>NC_061870.1:2632272-3006264 GCF_907164915.1 Impatiens glandulifera | reverse complement strand
TGAGATTAAAAATTTTAAAATTCAATTTAATATTTTTTTAAAAAGATGAGGTTTAACACATTTCTAATAGAAAATTCTGATAATTAGAAAAACTAAATTAATAATAATAAGCAGGACATAAAGTATAAGAAGAAAAAGATAGCATTCTAATAAAAGAACATTAGCAACTAAACAATAGTCATTTCCCATTTACAAGTGAATCCCCCCACCTCAACCTAAGAAGGAAACTTGTATTTTCTTGGGCAGATTTGAACCCAAAAACCCATTATTCCGACCCCCACCCCCACAATCCCCCCCTCCTTTACCCCCATCCAAACAGAGCCTAACACCTATCCCCTCTTTCCCCCCAATTTTGATTTTTTCCAAACTTGTTTTAAATACCTCTATCAGCCATTTTTCAAACAGACTGTTGGTAAATGTCCCTGAACCAAACACAATTTCCTCTACTAGCCTCTCTTCTACACTGAAAAGACAACTCCGCCCTTGGTCCCTTTGGACCTCCTCAAATGATCCTCTCATCATTGAAATGTACATCTCCAAAGCAAGTAATTCTTCAGAAGGATTACGGTCAAACACAAACCTATTCTTGACAGGGACAGAGAACCCTTGAGGATCATTTGTTGCCTCTTGGGTCAAGTTACTCGAATTCGGGCTGCTGAATTCCTCACTTTCATCATCTTCTTCCTCTTTCGCTCTCATGTTAAGATCAAGTATATTGGAGTTGAGTCCCTTCTTGATGATCATTCTAGGACTTTTGGCCTCGTTCTGATCATTCTCCCATTCAAATTTCCTCTTGCTATTCGAGTTTGGTGTCCCCAAGTTGGGACCCTTGTCGTTGAATTCAAAACGCATCTGAATTACAGAATCCCTGTTTTTCTCGTAATCGTCTTTAGAGCTTGATTGATCTTCTTTTGTAAGGATGAAAATTACTTGACCCCTATTCAGTTCACCAAATTCCCCTGTTTCGTAGCAATCAGCAAGAAACTTCTGGAAATGAGCATCTGCAAATTCCACATTTTCGACTAAAGCCACTATCTTTGGTTGATTCCTCAACGCCCCATTAAGTGTTTCATACCAATTGTTCCTCTTATCTCTGTCTCTCATGTTCATTTCCAGAAGCAACTCAGGTGATCCCAAAACCGATTCTGAAATCGCCATTGCCAGTCTCCTCTTTCCAACCGAATCGTTTCCCTCAATCAAGAACCAAGCATCCATATTCGCCAAATTGGTTTTGTTCAGGACTTTAACTATAGAAGAAACAGTTTCCTTTTGCCATGGCACGTTTTCTTGCAGTTTCTTGATCATCTCTGTCTCTAAGGAGCAGTGATTCCCAAGGGCAAGTGTGATATTAGCATCCTTAGTAGTATCCTTGAGAAAATCCAATGTGCGTGCATCCGAATTGCTGAAATTAAACTCAATGTGACACGACTGCTGGCGTCTGAACCGGGGAAATGAAGCCGCGGTTTGATTTAGCCTCGATGGTGGTGAATGAGCGAAACTTATAGAATTCGAATCCTGGTGAACTTTTTTCTGATCAGGCCAACATGGGTTATATGTCAATGAGTTGGAATTGCATTTCCCTGTTATATAATTCTGGGAATTCCTTCCTGGATGGAAACTGTCACAAAATCTATTCCATTTCCGCCTCAATTCCGCCAGTACATCCTTCAAACAACGAAAAGTAACATAAAAGTAAAATTAATAATTGATTTATATTTATAACAATAACAATATATATATATAGTCTCATTTGTACCTTATGTTGTGAATCGGGTTGGAGCGATTTTAGCCAGCATGGCAATTGAGTAGAATCATTTTTCATGTCGTTTGAGCTGGTGCTGGAGAAGATGGAGGGGGGAGACTTCAGCTGTCCAGATTTGAGAAATGCAGCAGCTTCTCTTTCATAACAAGATGTGCATTCCACACAGGAATTCATCTTGTCTTCTTCCTCTTTTCTCATCAATGGCTTGGCTTCAAACATCTCACATGGGTTTTGTGACAAACTGCAAATTAATATGATATGATTAATAGTGCAAATTAAATCGGAGGGGAATGAAGAACAATGGCTAATATAGCTTAGTGAGGATAGTTCTCAAGTTGATTTCTGTAAAGTGATAGAAGAAGGTTAATAAATTATCCAATTTGGCTTTTTCAGATTGCAAAATATATACCTTTTTTTGTTGTTTTGGAACAAGTCTAGGATATCTCTTCTTATGTCTAGTATTTTCCTTTCCTACTTTCTCATTTGTTTTTATGTAATAAACTTTTTTAAATTTCAAAATCATGATAATAATTTTGTCGTGAATTAGATTACCTTTTTAGAAATTTCCTAGAATGGTTAAAGTATGTGGGGGGAAATGGGACTGCAAATGTCTCAGATGGGTATATAAATAGAATATAAGCAGACAAAAGCAGGAAAGAGAACAGGAGGAGGGAGGGAGGGAGGGAGGGAGAGGATTCAAAATCTGTCTGAACAAAGCTTTGCTTTGCTTTTTGACAGTAGGCATGGCATGGCATGGCATGGCATATTGGTCCTCTTCTCCTTCTTCAAGAAGGCCATGAGAGTTGCTCAGCGTCAAACAAGGAAAGCACATCATCTAACTAGAAATGGTTCTACACTTATAGGTACTTTGGCTCCATAAAAGCCTACACCCACTCCAATAGACCTAGACCTCTCCTAATCTTTATAAAAGATTCTTAATTTTCTTTTTACACTAAAAATAATTGTTACAAACTTAATTAGCTAGCTAGCATATATTGGTAAATCTAGCTAGTAATACTTTTTATAAACAAATATAAGTACAAAATCAATATTATTATTATTATAAAGTTAGGCCATGTGTGAATGTGTAAAAAGATACACAGATTATAGTCAAATAATCTTGTCTGGTCTTCTTTTTCAAATAAACTATTTATTTGGGGTCCGGTTTTACCAATTTACCCTTCACATTATTGATTTTAATGTTAGTATATTAATTAGTTTCTAGTTTAAATAATTAAATTCAAATAAACTACATCAAACAAAACTCTTTTAGTCAGGAAAATAAAGTTTCAAAAACATAAAAGAAAATTGAAAGAAATGGACCAAAATTTCTAACCAAAATTATATTTGAACTATATATAAATTATACGAATATTTTCTTTGAACAATATTCATATATGTCAATGGTATGGTAAACCAAAAACAACTAAACCAAAAGAATTAGGTTAAAGTGTGTCCACATAAATGATCAATTATATGAAGTGGTTTAATTACTTTCAAAAGTAATGACGTCAGTAAAGACATGTTTGATATGGAGAATATTAGTGCATTAATTAACTATAGGGGTTCTCACCTGTTAGCATGAAGAGATAATCCAAGACCACCAGAAGGAACAGATACAGCTTGAAGAGTCCATTGAAGCTCAAGAGAAGGCTGTCTCATCTGGCACTTCAAGTACGTCTTGTAATTTGCTGTAGCCACTAACCAAACCCTTCTTCCTAAGTTGCTATATTCATAAACCATCCTCCCAATTTCTTCAACCAAATGATCAACTGGTTTGTAATATTGATCATGACCAACTGATTCTGACGACGTGTCTACAACTGTCCACTTCAGATCCCCAGTGTAGACAATCACACCAGATTCTGACTCAAGGAGAGAATCCACCTTCCTTTTCAAGTCTACCAAGTTTTGTTCCACTTCCTCCTTTTTCATGAACATCAATGGAACTGATGAGAATTGGAATTTGATCAAGTGTGTTTGTTTCAGCCCTTCAGGCACATCTCCTCTCTCAACTCTTTCAGTTAGTTGTTCGACAAGACTTTCGATCAACAGTGCCGAGTCTCCAACGATGACCGTGTTCTTCCTCTTCTTTCTCAAGAGAACCTCCAAAACCAACTTCAAATCTTCGGAGTTATTATCCGCGATAAGGGTTTTCTTTTGAAGTGGAAACACGAATTGGGTCTGCCAAAAGTTCCCCGGATAAGAATCGGTTCGAGTTGGTGAGCACGGGGAAGAAAAGACTCCACCCGGAGTTGTAGTGCCATAGCAGTGGAAGATAGAAGTATCTTCCAAACTGTTCTTAACTGCCGTACTCGAGAAACCAGCCTCTCGCATAACCCGACTGACACTCGGGTCATCCAAGATTGATAAAACAAGTTGTTCGAGTTCAACCTTAATCGCTAAAAGCGGTTGTTGCTGTTGCTGTTGCTGTTGCTGGTTTGGTAGTTGTTGCTGATGATGAAGTTGATGTTGGTTTTGTTCGATGGAGCCGCGTCTCTGATGCGCCTGTGCCCGTTTGAGGGCGGCTATGAGAGCGTTTGAGAGAGACGGTTGACCGTGGAGGAGAGGGCCCGGTGCGGTTGGAAGTCGGTTTAGGGCTACGTTGAAGCAAAGCTCGAGAGCTCGACATTGAAGAGGATGGTATTGATGATGATGATGATAAGGAGGAGTTGGGGGAGAGTAATTAGAAGTTGAGTTGAGGCAAGCTCTTCTCAAGAGACTTGATCTCGAAGAGAGAAGAGTGGCGGCCACATGGAGAGGGGTGACTTGAGCGTGTCCCCTTCTCCTTGCGAGGCCCAGAGACTGCTTCAATACTGAAGCAGCCTCTGTTGTGAGTGTCTGCTGCAACGTGCAAGCTCCTACGCGCATAACTTGTCTAACCAATTCCCCCCCACCCCCCAAGACCTCCTTTTTTTTCTTCTAACTATATGCTTCTTTCTTATCCCCTCTCTTTCTCTTTGATCTATAACCCAACCCCCCAACAACTTATTGGCTATTATCTCACTTTCTCTCTCCTACCAAGCTAAAATAGGGTTTGGTTATGGTTGTCTGAACTTCTGTGGGCTTAGAGATAGTATTGGAGGGGCTATATAGAAGGGAACTGACCGCACCGAAACCACAAACTGAATGCTTTTTTCATTCTCTCTTTCAATTTACTAGCTTTTTTATTTATCAAAAATTTATGCTTTTATTGGTTTAATTCCATTTGCTTTTTCCAGCTTCTACTAGGACATTGATTCCTCTCTCCTCCCACTTTTCTTTTTATCTCTCCGATGTAGGTGTAAATACGTATGCATAGCCATGATAGCATGTAGTACGGTTGATGACTTAACTATTTATGAGGAGATGATTATGACTTTAACTCTTTATGGATAGATGATTAGTGTGCTAGCTCTCTATCATTCAAACTGTTTGATCAATCACTTCTTATTGATGCCAGTTAGTTATTGTGTTATTTTTAGTGATGATATATCATTATTAAACTAGTTTCAACAGGGTTTGTTTGTTTCGGATTTCTGTACTTGTGTATTGAAGAAATTGGTTTCAAACATAGAGGTGATCGATGAAAAGATTTGAAGAAAAACAAATATTAAAATGTGTTATTATTAAAAGTAAAATCTTAAACTAAGCAGTCAAGACAATTCAGAATGTTTATTTCTCGTTGTCATAGTATTCCAGTCTCATATAGGATTATTTGAATCAAAATAGCAGTCAGCTGATAGTTAACTACTTAATTAGTTGTCTCGAAGTAAAGATCTCATGATGAAGTGCATATGCATACTTTAAAGAGAAATAATTATATATACATATATATATGAAGCTCCTCTCCTCGATCAGTCCTCATAAAAAGAAGAAAAAGGGAAAAGATTTAAATCCGATAGTGGCTTTATGCATCAGCCTATTTAGTCCATGGTAATCACAATGCATCTCAAAAATAGTTTAATAACAATTAAAAGATTATTTAAAAGAAAAAAATAAACAGTCTTCCATCAAATTGGCTCTTAGAATGGGCAGGCAAAATGCTACCACACTCACCTTTATTTCCTGATCAATGTGTTTATTCTCATGCATAATAAAAGGATTTCATTTAAGAAAAAACTTCAAGTGGGTCCTTAGAATTCAGAAACCCACTTTTTTTTCCCACATCAATCCCTTTGAATCGACAGACAAGGCCCCAGCAGAATTTCAAATGAAGTACTAAAGTAGAAAGCTGAGAGAGAGTAGATATGGATATTTAAAATATGTGGTGATTAATAATGATTTGCTAGAGTGGAGGTTTAATGTATTAATTAAAGATCATGTATTAATTGGACAAGATGGATGGCTTATTTTGATGAGATTAATGATTTGCATTTACAAATTAATGTCGAATCGTTTTGAATAATATTGTTTTGGTTGACACTTTCTTTTGTAGCAAATAATATTAATAATTTTATTTTAAAATATAATAATCACTTCAAAAGATAATAAAAACAACAACAATATTAAGAAACAAAAGGGTTCTCATAAGAACATACGATATGAACAGAAAAACTGCCAAAATCCTTTCTTTGCAAGTCATGCATGATTTATAATGATTTATTTTGTTTTTATGCTTTAAAAAAAACACAAGCCAAGTGGATTTTCTTTTACTTTTTAAAATTCTTACCGTATCAGTACATATGTTGTTAATTAAAATATGTTGTATGTGAATAAATGTGTATTAATTAAGTAATTTAAATGAAGGTGGGAACCCTTCACGCCAATCCTCTTAGAGAGACACAGTTTTATTCCCCAAGTACCCAAAAAGCAGCCCTCTGTCTGCTCTCCTATGTTGCATTATTGACACTTTTTTTTCACCTTTCTCTCTCTTTCTCTCTCTCACACACACACACACACAAATTTCAAATTTGTGCCTAGATAATATAAAGAGATGAGGGAGGGGGTGCTGCAGTAAGGGAACCTTTTGTCTCCATCGGCATTTCATTTCCAACTACCCACTGTGAATGTGAAAGACTTCTCTTATCTACTACTCTCGTCTGGCTAGAATAATTCTTATTTAACTTTTGTTTTCTTAGACCAAAAAGCTAATTAGTACGTATTCAATTCATGAATAGTTAAATCTTTTAAGACAGCACAATTACTATCTTTTAGACATGTGTAAAAACCTTTTAAGTAGATATATAGTTAATCTTTTAAGACAGCAAATTACTGACATGTGTAAAAAAGCCACTAAGTAGATCAATTTGTTAATTATTTTCCAACATAATAATTCAAGTCGAAACTCTTCAATCATCAGTGGTGAATATTAATAGACAAAACTTTGTTGATCAAATTTATTTTAAAAAATAGAAAAATTTTTGATTGTGTATTATTAAGATTAAAGCATAGCCTAATTATAGTCCCATTGAATTGAAAAATAAATAAATAACGGAATAAAATCTAATCTAATTAAATAAAGTTAAATAAGAGAATGTTCTTAGCATATTCTCAAAATATGTTTTAGCATATTTTCTACGATAAAAATTTTGGGTTCATATTATTTATGACATTATTTATTGAGCTTAACGAGATTATCCAACAAATCAACCTCTTAATCTCGTTATACTTCTTCAACTTGCTTGACACAGAACTTCAAACGCATCTCGATGAACTTGTTTATCTCTAATGTCTTTGTTAGGATATCAGCTAGTTGGTCATCAATGCCAACGTGGTCAATGTTCATCTTGCTTTTTTCAATGCACTCTTGGATGTAATGAAACTTCGTGTCAATGTGTTTACTCCTCTCATGATGAACTGAATTCTTGTAGAGAGCAATGACTGACTTGTTATCAATAAATAGTTTGAATTTCAACTCTTTACACCCAACTAGCTCGCCGATAAGACGACTAAGTCAGACACCTTGACATGCCTCTATCGCCGTTGCGATGTACTCGGCCTCGCATGAAGATAAAGCAACAATCTTATGCTAATGCGAAGTACAAGTCAAAATGTTGCTTCTGATAAAGAAAAATATCCCAGAGGTGTTTTTGTGGTCATCAACATCGCCATTGAGATCACTATCAATGTAGCCTATTAATGTAGCTTCACCTCCTCCTGACTTATAATAACACCCATAACCCAGCGTACCTCGTACGTAACGAAGTATCTACTTGATCACAACCCAATGTTGAGAACTTGACGCCTCTATGTATCGACTAACTATGTCCACAACGTGAGCAATATCAGGTCGCGTGTATACTAGGTTGTGAAGACTATCGGTTACTCTTTGATACCTTGTTGCATTCACAACTGTACTCCCATCATTCTCTCTGAGACAGAGCCGATGCTCCATTGGAATATGACACGAGTTACAGTCACACATGTCAGCTTTCTCCAAAGTCTTCATAGCATATGCCTTTTGACATAATGTAATTTCACCGTCGTTTTGATGTACTTCGATCCCCAAATAGAAACTTATAAGACCGAGGTCGCTCATTTTAAACATTTCCTAGATCTGTATTTTAAACTTGATGATGTCTTGTACACTTGTGCCTATAATATTCAAGTCATCCACATAGACACCCACCAACAAGAAAGATTGAGCATCGCCTCTTCTATAAATGACATGCTCGAGCGGGTTTCTTGTGAAACTAAGTGAAGTAAGGGAAGCGTCCAATTTTAAGTACCATGCTTGTGGTTCTTGTCGAAGCCCGTATGATGCCTTATGTAGTTTAAGAACTTTACGTTCGTTCTTGGAATTGATGAACCCTTGTGGTTGTTCTACATAGACCTCCTCTACGAGATCACCATTCAAGAATGCTAACTTTATGTCCATGTGGTGTACTTGCCACTTGTTTTATGCAGAGAGTGTGAGTAACAGATGTACTGTTTCCATTCTTTCTACTGGAGCAAAAATTTCCTCGAAATCCACCCTTTGGCACTGCGCATATCCTTTTACAACGAGTCTCACATCGTGCTTCACGATGTTGTCGTCGGGGTCCTTTTTAACTTTGAACACCCATTTAAGCCCAATGGCTCAATGACTAGTTGGAAGTGACACAAGCTCCCACGTCTTGTTCTCAAGAATCGACTTCATCTCTTCCTCCATGACATCCTTCTAAGGCACATTGGCAAGTGCCTCGTCCACGCTTTTAGGCTCCTCCACTGCCAAAAAACAAAGTCCATTTACTTTGACATTAATGACCTCATTAGTAGAATTGTAGATGTCTTCAACCCGTTGGTAACGTTGAGATTCTAAGTTAGTGATGCGAGCGTCATCATGTGTTGGCGGTGTGGCCGACTGTTTTTTCCTCGGACTAGGCACACGACTTTGTGGCGCTAGTTCTTGTGCACTAGATACAGGCGTCGAAACACTAGTCTTTGTGGGATAGATCATAAAGAATATAACTAGTGTTGTTTCCATCTATGAGCCATCAACTATCTCCCAATTCCAAACATAATGTTCCTTAAAAACAACATCTCTAGTCACGTATAACTGCTTCCCTACTGGATCATACACCCGATAGGATTTCGCTCCCTTTTCTTATCCTACTAGTACTCTCGACATCGAGCGATCCACGAGATTGTGAATGCATGGACCGAGATTCTTCACATGTGTTATGCAGCCGAAAGTCCTCAAATGATGTACTTTAGACTTCCACTTGTTGCAAGTCTCTTAAGGTGTCATTCTTTCAACACTCCTTGTTGATGCTCAGTTTAGGAGATATATAACTATATTTACTACCTCTACTTAGAACATGCCCGATACTTTCATTGACTTCATAAGACAAATTCTCATCTCTACTATTGTCTAGTTACGTCTCTCTATGAAGCCATTTTCTTGTGGTGAGTAGGAATCTAAAGTGTTGTGCTTAATGTCGTTCTCCTCGCAAAATTATACAATTGCATCATAATTGAACTCGCCTCCTCGGTCAGAACAGAATGCAATCAATTTGCACTCACGTTTTGCCTCTATTGTCGCTTTGATCATTTTGAAGTAGCGCAACACTTCGTCCTTTGTTTTGAACACCTCAAGCCATATATATCAACTAAAGTCATCGACTACAAGCCAAATATATTGTTTCCCACCTCCAGTTGTTGTTGTGATCGGGCCACACAAATCGATGTGAACTAACTCTAGCGGGCCTTGTGCTTGATATGTAGTGATTTGTAGAAATGAAGTCCCGTATTTTTTTCCGAGCGTATAACCATCACATAACTTTTCCATGTGCCCAATTTTTAGAATACCACATACTAACCCCTTGAGAGAGATATTTCAAAGAGCATTGAAATGCAAATGACCGAAGCGTGCATGCCACAACCACACAATATCATCCTTTTGAACCAATAGACTTACTGATGTTATGAGATTCGGTTTCAACGTGTAAAGTCGATTACGTGTTCGTTGAACCCGAGCGAGAATTTTTTGTGAGTGACTAACGATGCAAAGTACCCCCATTTTTTATGATGATCTTGTAGACATTTTTGTCAAGTTGACCAAGTGAGAGGAGATTACTCTTTAGGTTTAGGATATAGAACACATCAGGTAGAATCTGATGGTCTCTAGTGAGACATTCAATCATCACCCTGCCCTTTCCTCATATATTTACCATAGAATTGTTGTCGAACCATACTTTACTCTTAATAGTTTTGTTAAGCGTTGTGAACTCCTTCTTGTCACCCGTCATGTGACTACTGCTCCGGTGTCCAAGAACCACACGCCATTAGTGGTATCCCTGGGTACAACTTTTTTTCATTTAAAAATACCTCTTGTACGTCGTCGTCAACTGATGTTGTGGTACAAATTTGTGCCATCCGTAGAATCAGACATTCATCTTCCTCAGAATTTGCTTCTACGAGATTCACTTTCTCTTTTTACTCTCGGTCTCGCATCTCCTTGCGACACTTCTTGGTCCAATGACTAGGGATGCAACATTACTTATAACTTCCCTTTTTTGTTCACCGTTTTCACCTTTCTTATTGCCCCTATTGAATGAGCCTTTACCCTGCTCACGTTGTCGTTATCGAGATCTCTATTCATCTTCTGTGAGTAGTATTCACTCACTAGAAGATATAATCATCAAGTACATCGCGCTCCTCTACGATTAGGAGTCGATCTGTGACCTGTGACTTGTGAGTTATTCGATGGATAACGTTTTGAAATCGACGAGTCACTCAATCGCCATCGTCATCTTCTTGTATGCACACACCACACTACAAAGGAATTTGAGCACTACCTTGTTCTTTGACACTTATTCTCCCAATATCTCGAGCTCGTTGATGATCGCAACATGTTGAATATTGAAAGTCTCCACCCCCTCGTCGTCTTTAAACGTGAGGTTTTCGAACTTCGTCCTACGTGTTTGCGCTTTGGCTTCTTGGACACTTTCAACTCGACCCGCATGATTTTTAGTGTGTCCTGTGCTTCCTTGGCCGTCTTTTTCTTCCAAGGGTTTAGATCAACTCCGACAGCATTGTCTAGAGAAGTAACGACATAGTCCGTTGAACTTCACGAAGACCTTCCGGACCATTTTCAACGACATCCCACAAGCTTTGCGCTTGTAGATGCACCTTCATTAGGATCGTCCAATCCGCATAGTTAGTATGCGTGAGAGGCGTGAAGTGAATCACCCATTCGTTCTCCCAGCCTCTGTTCATCACCTCTTTTCCTTTTCCTCCCATCGTTGAAACAAATCGAACATTGTAAATCTCTAATACCATTTGTTATTGTAGAAAAGAAAAGTATAGTGAAAAGAGAAAAGCTTTTGATTGTGTATTATTAACTCTAGTAATAGCCTATTTATACTTACAATATTAAATTGAAAAGAAAATAAATAATGGAATAAAATGTAATCTAATCAAATAATGTCAAATAAGGGAATGTTCTTAGCATATTCTCAAAATATACTTTAGCATATTTTTTAAGATAAAATCATTGGGTTGATATCATTAAAGTCCGATTTATTGAGCTTATCGAGATTATCCAACAAGGATATCATTGTCAAAGATAACTAAAATGGGGAATCATGGATTCAACACAAAATTTTCGAGTTTGGATGAAAATTCGGGTATAGACCGTGCTTAAATGTTGAGCATTCTAGCTAAATTTTTTGTTTAAATATATTTTAAATCATGATCTCGTAATTGTTTTTTTTTAATGATTCATGCAACTATATTATGAAATGGATAATTGTTTAAACACAACAATAAAATCGTACATTTGTGAAAAAAATTACATAAATAATACAAAATTAACGTGTATGGATATTTTTCAAAATGATTCACAACTGTCGTTTGAGATTTATTTAAATATATTTTAAATTGATCTTGTAAAGTGAATACTCATATTTATCACTAAGTTCTTAATTATTTATTTGGTGCTTTGATCTCATGTTTTCTTTTGCTTATTTGATAATTTTGTTCTGTTATCTCCATTCATTTGTGACTAAAGATATTTTGATTTATATTATAATATTTGAGTTTTCTCATAGTAAATGTAGTTTTGACATGTATATAAATGAAATAAGATTGTTATTTTTTTTAAGTTACTATATTTTAAGGGTTTATGGTCATTTTTAGATTTTTATTGTTTAACTTATAATCTTTTATGTTTTTGTAAGAATGCAACATAATTATTTTATACTTATAATATACAACTTTGACAACTAAAATGTTTGGAAACCTTTAATATTGACAAGGACTGTAATTACTAGCTGGAACTATTGTTTTTAGATGCTTGTAAAATTAAGATTTTGTATCAAATTAATATCGATTTACAGACATTTTCTAAATTTAAACTACACTGTTTTAAAACAAGCTAAATATATATTCGATTCCATTGATTTTGGCGTGTGTTCCAAGGAATGGATGTATTGAGGTCTAAAGGTTGTGCCTTGAACTGTACATTAAAGTTCTATACCTTAACCTTTGTGTCGAAAAGGAGTCAAAAGGTAGTGTTCATATAGATGATCAAAACCCATATATGCTATGAATCTATATTATTTTATTTAAAAATTAATCAATAAATACTTTTAACTAGTTGTTAACTTATATAATATTCAACTTTATATAGATCATGAGCCTAAATCACAAAAGAAGCCTAAGTTGAGATAGAAGTGTTCCTTGCCTACTCAAAATACAAAGTTTATTAAGTTACAAAAAGAATCTTAAAATTTCACATTTTTAACTACAATAGATGGGTTCAGAAAAAAGAAAAACAAATTACAACTTAAATTTATAAGTAAAAGTTAAATAATATAAAATTTTAAAAATGAAACTAAATTTTCAACATATTATAAAGATTGCAACAATTTTTCAAATCAAATAATTCACAACAAAAGTAAATAAAACAATGCTAAAATAACCACTAAATTATCAAAAGAATTATTTCAGTTCAAATTGGTATATAAATTTATAAAAAAATAAATAATGCAACTTCAAAATTAAGCGACACTAATATGAAGAAAAAATTTAAATTTAAAATTTTTTTATTTAAATGTTAACATTGTTACAAACGTAATAATTTTCACAACAAATATATGTTCTAATTCTATTTTATAATATAACTAATTTGAAAATTTATAAATATATTTATCATAACACTATAATAAATTAATGTTGCAATACAAGTTACAAATATAATGATATTAAACATAATTTGATTTCGACTCAAAAAAAGTTTATGTTTTAAAACAATAATCAATTTATTTTATTAAATATATTTCATGTAAATTTACAACTAGTATTTCAAAATAATTTTGAAATAAGTCTAAATTGGAAGAAACGTTGAATATGTAATCACATTCAACTTAATTGTTTTATATGTCTGCATTAGATTTTAGTTTAAAATATTAAACAGTTCATTTTACATAATATGTATATAATATCAATTTTTTTTATCAACTTTTAAGTTGCCAAAAAAAGTTATATATCAAATAGCATTAAGCTCAATTATTTTTCAATTATGAGTTTTATTTTAACTTAAACTAATATCCAACTTATTTTACGTTACTCTAATTAAGTATATATACCGGCACAACATGTTTCACAATTTTAAAATAAATTTGAATTGCAATAACATTGCATATCTAATAGCACTATTAATTGTAATTACTTTTATCCATGAATAAGATTTTAGATTAAACTAACTTGACTTATTTTGCAACCAAAGCAATTGAGAAATATTGTACCTTATTTTCAACTTGGTAATAAATCACAATTACAATAAACATTAATTCAATTTTATTCTCTTTTATCAAGTTTTAACTCTATCTATTAAAATTTTAAGCAATTTGGTTGGGACTAAACACAATTCATCGTCTAGACACTCATTTACTAGTAGTCTCAAAATTATAGAAAATATATTTTAAATGAAAATTAGCTAAAATTTGAGATAATTTCCAAAAGGTTTTGAGTTTTTAAATTATCTATACTAAAAAAAAGAATCACTACAGTAAGATTTAAATAAGAAATTTATTATCAAAACAAAATCCCAAAAAAAAAAATTAAAAAAAAAACAATACTAATACTAATAAAATAGGGACGTGCAACGCAATCGAGGTCATCCACAAGATCTCCCAATTTTTCATTTCGAGAACCACCCACGTGTTCCAAAATCTATCTAGATCATCCACGAACCGTTCCAAACAATTATCAAACTTCAATTACATTGTCTAATTGTCTTCCCAATTTCTTGAATTAAAAAAAAAATTAATATTTATAGACACAGACGAAAAAACATTTTTTAACAATCCCGAATCCACATTATTTTTCATACAACAACTTTTTAAACCAAAATTTAAATAAATAATTAATTTAAGAATAACAATCTTTAGCCTGTTCTTAAATTAATAAAATTACAAATATTTTTTAAAAATGACCAAAATACATAAAAAGTAAATAAATATGGCCAATATCATAAGCTTATATGAAATTTGGTAATAATATTGTATTTTTGCACGAAATGATAAGAAAAAAATAAATTTTATTTTACGAGGTCGCCAAAACTTGCCGTGAGAAGCGGCACATGGTGGTCCACGACGGACCAAAGCCAACACTCGCCGACATAGCAAATAGAGACCGGTAGAGGCCAAAGTTGGGAAAACCGGGCGAGCAAGAAGCGATACAACAAGGCTGAGCCTGGTTAACCCACGTGCAAACATTTAGGCGGGAAACACGTGCATCCATGCATGCCCTCGTCTTCAACGTCACTTTAGGGATTTCCTCAACCAACCCATTTTTCAACAACTTCAGCTTTTCACTCCACAAAGTAAAAACTCTATGGGCAACCTTACTTCTCCCAATTATCACTAGAGCTAAGAAGAACCAAAGGAGGATCATGAATTATCAAAATACTTCAAACGAATAGGGGCGGGACCGGGCCGGGCCAGGATTTGAAATCTACAAGGGCTAATTTTTTATTATAGAAAATCTATCTGGGCTAACTTGATAATAATATCAAGTTTTAATGTGAATGTTATCCTTTAGCGAAGGGGAACTTGTCAATAACGACGATATTTTTCCGTCGTTATTGTCAAATATATACAAAGTCTTTTAGTCTACCCGGGCTACAACCCAAGTAGCTTTGTACATGGATCCTCCCCTACAAACGAATCGAACTATTGTTCGAACCAAAACTTGGTATACTTCATAGGTTTGCCTAAAAAGCCGATGGAAGCAAGAAACAAGTCTTTTGTTAAAACTGAAATCATCAAGGCTTCCCATAAAAATTTACAGAGTTGTAATGCACACAAAATTACCCATGAGCTATCATAATGTTAACAACACAATGATTAACAATTTGGTACCGACCCCGAACCATCGTTCATCTCCTATGCAATAGGAGAACCTTTGGAAAAGTGATGTTGTTAGATATTAGATCTGTATGAATACGACAGAAAAGTTAAGCTACACAAATAATTGTAAACAAATAAACTTATATGAAAACAACTTATCGAGATTTGTAGTTGAGGCGTGTTGGGCACTGTCCTTAGAGAAATTTCGCCTCCTCGAGTAAGTTACTCGTTGCGGTAGGATGTTAATGATGCTCTCTCTCAGAATTCAACAACTCATTCTTGTTAATGCCGCAATCTGCTTAACGAGGTTTAGATGATAACAATTTTGGATGCTCTCGAGATTATGGACTGTTCTTTTTGATTTAAAAATATATGTTTGTAATCTTTTCTACCTCTAATATATATAGACAAAACATTTTCTTAATTGATCACAACCAATGTTAATCAATCCCACAAATTAAGAGATTAGTAACGACAATTAAAGATTTGGTTTAGACTGTTACTTTAAATCAATGACGCAATTTAAGAGATAATTAATGATACGTAAATCTTTAATTTGAACGCTGTAAATTATTTCAATGATTATAATATTTATCCAATAATACCCACATATTTCAAAATTATTTAATTTTTTTTCTCGAGAGCACGAAAAATTAATCCATCAATACTAGTGTCTTTTGGACTATGAACTAGTACTTAGAAATCACAAAAATGTAGGTAAGATTAGAACCTCTATGAACCTCATTTCAGACGTGAATCAATGAACTTATTTGTCACATTAATTTTTCTTCCAAAGATATCCGTTGCGGTGTGACACATTTTGGCCTTGCATCTATCTTGCATCTCGTGAGAGCTCTAGAAAGGTTGTCTAACTTTAATAGAAGCGATCCCACCTCTCTTCTCATATAGGTGAAATCTATCAAGAGTGTACTACAGTCAAACAAACCACTCACGCATGAGCTATAGATTCATTAAGAGTTTAGACTCATCCTCTTCCACTACATTACTCATTATCCTACACCATAGGGATGAATTGCTCATAAATATTTGGGATAGTATCTCAAAAACTGACAAATGACTTGTTCTTACCCATATGAACCTACAATATGTGAAATAATTCACGTAATAGTTTGGGTTACAATCATTCTCAGTTTCGTTTGTAGATATTATTCCCATCCCCCTCGATGTATTTTTCACTAGCCTCGAGCTTAGTGGTTTGATCAGAGGATCCACCAAATTCATCTTTGATACAAAGTTTAGTGATATCACTCCATGTTTAATTAGTTATTTCACTAAACAATGTCACACCTGCATGTGTCGACTTTTTCCATTATAATTATAATTATTGGCTCTACCAATGGTTGTTTTGCAATCACAATGTATCGATATAGATGGAATGAGCTTCTTCCATAAAGGGATATCTTCTAAGAGGTTACTAAGCCACTCAGCCTCAATGCGTATCAAATCGAGAGTAATAAACTCCAACTCCATTGTAGAACGTGCTATACAGGTCCGCTTTACCAATTTCTAAGAGACAACACATTTTCCTATAGTAAATATAAATCCACTTGTAGACTTCATCTCATATGAATCAGAAATCTAGTTAACATCACAATAACCCTCAAGTATGGCTGAAAATCATAATAATACATACAAAATCTATAGTTCCACATAAATATCTTAAAATTCTATTCAGTGCAATCTAATGTTCTTAATTAAGATTTTGAGTGTATGTACTCAATCTATTAACTGCATATGCAATATCTGGTCTCGAACAATTCATTAGATACATGAGACTACCAATTATTTTAGCATAATCAGATTGATAAATACTATTTCCAGTATTTTTCTTTAAGTGTAAATTAGAGTCATAAGGAGTACAAACAACTTTAGAATCTTACATCTTAAACTTTTTAAATAAAATTTTAACAAAATGTTCTTGAAATAATTTATATCCTTTGTCTAATTTTGTAAGATTTATTCCTAATATCATATTAGCTTCACCCATGTCTTTCATTTAAAAATTAGAACATAAATAGTGTTTCGTCTCAACTATTTTTTCTATCTTAGTACCAAAAATAAACATGTTATCTACATAAAGACATATAATAACCCCACATATAATCATCAAATTTATAATAAATACATTTTTCAACTTGGTTAACCTTATAACCACCATTAATCATTGTCTTGTTAAATTTCTCATGCCATTATTTAGGTGTCTGTTTAAGACCATATAATAATGATTTTATTAGATTACAAACTTTATTTTCATTTCCAGATACTATAAAATCCTCGAGTTGTTCTATATAAATTTCTTCATCAAAATCACCATTAAAAATGCTGTTTTTACATCCATTTGATGTATCACTATTTTAAAAACTAAAGCAAGCGATATCAAAATTCTAATTGAGGTTATTCTAGCAAAAGGGGAATATGTGTCAAAGTAATCTTTGTCTTTCTTTTGTTTACAACCTTTAGCTACCAGTCCAACTTTGTATATCTCAATTGATCCATCAAATTTTAATTTCTTTTTAAATATCCATTTACAACCTATTGGTTTAGTTCTTGGAACCATTTCCTGTCCTACCCACCTTTCAAACAATTTTTCCCAAACTACCCACCTTTTCATTCACATTCTCAAACTACCCACCTTTCTCTCTCTAAATCATTAATCAACTTTTTAATTACACATTTTTCACATTAAATTCACTAATTACTTTATTTTATAAATACAAATATATATATATATATATATTTTAATATATATAACTAAAATTAAACATTATAAATATAATTCAAATAAATATTATAAACTAAAATAAAATATTATACACTAAAATAAATTAAATTACATAAAGTTTTAATATTATATTATTTATTAAAATAAAATATATATTATATAAATATTAAAATAATACATATATTACATAAATATTAAAATAATACGGTATATTTTAAAGTTTATTGTAATTTATTTTATTTTAAGTTTTTTTAAATTAATACTTTTATAAATATTTTAAAATTTAGGTAATTTATTTTAAGATTTAGTTTAGTTTATTTTATTTTATTTAAGGTTTATGTTATTTATTTAATTTTAGTTTATAATATTTATTTTGATATTTAATTTAAGTATGTTTAGTTTTAATTATATATATTATATTTATAAAATTAAGTAGAAATAAAATATATGTGTTGTTTTAATATTTAATGTAGTATATGTGTTATTTTAATATTTATATAATTTATTTTATTTTAATATATAATATTAAAGGGTTAGGTGATGATTTTTGTTTTAGTTTATAATATTTATTTGTATTATTTAATTTATAATGCTTATTTTTAATTATATATATTATAATTATAAAATTAAGTAAAAATAAAATATATGTGTTATTTTAATATTTATGTAATATATATTTTATTTAATATATATTATTAATTTTAATTATATATATTTATATTTATAAAATAAAGTAATTAGTGAATTTAATGTGAAAGATGTGTAATTAAGAGGTTGATTAATGATTTAGAGAGAGAAAGGTGGGTAGTTTGGGAATGTGAATGAAAATGTGGGTAGTTTGGGAAAAATTGTTTGAAAGGTGGGTAGGACAGGAAATGGTTCTTAGTTCTTGTAGGTAAGTCTACAATTTCCCAAGTATGATTCATCATTATTGAATTAATCTCACTGTCTACGACTTCTTTCCATAGTGCACCATCAAACGAGGACATAGATTCATTATAAGTTAATGGTTCTACGTCAACTAGAAACATATAATAATCATCTCCTAGGTTATTTTCCTTTCTTATTCACTTACTCCTCCTCAATTCAATTATATCAATATTTTCTAAAGTATAAACATCAATCTCATTATTATTTTTATTATTAATTGAAGAAGGTGATTTACTAATTGACAATTTCAAAGGAAATACATCTTCAAATTATTCAGTATTTTTATAATTATTGTATTTGTATTTAAGAGATCACTTTTTAACACTATAAATCTATAAACTACACTATTTTCAGCATAACCAATAAACATACAATCACATGTCTTAGATCCTATTTTTTTCTTTTTAATTAAGATAAGAGAACTTTAGCTAAACGTCCCCACACTCTTAATTTTTTAAAATTAGGTAATCTATCCTCCCAAACTTCAAATAAAGTTTTCCTGTTTTTATAAATATAACTCTATTTTGTATAAAACATGCTGACGAAATAACTTCACCTCACAAATTTGAAGGAGCACCCGAACTTATAAGCATAACATTCATCATTTTCATTAGTGTTCATTTTTCGTTCAGCTATCCCATTAGTTTCTGGTGAATATGGTGGAGTTACCTCGTGTATTATGCCATGTTGTTCACAAAATTCCCTAAAGGATTTAGAGTCATATTCTTCACTTGTATCAGATCTTAGTCATTTAATAGTTATATTTAATTTATTCTCTACTTCAGCTTTATAGTTTATAAATTTTCCGTTAGCCTCATCTTTATTTCTTAAAAGATATAGGTATGTGTATTTAGACTTGTCGTCTATAAATGTTATATAATATCTTTTTCCTCCTCTAGTCATGTTAGATTTCAAGTTTTAGTGTATAAGACTTAATAGTTCACTTTCTCTATTATTGATTATTTTACATGGTTTCTTTGTACTCTTAGCTTCTACGCATACATGACATTTTTCATTTTTATTAGTTGATCATGTAAAATATTCAACTCTTTCATTTTCTGAATATAACTATAATTCAATTTCCTAATCTAGCATGCCATATATTAAATGAGTCAATCATATAAACAAAAAAAGATGCATTATTATTAATAACTTCAAAAACATTTAATAAAAATAGAACATTAGCAAAATAACATTTGCCTATGAAAATATTATTTTTCGTAAGTCTTAGTATGTTAGAATCAAAAGTACTCTTCACTCTAGCATTCCCCAAGACAAAAACTTACACAAGATTTGAGCGAATCTCGGGAACATGAAGAACATTAGTCTATGAGAGGATTTTACCGGAGGTGAGTTTTATATTCACATTTCCTTTTCCATAAACATTAATTCTTCTTGAGTCTACAATAAAGACTTGTTCCTCTCCTTCTCATACCTTAGTGTAAGAAAAAAATGCATTTCTATTAGCATAGATATGCCTGGTAGCAACAAAGTTTATAACTCATGACTTTTCTTCTTCCACAAGATTTATTTCTGAGACAACCGCAACTATCACATCATTTGTCTCAACTAGGTTTACCCTAGGAGCAGATATGTTGTGTCTCTTCTTATTTGTACAACTAACTGCATGGTGACCACGTTTTCCAAAACAAAACAGTTACCTTTCTTTTTCACTATATGATGATGATCCCCATTGTTTACAAGGATTGGGAGGAAAGGCTAAAAGAAGTTGAAACAACATACATATCACATAATCTTCCGCTTCTAGACTTAGGAAAGTATCTTGCGAACAATGACCCACATATGTTCATGACCTTGTACCTAGAGGATATAGGTCCGCTGAGATTATATACGATCACGATTCTAAGAATCTTTCATCGTTATTTAGAAGACATGACAATGACATGGTATTTAGAAAAAGACATTGCTAGTTTTGCGACCATGAAAGAGATAGCTAAAGCATTCTCATAAAGGTTTAGCATGTACATAACTCATAAGCGATCGTAAAAAATCCTAACATGTAAAATAGGGAGAAAACAAGACATTAATAATGTTCAATGAGCATTGAAAATCTGTAGCTACTAGTATTAACTCACATCTGATTGAAATGCAACAAATTGAGCTTATAATCGAGAATCTAATTCTAAAATATAGTGTTGGTGTTGCATCAAATTTTTTTAAAGATATGGAGAAGTTGATAAGGAATTTTCCAAGTACCCTCAAGGATATAAATATGTGAAAGCTTCAAAGACAACCAACCATTACACTAACGCCTCAAAAGTCAAAAAATAAGTAAATTTCGTGGCTGGTGCATGTTAGGTGACAAAAATGACGACCAAATCTCCTATAACCAAAAATCATAAGCAAGGTAATAGAGATCATAAGCATATTTCGATGAGGCATCCTGAAGAGAGACCTTATAGAAAATTCGACAATATAGACATGACCTTGAGAAAAGCTCAAAATTTGATGTTTAATATATAGAAATATAATTGAAACCCTTCAACCAGGTATGAGTTCCATCAAAAGAAGGGACATGCAACTGATTATTATAATACTCTTAAAGCCTAAATTCAAGATTGGATAGATTAGGGTGTAATTATGATTCTCAACACTAATAAGAATTCACTACACAATCATTAAATGATTATGATCACAACCGAAAAATTTGCATCTTCTTCTAAAGAGTTAATAAATATGAATGAGGATGATAAAATGATAATTTGTGTGACCGAGTATGAGTGAAAAGAAAAGAAAAATGGATGGTCTAGGCTAGGTCAATCTCAAATGACAATTGGTGGAATGACCAGGAAATAAGGTCGGTCCAGGCCAACCAATTGAAATTGTTGATTTGACCAAGGAGGAGAGAAAAGAAAATGGCTCGTTTAGAACAAAGGTTACAATTACATTAAAGCTAAAATAATCGAGAAGAATGTCATCGAGAAGAATTAGGAAAAGTCGATTTGGAATGACAACTGGTGAGTTGAAAAAGAAACAAAAAGTAGGCCATTTAAGACGAAATCTGACGTGAATTCCATCCGGACTAGGACTAATTTTTGGCCATTGTTCATGAAGACGACTACAATTGAAAAGAAAACTGAAATCAAAAGAGTGGAACAAAGAAAGAAAGTAGATGAACTAAGAGTGCTAAATCAAGGGGATAGTTTTCTAAATAAACTCATAAAAACATATGCTAACATTTCAATGTGGGAATTACTTATGTATTCTATAGAACATAGGAAATCGATCTTAACTAAAATGAGAAAAGATAACATCTTATGAAATTTTATCATAGAGGAGCTGATAAATATGATATCTACAAGTCTAGCTTGCCATATAATTAGTTGTCGCCAACTTGCCAACTTGTGGGTCGAGTCATGATAGGGTCTTATACATTTTCATTCATATGGAGGAAACAATCGTCACAATATATGTCCTTAGTACACGAACTCAACACTGAACATTCTTCCGTGGTGAACACTTGAGAAAGTTGGTATTGCTAAATACATAATTCTCCTGTCCAACTTATGTGTAAGGGGCTTTGATAACTCTATGAGAGAAATAATTGATAATCTAAAAATAATCATCATGATAGTTGGCATGTCATTCTGTTAGATTAAGTTAAATAAATGAAAAAGAAAATTAATTGAAAGAGAAATAATTAATTAAAGAAAAATGTTTTAATTGAGTTAAATAATATTAAGTGAATAAGTTTTAGTCAACACGACATAGTTTTAATGATGTGTTCATGAACAAAACTAAGTTGTGTAAATTGTCTTTACGTATGTACGTCTGAAGAAGCACGAGAAGACGTCTTGCTTCAACAGACGTGTTAGTCGGAAGAAGCGCGAGAAGACGTCTTGCTTCAAAAGACGTCCTAGTCTGAAGAAGTACGCGAGCAAATGTCTTGCTTCAACACCCGTTTGAAAAACATCTGCTTATCTGCACTTCTCATTAGCATAACGAACAACAACGTTCGTTATCATACGTCTACCAAGTCATCTTTATACGCTTAACTTTTAAGTACTTAACTATTCCTTTAGTCCACGATGTACCTTCCAGTACACCACCTTTTATCGAATATTCTACAGTACAATCCGGTACGCCACGATCCAACGGATATATTCTCATGTACATTCTCGTACATCTGGCTTACTTCTAACGAAAAGATGACACGTATCTAAGAGAAATATTCGATCGTTTCTACACTTCAATATAAAAGTTGACCAGAGTACAACGACAAACCTCTCGCTTCCTTGCACAATTGCATGAATTACGAATTCTGAATTGATAAGTACTGTGATTTACTCTCGCTCTACGATCATTATGTAATTCATCCACTATTTTACCTGAGTGTATTTTCATAAGTTGAACAAGATTGTGTCTATTCAACAGAGTGTTAGCAAGGAGTTTGGAAACAGGCAACTGTTAAGTCATGTGCTTCTGATTGGGTTTGTGTAGTTTCTATACGAATCAAAGCCTTCTAGTAAAAAACCTTTTGGAAACGAAAGAAGGGGTGACGTAGGTGTTTTATATCCAAACATACATAAAACTCCTTGTGTTATTTCATTTATGCATCTTCCAATCTTATATCTGCCGCTTCAAATCGATCAAGCATTTCTGTACTTGAATCCGTTCAAGAGCTTGCGAAGATTTATGAAGAATAGAAACAAATTTTCATCTCTAACATTATTAAAATTGAATTGTAAGTTATAATTAACACAATAATACTCAAACCCCTACTATTGTTGTACCTGATCCTAACACATTAAATTTAGACTTTTCTGTGATCGATATGAAAATATTATTCTAAGGATACCATGTCTGCACCTAGCAAAACTTATAGAGCACACACTTCATTTGAAGTTCAAGTTCATGCACGTAGACAAAACCATAACGGCTGACAGTGAAATATATACAATGGATGGAGCGAACAAATCATTTGTATCTCAAGAAGTTGAACTCAATGGATTCGAAGTCAGTATTTTCCAATAGGTAATTCTTTTGAACCTCCTAATTTTTATATATTCGACTTTTCCGTTGGAATATGATGTACATGATGAAGTATTTCCTAAGAATAGGCCTATGTCCTAATTTTGCAAGTTCCTTGGTACCATGCGTGAAAGTGGGAACTATAAAAAAATTTGATTTGGGATATGTACCAGATTACGGTGAATGATGTAGAACGAGAGAGCTATATGATGTGCACATTCCAATCTCGTCCACATTGAACGAGAAATTTGTGAAACAGATAAAATATGTTGGGTTAAATTATATGGTTTAAAATAATTAAGTGAATAAATTCATTTTATACCAACTGCATTTTGATGATATCTGATTAAAACTTAATTATGATGTCTAGATGTGAATGAAGTTAAGCCGTCTAATTGTTTCTGTGCAAGTGCATCACACTTGGCTAACTTAGACGTGGTATAAGTAGGCTAATTAGACGTGATACGTAGTTAGACGTGCAGTCTAATAGATACGTAGCTAGACGTGCAGTCTAATAGATACGTAGCTAGACGTGCAATCTAACAGATACGTAGCTAGACGTGCAGTTTAACAGATACGTAGTTAGACGTGCAGTCTAACAGATACGTAGTTAGACGTGCAGTCTAACAGATACGTAGTTAGACGTGCAGTCTAACAAACACGTAGTTAAACGTGCAGTCTAACAAATACGTAGTTAGACGTGTAGTCTAATAGATAAGTAGTTAAACATGTAGTCTTACAGATACGTAGTTAGACGTGTATTCTAACAAATACGTAGTTAGACGTGTAGTTTAACATACACGTAGTTAGACGTGTAATCTAACTCCTTCAGACAAGTTTAAAGTTATACGTAGTTAGACGTGCAGTCTAAATCCTTCAGACAAGTCTAAAGTGATACGTAGTTAGACGTGCAGTCTAACAGATACGTAGTTAGACGTGCAGTCTAACTCCTTCAGACAAGTCTGAAGTGATATGTAGTTAGACATGCAATCTAACAAATACGTAGTTAGACGTGTAGTCTAACTCCTTCAGACAAGTATGAATGGATGTGTAGTTAGACGCTGCAGTCTAACTCCATTAGACGTGTGGTCTAATGGAACACGCTATTAGACGTTGACGTCTAAATTCCTTAGACTATGAAGTCTAATGGAGCACGTCTAATGCCTCTCTTCAATAGCCGTCTGAAGTTAGCATACGTCTACCCACGATCAACTAGTTATCTACTACTCTGGTCCACTCACTCTTGTGTAGTCTGACAAACCAGCTAATTGCATCTAATGAACGAATGCCACGTACGCAAATGTCCTTCCAACGGTTTGTCCAGTACAAGACATTATTAGAAAGGATATTCGGCGCACTTCCTGTTTGGTACAACCACATTGAAATTACTCAGAGTCTGCTGTAATCTTGTCCTTTGGGCGGCCTTCCAATGGACGCTTGCCACGTGTCCATGAAGAAGATTCGGCCGTTGGTGTCCTTCTACTACAAATAGATGCTTAAGGTCAATTGTTGAATCACCGGTTACTCTTCTCACATTACTATTTTACAAGCTTACTCTTACACTTACCGATTTCCATCATCATCCAAGCTTAAGAGAGAAAGAATCAAAACTGTCTAGCTGAGAGAATATTATTCTTAATATTGTAAGTTGAACAGAGGTTGTTCTGTTCAATATAGTGTTTAGCTAGATCAGTAAACTGTATTTGATTCAATGAATTTAGTGAATCCTTCCGATTGTGGAAGAAGGGTGACGTATGAGAGTTTGATCCGAACATTCATAAACACATGCTGTGTTCTTTACTTTCATTTCTTTATCTTTCATTGGTTCAAAGCTTCAAATTCGACGAACATTTTCTTACTTGAAACTGTTTCAAGAGTTCGAAGGATTTGTGAAGAATAGAAATAGATTTTAACTTCTAACAGAGTTAAAATCGAATCGTTTATCGTGAGTTGTCATCAATAGTCAGACCCCAGTTTCTATTGGTTACACCAATCCTATCAAAATATGTGTTATATTTTGAGATCCTAGAACCATTTCTTAACACTTTAACCTTGAAATTCTAACCTGGCCTTGAAATATTTGCAAATTTTCCTTATAAGCCTAATTTCTTATTTATATGAACATGCGAAAAATTTAAAAATTAACAAGGCGAACTAGAGGGTTTCTCTAAAATATTTAAACCTGAAAAGGATGGGCTTCGTCAGCCGAGAAGATCCGCCAAAGAGAAGCTTGGACAACTTCAAGAAGGAGCTTCAACAAAAGACCTAATCCATTATGACTCGTATGATAGGAGTCAAGATGATGATGATCATTTTCTAGCTAAGAGGAGAACTCATGTCACGAATGTACAAACATACAATCAAGGAAATTTAGTAGTAGAGGAGGTTGTCTCAAAACAAATTTCTAAAAAATTGTATCCTCTACCACTTTAAAAATTTTAATGTAAACATTTCTCCTTGGATGGACAATTATGAAACAAATATAAATACTCATAACGTTTTCAATAAAGAATAATTTTCAGAGTACATAACTTGTTTAAATGAATCAACATACGGCTCATAAATGACTTTTGAAATGAAACATTAACTTGAGAACGAAAACGTAATATTTTGGCTCAGTAGCCAACCAAAATAAATTGAAACACTATTGATGATCTTCAAATAATTTTAATAGGACAAAGTTTAAATAAAAACAAACATCAAACATTAATTGAACTTTTAAAACTAAACAAAGACATTTTTGTATGGTCCTATAGAGATATGCGATGCATTCATCCCAAGATTGTTCAACGCTTTATTTTGATACAAAGTTTGTGAAGCAATATATTAGACGGATGCATAATGATATCTTCCAAAATGAAAAAGATGAGGTACAAAAACAACTTGAGGCGGGATTCCTTGAATTTGTAGACTACCCTAATTGGGTCGCAAATGTCGTATGCATAGGCAAAAAGGACGGAAAGATACGTGTATGCATCATCGATTCTAGAGATCTGAATAAGGCAAGCCTTAAAGATAGTTTTCCATTGTCTCATATCGACATATTAGTTGATCATTCCACAGGTCAAAAAATGCTATCGTTTATAGACGAATTCGCCAGATATAATTGTTAGATATCTTGTCTTTAAATAAATAGAAAATATATATATAATGATGTTACAAATAAATAAAATAAATAAAATATAAAGAAGGACGAAATCACCAAATATAATGTTGATTCGAGGCATGTGTTAACACATTTCCCTTAAAACAGTTTCATCGTCTCCCGTTTGTATTGGAGCTTATCGCATATGGCTGTCTCCTAGGGTACAATGAATCTAGTAGTGATTATGTACTAGAATCACTACGCATTAAACTTGATGAATGTACCTGAACTATCACCGGGTTTCAATGGAAAATGTCGAACGAAGAGCTCGAAGATCACTCACAAAATAAGGAGAGGACTTTTGGAATTCTAGTGTGAGAAAGAATAAGATAATGTAGTGTGGTGAAATGAATAAAGAGTGAGTATATATTACTGAGAATTAAACCTTAAATAAAATCATTCAAACGTTTATTAGTAATGATTATTGCTCATTAATTTGTCAAATAGTCCATAATTAATTAACATCGTTGTCTATACATTAATTTGTTGAAATACAATGTTAGACATTCAATACTAGCTAATTGAAGAGTCCATACGTTAGCCAATTGATAGAGAAATTAAAGTTAAATGTTTATCATAACATTATGCTTTAATTTTTTAATTATGCAACATTAAATATTAATTAAATAATTAAGATTTATTTATAATTTGGATTAAATTCACCGTTAATTCACGTTTCAATTTGTGTGAATTTTATTTGATTTTATTTATTCACGATCTTATTTCCATTCATTAATGGAATTAGCTTAATTCCAACAATTCCCCACATTAATGGAAATTGAAAGATTAAACCGATGAAAGGTTCAACAATTGAATTGTACATATGATTGGTAGGTGTAACCCTTTGAACCTTCCCTTATGAAAGTATATAACTTTACTAACCTATTAGTAGACTCAATGTCCTTGAACTATTCTGTCATTTGTGTAAACGATTACACACTTACACAATGGAACACGCGCCTGGTTCAGTGAGAGGGTCTAGAATTGAGTCGTGCAATTCTTTCGAAGCGACCCCACTTCTCCCTCACATAGGTGATCTATTTTCTCAAAAAGAATCATTAAAAGTGATAAGTTTATCCTCGTCAAAATATATAATGTTTTGTTATAGGATTAATCCTCAACAATAACTTTCCAAGTTATTACAATTAGGTTGTCCCATTGAACATAGCTCTTAGGATCTCCAGTCTGCATAGGTTGGGTTTTCCTTCATATCAACTTATAGTATGCTAATGTCTTAAATTACTTCAAACTAAATCTCTATTCAATAATTTGATTAGTGGATCCACAATGTTATCTTTGACTAACATAGTCAAATGTCTCTATTAAAGAGTATAGTTTAATGACATTATGTTTAAGACATTTATGTCTAGACTTGTCTTACACTCTAAGATTATCCAATTTTCAAATTATTATCACAATAATTCGAAATTTCCATTGATACATTTTTAGATAATCTTGGAATATCTTCTAATAAGAAGCATAATCATTCGTACATGCTTACTATTTAAACATTTTTGTATGAAAATAATTTTACTTGGCTAACTAGTAGACAAAATGTCTTTGAACTATTATGCCTTCATGTAAATGATTATATATTTTTCATAAAAATATTATATTTTTCGACATAAGTCAAAATTATAAATTATAACGTTTAATCTATCGATCATAATTTTCTTAGAATATTTACATACGTATATTGCACTTTCAGTGTAAACATATTCACTTGTAGACGTAAAGTCTTTCATTTAATAATATCAATATATCATTTGATAACAACATGATATTTCGTGTTGTGCAATTCACACCCATAATGGATTTAATCATTTTTATCGTAATTTTCAACAATTAAATATCGTACAAAAGACATGTAATGAAACAATTTTCATTGTCTTCATGATATATATAATTGTCACATCCACTTTTTAATAAAAGTATGATCAAATTTTCATATCATTAGTATAAAATTTGTTATAAGTCATATTAAGACTTTATAAACTTTTCTTTTCATTTATTTCACGAAATCTTTTTGAAGACATTGGTTCATCAAATATTTATGAAAATAATGTCAAAAAATGGCACGTTTCTTGTTACTTCACCGTCGAGAAACGAAAGAAGTCTTCCATCTCCATTTTAAAATCCTTAAATTTAAAATATCGATTTGAGCACAAACTAAGCAAATACAAACAAGACATTTTCTTATTATTTTATTTCTTTTTGTAAAATTCCGCAACATTATCTTTTGTAGAGAACATGTTTCTCTAACAATAAATTATCTATTTACATAATATACACAATTAATTTTGTGTTATTATCCATAGAAGTATTTGCCCCCACATTCGTGTTGGTACCATTTTTTAAATCACACACATTTATATGATTTAAACCAATGATTTTCTAATCAAGAAATTGTTACACAATTTTTTTACAATTATTTTTTGTTATACTTATCATAAAATGAATAAGATAATTATATTATAAACATTTAATTGAATAAAACATAAATTCTATACAAGAGATTAGAATATTTATTCATATATAAATCATTCTTTACATAATCTCTAAATAATGAATTAAAAATATTTAATCAATTAAAATATTTATTCAACACTTAATTTCTATAAAAAAAAAATTAGAATATTTAATCAAATAAATATTCACCATATCACATGATTTCTACAAAAGAAATCATAATGTTTCAAGCATATTTGACCAAAGTCGCTTAAACATTTATTTTCGGTTGCACGTTTGCATCCCTTAATATCGGCACGTTTGCCACATTATTTCTCAAATAAAACAAGACTTTTCTTGTAATTACTTGATTTAAAAAATATTAAAAACAAATACTTTTATAAAATACATCAACAATTAATTATTATAATTAATTAGAATATTAATTATTACAATCAATTAGACTATATTGACAATTCATTTTTAATCAAATACAAATTATCTAATTATTATAAATAATTATTCATGTCACAATTTGTCTGTTTCTTAATTAATTAGATGACTTTTAACTTTTCATAAAAGCTTTTTTATACCAAAAGACACATAATTTTTATAAAATATTTTCACAATTTTATATTAAAATAAAATAGATATACAATAGTCTTTATCCACGCATATATATAAAAATAACTAGTTAATCATACTTATTATGAATTAACACAAGTTATCATATTATTAATTAATATGTATGTTATATATATAAGCAATCACTTAGAAACACAATATATAACTACAAATGTACTTAATGTCTTAATCGAAGTAATTACATTATTGTTCTTTGATCAATAATTCACGTGAATCAACAATGCTCAAACCAAATCTCGATAAATTATTCTCACCAAGATAATTTTTACGAAGATAATTTCTCATCAAAATGACAAATCAAATTTCTAGATAAGACACTATTATGGGCACTCATTCATCTCATAATTTCTACATAAGAAATTAGAATGTTTCAATATCAACGACTATAGTCTTTTTAACGAGTATGATTACTATAAAAAATCATTGACTATAGTCATTTTAACAATTATTGACTATCTCATTTAATGCATTCATCACATAATTTTTACATAAGAAATTGGAATGGTTTCAACATCAATGACTAAAGTCATTTTAACTAGTCAAGTTTCTACAAAGAAATCATTGATTATTCATTTTATCACGTCCGATTTTTACAAAGAAAACATCTCATCCGAACAATGAACCTCACTTCCGCCACGCACCATTGTATCTGAACTTTGAACCACTGTGCCAATGCACCCTTTCATCATTGTACTACTTTAATGATATTTTGTCTTCTTTCCAGAGACAACTTATACTTAATATTTGACTAGACTCTATCAACAAATGAATATATATACATTTAAAATGATAACTTAACATCATAATCAAAATGTAATATATGAGACAATATATATATATATATATATATATATACTTATATAATTAATTATATCATCTCTTCTTAGTTATCAATCACAATATTACATTTTTATTAATTATCACGCTTAATTAATTTAAGATATATATATATTTATTATAATTAATTAGGTATATTTCAATTATAATTAATTTTAATTACTATAAATAAATTATAACTATTAATTTTTTTGAAAATTGAAAGCTAACTTTTTAGTTACTTTTTTATTTTTATTTATTATTTTTAATAATTTTAGTAACTAATAAACATTTAATTAAAAATAAAATAAATTATTGTTTTCTAATTTATTTTCTAGATAACTTCTGTATAATGAACATACATAATTTTTCTTTAGATTATATATCTACATCAACATATATTAGCTTATAAAATTAATCTTTCACAAAATAATGTTATTATAATTAACATTAAAGATATACAATAAAGATTTATTTTAATTAGTCGATTATTTTATTCCTTCATATGAACAAATTTATCTTGTCAAAATAAGTCATCATCACAACTCATATTTCTGAAACATCAAAGATAAAATTTCGACGGTACAAACTACTAAATAACTTAGCACATGTAACTGTTTTAAGATTGTTAGATATATTGTCTTTAAATAAACAAAAAACATATATGTAATGATGTTACAAATAAATGAAATAAATAAAATAAATAAAATATAAAGAATAATGAAATCATCAAATATAATGTTTATTTGAGGCATGTGTTAGACACATTTCCCTTAAAACAGTATCAACGTCTCCCGTTTATGCGGAAGCTTATCGCATATGGTTGTCTCCTAGGGTAAACAAATCTAGTAGTGATTCTGCACTGGAATCACTACGCATCGAACTTCATTAATGTACCTGAACTATTACCGGGTTTTAATGGAAAATATCGAACGAATAACTCGAAGATCACTCACAAAATAAGGAGAGGACTTTTGGAATTCTAGAGTGAGAAATAATAATATAATATAGTGTGGTGAAATGAATAAAGAATTCGTATATATTTTTGAGAATTAAACCTTCAAATAAAATCATCCAAACATTTATGAGCAATGATTATTGCTCATTAATTTGACAATTAGTCCATAACTAATTAACATCATTGTCTATAGGTTAATTTGTTGAAATACAATATTAGATATTCAATGTCATTGCTCATTAATTTGACAATTAGTCTATAACTAATTAACATCATTGTCTATAGGTTAATTTGTTGAAATACAATATTAGATATTCAATGCTAGCTAATTGAAGAGTCCATACGTTAGCCAATTGATAGGCCAATTAAAGTTAAATGTTTATCATAACATTATGCTTTAATTTTCTAATTAGTCATTAAATATTAATTAAATAATTAATATTTAAATATAATTTGAATAAAATTCACCTTTAATTCACATTTTAATTTGTGTGAATTTTATTTTATTTTATTTATTCACAATCTTATTTTCATTCATTAATGGAATTAGCTTAATTCCAACAATAATCAGGTTCTTATGGATTCTAAAGATATAGAGAATATAAAATATATAATTAAAATAGGAACATATTGCTACCATGTACTATCTTTCGGTCTTAAGAATGTCCGAGCCACATACTAGATGACCGCAATTATGATTTTACACGACATGATCTATAAGGAGGTCGAAGTGTATATGGACGACATGATCGTCAAGTCAAAAGATCGAGAAGAAAATCTTCTTAACCTCGAGAAATTCTTATATAAAATTATAAATTTTCAACTAGGGTTAAACCCAAAAAAGTGCACTTTTGGATTAAGGACTAGAAAAATGTTGGAATTCCTAATTACTTAGAAGGGTATTGAAGTAGACCCTAGAAGGTGGAGGAAATTACTGTTATATTGGTGCCCCACAACGAGAAGGAAGTCATAGGATTTTTAGGCAAGATTCAGTATGTAAGTTGATTCATCAAAAAAACTAACATCCACATGCGATCCATTGTTCAAATTGTTAAAGAAGAATTCAGAGAGTTTTTTGGGATAATGCTTGTAAATATGCATTCGAAAAGACAATGAGTTACTTGCAATTGCCTCCGAGACCCAAAGCACCATTGATTTATATCTCATGGTAATTAATACCGCAATAGAATGAATGTTAGCCCAAGAGAATGAGGAGAAGGTTGAAGCAATAATTTATTATAGAAACAAGATAATATTAGGATACAAATTGAATTACTCTTCAATGGAGAAGGTTTATTGGACTCTTGCATGGGTAACAACCAGGCTAAGACATTACAAGCAAGCTCATCTCATCAAGCTGTTGTTACGACTATATCCTATAAGATTCTTGTTTCAAAGGATTATTCTGTGACAATTACTCTCCAAATCGATGATGATGATATATGAATATGAAATTACATAAATAGTCTAAAAACCTATTAAAGGGAGTGTGGTGGCATATTTTCTAGCACATCTACCTATTAATGTAAAAATAATAAGGAGAACAAAATGATTTTCCCCGATGATGAGATTATGACCGTCAAAATGGATTCATGGAGGCTAATGCTCGATGGAGTCTCCAAAAAGAAAGGAACATAATTTGTATTATTTTGATTGATCTTTTCGGTACGTATAACTCTACCTCGGTGAAGTTTGACTAATTTTTCATGAACAATGAGGTAAAATATGAAGTATGTCTTTTAGGAATGAAGTTGACTTTTTTTGAGCTAAAAAATTGTAGGTAATATGAGACTCAAATCTGGTGATCTCTCAAGCTAATGGTGAATAGAAAGTGAAAGGATAAAACTTGAAGCCATACCATAACTACTTGATGATACTTATTGAAAAAATCGAAGAGGTGACTTTCTTACCCACTCTACAAAGTCAGAATCGATTATTGATACTCTGGCTAACCTTGCTGATATGACACAAATTCCTAAGGGCATAAAATAAAACCCCTCATAATTCAGTAAAGAAGGAACAAATCCTATGAGAAACGATTGGTCACTAACAACAAGGTATCTAGCCTAGCTTGGTACGAACCACTATAGAGATATATAGAAGATGGAGAATACCAATTAAATTTCAAAAAGAAATAAAGAAGGGAGCTACACTAATGCGCCACAACTTATATGATAATGGCCCATAAACTCTATAGACAATAATTCAATAGACAAAATATGCTATATATGGATCAAACCAAGTCTTCAAAGATCAAGAAATATGTACATTCAAGATCCTATGGTCCTCATATGAATGTAATGTCTCTTTCCAAGAAAGTCCTTAAACTCGGTACTATTAATAGAACTTAGAGTAGAAATATGTTGCCTAGATTGTCTACAATACCAAATCTATACCAATTTGAAACATACGCCAACCTCATTCTTATATAAGATAATATCTCCATGGCCATTCTTCATCTGGGGGATTGATATCATAAGAAAAATACATCCACATGCGTCCAACAACTATAAGTTCATATTGTTCACTATCGATTATTTTAATAAGTGGGTCGAGGCTGTATCTTACAAATTTCTCAAATCATCCCATGTGGCTAAATTAATCTAGAACAACTTGAGTAGCCGATATTAGGCGCCACACTCATTGAATTCTAACAATGGTTGACACTTCCAAGGAGAAATTCTTAATGTATTGGAAAATTTTAAAATAGAACATCATAAGTCTTTTCCTTATTAACCATAAACCAATGGGGAAGTCAAAACCGCAAACAGAAATATGATCACAATTCTAAAAAAGATAGCCCAGACCTATAGGGATTGGTATAAAAAATTGCCCTATGTCTTATGGGGTATTACACGAATGTCTGTACCACTATGGGTGAAACTCCCTATTAATTAGTATATGGTATGGAGATTGTTCAACCGATCGAGATTGAATTGCCTACTTTAAAGGACTCCTAGAAAGTCAAGTCATTGAAGTGGATTGAATCAAATCCTAATATGATCAATTAGCGCTTATGGAGGACAAGAGGTTGAATTCTCTTTGCAAGACTTAGGCCTACCAAACAAGAATGACAAACACCTTAAAAAATGGATGGGTTAAGGAATTTGCGAGATGAGGATTTAGTACTCAAGAAAACTAGAGAGATGATGGATCTAAGAGATAAATTTCAGCCGAAATTGGAACGACCTTATATTATCAAAAATATTTTATCAAGAGGTGTAGTCCGACTAGCCACCAAACGTAGTTCCGTTCATGTGATGTGTTTAATGTCTTTGAATTTTGAGTTTTATTTTTATTGGAACCGAACCAAGTGATAGGTTGTATATGTACTTTAATGATAGGAGAGATCAGGTCCGAACGTAGTTCGTAACATGTGTGCTTCGAAAATTATTTTTTTGTGTTTTGATTTTGATCATTTTTATTTGAATAAAAAAATGCCCCTAGTATTGACATAGATTTTCTTGGTTATGAATCATCTGAAGACTTAGAATAATTTTTAGTTTTGTTAGAAAACATGGATAAGACATGCCTTTCATCAAATCGGTCTTGTCTACACTTATACGTAGTATCTCTTGAGCATGTTGACATTGGATGAGGATGAAAGTTTTTCTTAGTCTAGAGTAGATAATGAAGTAACATCACCTGATAGAACAATCTTGACGAGGTAGGATTTTTCCCACCACGTAGTTTAAAACTTTCCTTTAGGGTTTAGTATCTGTATATTCTTCTTTTAATTTTGAGTTCCAAATAATTTGGAAAATAAATATCTATCCTAAAATTAACAATATATATATAAACACTTATTATATAAACGAGGTCCCTTCCTGGTTTTTCCATGACACATTCATTAATCTTGGCAAGAGTTCAGTGTAACTAATCTAGTTTCATCACTTATAACTTACATAATGGAATTTGAGTTAAGAGCATTTTTTAGAAATAATTAATGTGCTAAAACTAAAATATTGCACAAAATTTATGATGTCTTAAATTTAAAAGTTTTAAATATTAATAACGGATAAATGGTTAATATGTTGTTCCTTTATCTCATCTTAGAACTTGTCCTACCAGCAGGTCATGAAATTAGAAACATTGTTTTTTTTAAATGAAATATTTTTTCATTGATACAATGTTGTGTAGATACGATTATTATATTCAAAACATAAAACTAATCTAAGTAAAAATAGATTAAATAAATTATAATAATTAAAATAAATATTGACAGAGTAATAAAATAATAATAAAAATGTCCTAAATAATAAAAATTATAAAGAGCTGAAATCATTATTGTTGATTCAGACTCTCCTTTGGTGTGATAAGTTTGGTCTCTCTTTACATTACAATTCTCATAATTTGCAAACATAATATTTGTCTTTCAAAATTGAATTTAACTTGTGAAATGACAAATATTGTAATATTAAATAAATATATAGAATAATTGGTATTCCTATCTGATAAAACTTACAAGATAATGGGAGAGATAATATTTTACAGGTCATAAATGCGTGGCCATTGGACCCCATTCACTGGCAAATGAGACATCAATTAGGTTCGTTTGGTTTTCTTTTTCTTAGTTTTTTCCTAAAAAATTATTTTCATTACATTTTCTAAAAAACCAGTTGTTTTATGTTTATATTTCAAAAATGTCCATTATTTTTTAAAGATAAATAATTTTATATAATTAAATAAAAGATAATTTTAATATTTAATTATATAAAAGGAATGATTAATAGAGGTTAAAATAATGAATGAAAGGATAATTAATTTTTGGAATAAAACTATAATAATCAGTATACATCAAACTACCCCAAACATCTTTCGCTAGTAAGCCAAGAAAGGGAGAGATGGGCAGTACGGTCTAAGGACATGTTTGATGTTGGTTATATTGTTAGAATTTGGATTTCAAATATGACATGTTTAAAATGAGTTGTAAAAACGTATGAAAAGGAAAATAAGAATATACAAATTTATAGTGATTCACTTTAATGAACTACGTTCATTTTAACCGCCATCAAATTTCACTAAAAAAAAAAGTAATACAAAATTTTGTATCACATTATTTATCTCTCTAGAATTATTTTATCTTCATATAAACCCTTAACAATAACATATTTAAATGTTATATTTAGGTAGTAAACCTAAATAACTTAATAAAGTCATTTTAATTTTCTTAAAATTTATTAAAAGTTTAGACTTCATAACTCAACATTCTCTCACTTGGAGAATAACTTTATTTACTCTCAATCGGTAGCGACTCTTCATCTGGTGTCTTAATGAAAAAGGTCAACTGAAGTTGCACAAAATTTTAGTTTCTCATTTGTTACAACTTTCGCCAGTATATTAGTTGTATTCTCACTCCCGAGAATCTTCTCAAGAGCTAACATTCTATCTTTTAAAGTTAGTCATATGAAATGATAACGAACATATATATGTTCTATCCTCTCATGATAAACTGGATTCTTTGCCAAAAGATTGACACTCTAACTATCGCACCGCAAAACACTTCCCTCTCATAAATGTACCATGTTGTGCTCTTCCTACTATCAACATCACCACCATTGTCAGCATCAAAATATCCTTCCAAACATATATTAGACTTTTGAAAATACAAAACAATACTCATTCTCTTAATTACTTTCCAATATTGTCTACCCGGGTTGCTCATTAATCTGATAAAACTCCCACTACTTGCTATATGGCTGGTCGTGTGCAAATAATCGCATACATAATACAACCGATTGCAGGTGCATATGGAACGGTGACCATGTAATTTCTCTCATCCACTGTTGAAGGCGACTGGTATTTGGATAGTCTAAAATGACTTGATAATGGGGTAATATTTAGTTTTGTATCGTGTAAGTTGAATCTACTAAGAACTTTTTTCACACATTTTTGTTGTGAAAGCTTGAGAACTTCTTCATCCCTGAAAATCCTCATCCTAAGGATTTGTTTGCAGCACTCAAATCCTTAATTCTAAAATTCTGAAAATAAATTTTCTTTAGCTTGTTAATCTCATACAAACTTGTTCCAACAATTAATATGTCATCAACGTAGAGGAGCATAATAATGTACAATTTATTAAACCTCTTGATATAGAAACAATGATCATCTTCATACCTCAAAAAGTTGTTACTAATATTCATGTTATCAAAATTCGTGTACCATTGCCTTTGAACCTGTTTAAAACCATACAAGCTCTTCTGAAACTTAATTACACACAAGCTCATCATTTTCTTTGATCTTAAAGTCTTGTAATTGTCACAATTAAATCTATTCATCCAAAATATCGCGAAGAAAAGAAGTTTTGACATCCATTTGTTGAAGATGAAGGTCTTTTTTTACAATCAAACTCAAAATAGTTCTAATTATCATCAATTTGACCACTAGAGAGAAAATATCATTCTAGTCAATATTTTCCTTGTGTTGAAATGCTTTCACAACCAACCTTACATATACCTCATGGTTTTATCATGTGTCTCTTTACTTCTGAAGATTCATTTGTTGTGAAGTGTTTTCTTTCCCTTTGGTAGCTCGGTGAGGTCCCATGTTTAATTCGACGTCAAAGACTCTATCTCATCTTTCATTGTAGATTTCCACTTAATCGATTCATCAGATTATATTGCATTTTCGTAGCATTCAGTTTCGCCTCTATCTGTCAACAAGATATAGTTCATAGATGGGGCCACCTCTCGATTGGTTTTTGATTTTTGACGATATTCTCAACTGTATAACCAATGTTTGCTGATTTTCTTCTAGGGCCATGTTCTCAATAATTTCATCTTCAACAACACATTGTTCTTCTTCGACAGTCGGTATATATTTAGCTGAAAATCTCTCAAATCGATCGTAAAAGTCTCTTCCAATTTGGAATCATCATCTGATGTCTTCCAAACACAATCTTTGTAAAGAACTTGTTCAATGAAGATAATGTTCCCAAAAACGTCCAAAATGTTAAACCATTGAACATGTTCATGGTTGTGATCACAAGTCTATGAATGATCTTTTGATTTTGATTATCCCAAAAACGATAAACAAACTCAACATCACCATAACTAATAATAAAACATTTATTAGACTTTCTATCAAACTTTCTCCTATCACATTCATTATTATACACATATGATAACAACCAAATGCTTTTAAATAAGAAAGGTTTACGTTTTAAATTTCTCAAAACTTCTTGTAAAATTATGAATTCAAGAAGAATAGAGGGTCCTCTTCTTATCAATAGACATCAGTGTTGATAGATTTTTCCAATAAGGTTTTTTTTTTAGAATTAAAGGATAACTAGCATATGACACCCCACATCCATGGTTCCTCGCTTAAACTCAAAGCGTTTTCAGGTGGAATCAAACCCGTGACCTTTTGGTCCCTTAAGCCGACTCTTACCACTAGGCTACTTTGGTGGGGTGCCCATATGGTTTTAGGCAACCCAAAATACAATCTCAATCTTATAGCATGCTCGTTCAATGTTCGATTCATCCATTCATCTACTCCATTCTGTTGAGGTGTTCGAGAATAATCTTCACTATACTAATCCCAAACACAACACAACACAATACTGTATGAAATATGAATTGATGTAATCACCTCTGTTGTTGGATTTCAAACATTTAACCATATGATTTTGTTTCATTTTAAACCAAAGCCTTTCACTTCTTGAATATTACAGACTTGTGCTTCATAAAGTAAACTCACACTTTTCTTGTCGAAACATCTATAAACGTCACATAGAAATATGATTCGTCAATAAAAAATATGTACATGTCCCAAAATATCAGTGTGTACCGATTTTAGCATTTCTTTCTTGAGTTATGCCTTTTTATTTTCCAAGAATGTAGTTTTACATAACTGATGTTCAATAGACTTTAGTTCCAGAATCTGACTATTTTTAAAAAAAAATCATCCCCTTTTCGCTCATATGACCTAACCTGCAATGACATAACTCATTGTTCTTTGAGTTATCAACAACAACAACAACAATTGTATCTCTACATGTTGAAGTTGTGTATAACGTTTCAGTTTTGTAACCTCGAGCAACAACTATTGTTCTTTTTGTAACATTCCACACACCGTTTCCACAACTAAAATTATGGTCTTCTTCATTTAATTGTCTAACAGATATCAGATTTAGCATTAAATTTAGAATGTGTCACACCTTATTAATCTTCCAAATAAAATTGTTTTCCATCTTCAATTTGATGTCCTCCATGCCTACAATATCTAGTGGCTCACCATCTACAATATAAACTTTCTCACAGTTTCAAGCAACATAGTTCTCCATTAATTCTTTATAGTCATTGGTGTGGAAATACACTCCCAAGTCCAAAACTCATGAGTCTATCGAACTATCAACTAACAGAATCAACACATTAGTGATAATTTCTATAACTGCGTTGGTTGCATTATTTTTATCATCATCATTCTTCTTCGGTGCTTGCAGTTCATTTTAACCTGACCATGTTCACCACATTTCCATCAATTAAATGTTCGCTTACATTTGGACTAACTCCTCATGTTCCATGACATAGACATGCTCTTACTTTGGTTGAAATTTCTATTATTACGTTGGCCATTTTTTTCAACATTCAGGGTAGAACCTTTGATCGTTTCACCATAATCAATTTTACAAACTTATTCAGCAAGAATACGATCTCTACCTTCAATAAATTTCAAATTATAATTTCCAACAGAGTTATTAATTGTTGTCCTCATAGATTCTCAACTATTTGGTAGAGATGCTAACAAAATCAGGGCACTTCGTCCCCAAAATCAATCTCATCAGATAACAATTGATTCACAATTGTATTAAATTTGTTCAAATGAGTAGTGAAAAAAGTATCATCAACCATTCTTAAATTGAAGAGTCTTTTGATTAAATGTAACTTATTGTTAGTAGATCGTTTCTCATACATATCAGATAGAGCTTTCATTAGACCCATGGTGGTTTTCTCATTTGTTACGTTATAAGCAGTAGTTTTGGCTAGCGTCAATTAGATAACTCCCAAAACCTATCCATCATTGAGTTTTCATTCAGCTTTATCCATCTTCTTTGGTTTCTCACTCAAATGAACATGAAGATTCTCTTAGTAGAGGTAATCTTCAACTTGCATCCTCTAGAATGTTGATATGTTCAATTGAATCTTCCCATGTCATGTCTTATACTGTTCTCGCCTATCTTCGTTTTAAATGCTCTAATCTAGCCTTATCTCTCTTAGATACCAGTTGTTAAGATTTGGATCCTCAAAATCTGACATATTTAACAATCGGTAGAAATGTAAGAAAAGTATAACACAAGAAGACACAAATTTGTACTAGTTCACTCAAAATAGTTACATTTACTTCAGCCGCCAATATACTTCACTATGAATATAAAGTAATATAAAGTTTTCTCACACTATTTATCTCTTTAGAATTATTTTATCTTCATGTAAACCATTAACAATAACATATTTATAGGGTAAATATTTATTTAATAAAACCTAAATAACTCTTGATTAGACCCAAGTCCAAACTTAACCCAAATCAAATAAACTCTAACTAACTCTTAGAGTTAATTATAAATGTAGATTTCATAACTTAATATATACAAGATTTTTTTGATATATGTAACGGCGGAGCTATATAGGAGGCGGATGTGGCCATAAACCTGGGTAAGCTTACTAAATTGAGAAATACTTATTAAAAGAATCATGCGGTTAGTTTTAAATTAATTTTAAACTATTTTAAAAGTTTATAAAAATTTATAAATTAATATTCATAAAAAGTTAAAATTAAACAAACAAATTAAAAAAATAAAATTAAATCGATTATAAAATAAATATTTGTCCCCATAACAAACTGATCGTATATAGCAAGCAATTCATTTGGAAATTCATGTATTTCATTTGGAAATTGATGTATTATTTATTCTTTCAAAACGGTTTATAGACATTAATATTTTATAATCGTCTTTCGAGTGTCTACTCAGTTGATAATATGTTTTTGACGATAATTTTATGTTTTTTTTCTTATTTTCATGTTTAGTGTATTTTTTATTTATTAAATTTTTAACAAATTAGGCTTAAGTCCACTAAACTAGATTTTTATATTTTCTTTATTTATATAGTTAGTCTTTACTTATTTAAAATATAATTAATTTAACATTTTTATGTTTTTTAACCTAATTTCTTTTTAACTATATAATTTTAACTATATAAATTTGTTATTTAAATCGGATATTCTAATATTTTTAGATTTCATACATTAATTTTATTTTTATTTTATTTTAGTAAAAATATTCTTGGATTGTTTCGATTAATATGTTTAATATTACTAGTAATAATTTAATAAATATAATTTATATAATAATTTGTATAGGTCTGGAAAAATTGAAATCATAAATTCACACCTAGATATATGGTTTCAAATTCAATTGAAAGAGAGAAAAGCCAATACTAAAGTTAAAATGAAGCTTGTGTAAATAAATAAATATTATAGATAAAAATGAATTAATAATTATAAATATTTTTTATATAAATTTTAAATTTTATAAAAGTAAAATAATGATATTTTAATTATTTAATTATATAATTAATTAAGAATATATAATTAATGATATATGTATTTAGAGTAAAAATCAAATTCAAATGATATAGGAGGAAGCCTCAGTCAATTAATGTTCTGACTGACTCAAAAGTTGTGGAATAGAAAGCGTGCAACTTTATAGAATAAATGTGACTGTCCCCAAAATCCTACAAAGACAAACAAAATCTATCTCATGATATGTTTCTCATCTCTAGGAAAATTCTTTTTAAATATTATTATTTAATAAATGAATAAAGATGAAATTTCCTTTTGCTTTTCCTAGCTTTTTCACCCATCCCTTCCCACCTTTATTTTTTTTTATTACCCTCTCACAACACAACAATTGTACTAATACTTAGTACATACAATAAATTTATACTAAAACCCTTACTCAAACTTCCAATGCTTAAGTTGCAGATGAACAAAATTTTGTATATCAAAAACTGCACATATATTGAACTTTTATAAATATAGATTAATCCTTCATAATTTTATTTAACATTATTTATACAATATTTCTTTTTTAGCTTATTAATTAGAACTTTGAAAGAAAATAACTTAGTAGGAATTAACTTATTGTACATATTAATATCGGTTTTAAATTATTACAAATATCTACTTTCATTTAAATGAAATTATTATAAAAAGATGCATGAGTAGATAATTTCTATAGGTGAACAAAATGGTAGTTTTTCAAAATAAATCTGACATGTTGACCTTATTAAGAACTCTATTCTCAACTCGTTGGAAAATATTTATGAAGTTAATCATTAACATTTATTGTAGAATTTTTTGCCTTTTTGACGAGTTTATACCTCAATAACATTAACTTTCTCGTTTTACTATTATGTTATTACTATATTTTCAAATATATTTGTTGTTTGTTCAACCATTCTTTCTATGTTGAACTATTTTAGAAATAAAATCTATATGTAAAACAGAAAGAATAAAACATTTAAATGAGTGATTGTTGAAATATATATATATATATATATATATATATATATATATATATATATATATATATATATATATATATATATATATATATATATATATATATATATATATATATATATATATATATCATTCCAGATAGCATATAAAAGTAAATAAGGATTTGTAAACAAAATAAGTTAAAGAACAAAAATTATAAGACATGAGTTGCAAGAGAATTTTACTACAATCAAATTAAAAAAGGAGAACTCACTCACTTCGAGAGTTTTTGCTTGTATTTTTTTCACATTTTTTTGGAAGAAACAATTTACATATTAATAATTTTATAACTTTGTGAAAAAATATTAAAATAATTTGAGAATAAACAAGAATGTAAGAGAAAAGGAAAAAAATAGATGGAGGGAAAACTTTATGATACTGAAATCTAAGTGAGTGATTAAGGATTAGATGAATGTGAAAAAAAGTGAAAAGAGCCAAAAAGGAAATGGGAGGGCAATACAGGGGCTTCTTTCTCTTTCTCTTTCTCTTTCTCTCTGCATGTGTTAAAGGCTTAATTAAAGCAATACTCTCGCTTTGCATGCATTGCATAACCCTCAAAGCTCATCATTGTTGTCCGCTCTCTTTTTCTTCTCGGATCCCAATAAAACAACATGAATCTTTCCCTCTTTTCTCCCCCTCATCTTTATCAAACCTACTACATTTCTTTTTCACATATTGATTACACTTTATAGTCACCATTTTGAAATAAAAATTACAAAATATATTTTAATATTTTTATTCTTTTTATGTATCAATTTGAACCTTAAAAATAATAGTTAACGTTGTTAATGACTTCACTCGCACATGTGTAGTGAAAATACTTACATAAAGATTAACTATAAAGAGAGGTAAAAAGTTGTAGGTAAAACGTTTTGTCCACACATAAAATTATGGCGGTGAGAAGCAATTTTGCACCGGTAAATAGAATTATTGATAAATAAACCTGTGCCAACACTGAATAATTATGAGCAGATAATTTTTTATTTATTTAAATTTTGTTTTTATTTTTTACATTTAAATTTTTTATAAATACATTAAAATAAAATATTTAAATAAAAAATATTATATTATCAGTTTTATGAATTTTGATTAAATCAGTTACATATATAATTCCTATTTTGTTAATAATATTGTTCAAAATATAAAAATTCAATTTCAAATAAAAAAAATTACAACTATAACCAAAATAAATGTAATATATTTAATTCATCTTCAATTGGGGAAAATTAATGGTGAAATCATATCATATAACTTTAAATAAGAAAAGGGAAACAAAGTTTAAAATTTCATAAGCGATCAATACTTCTTACACTTTCACGTACCTCTACCAATCATTTTCTTATATCTATTATTCTACTTGAAAAGTCTTGCTTCACCTCTTATTTTACCCTGACGAGCTCCTATTATAGAAAATAAATATTATCTTCAAAATATCGTCTTCAAATAGTATTTATTAAAAATGAACAATGAACGGAAGAAAAAATGAGCTCTTGGAAGAAAAAGTACATAAAAAAATACTTGTATTAAACTTTTTAAATAAATAGAAAATTATTGCAAAAATAGTATAGTTGTATGACTTCATAATGGAACACAACAACTTAAAAATTAGGAGACATATGTTTACCCAAACTTAGTGTTGCCTAACTTATAATTCTATTATATGTTCAAAAGTAAGATAGAAATAAACAGCAAGTCTATTAGTTTTTCCTACCTATTATTATGCATAATTAAATATGGTAGGTGTTATAGTGTAAGAAACTAAAGAGAAATTTTTAACCAAATAGTGCATCGTAACTGCACTAAGAGTCTTAAACTTACCATTTATCTTCCATGCAACTTAAGACACATGAGTTATCCAAAATTGAAAGTTAAGTGTGTTATTTCAGAGAAACCTAGATATCACCATCATATAAATACAATTTCAAATTTTACCATGGTCAACATTAAATTATATATATCCTAGAACACAACTAATAGCGAAAATAAATTCTGATAAGGTACCTGAAATTTCAATCTAAAAGTGAAATACAAAACAAGGCCCGGAAATTTTTAAGCCTTCCAATTTCTCTTGTTAATTTTGAGGCATTCAAAAATTCAATTTGGTGTTCAAATGTAGAAAATGTTGTTGAACAAAACGTGTAAACCAAAGAGTGATCTAATTATTGTAAAAAATCAGATCACTGTTAGTTATAATGCATTCACAGTATCAACAATTAAAATAAATTCAACCTAATGTTACAAATATTTTCTAATTGTTGTGTCAACTTTGAAAGTCTTGCCTAGGATTTGAATTAAGAAAAGAAATATAAATGAATCTTGTAGACCAATAAGTTATCTAATTATAGGTCAAATGTTCAAGCCATTATGAGTATTAGGAGTCTTCTCTAGTTCGCAATCGATCATAAAAAAATGTAATCAAATGGCACAAATGATTTCCAGACTTTAAACTTATTGTGTGAGCTTTGAAAGTCCACCTATGGTTCGAATTTGAAAAAGAAATTTGAAAACATCTAGTAGAGAAATGACTTTTCTAATATGTGATAATTTTTCGGACCATTTAGAGTCATATCCAATTCACAATCTATTACCTAACTTAGTCTACCAAATTATAAAAATAACTTTGCGCACTTTTCTTGTGATCTTCGATTGTCCTATCCAGGATTCAAATTAGTCATGACAATAGCTAAGGCTTGTAAACAAATGTGTTATCTAAGTGTGGATAAAAAGAATATAATGCAGGATAGATTCCTTTTAGTTTTAGTGCCCTGTTTATAAGTTATCAATCTTCATTCAACCAAGCAAACAATGAAAAAAATAGACACGAGTTTTAACGTGGAAAACCTTTAAAAAAAAGTAAAAAATCACGAGACCCTTAGGTCGCTTAAACCATCCAGTATAATATCGTTTATAATCGGTAATACAGAGTTCTTACAAAATAAAGTTTATAATATTAAAGATTACTTAAACCTTTAAGAACTATCGAGAAATAGAAGTGAAATTAGTTGAAGAAAAACTCATTTTTCTTCCTGACGCATGTCTTTGTCTTCCTCTCTCTTCTTGTTTCCCTCAAACTTGTGTGTGTTGTGACTAGAAACCCTTGATGTCTATTATATAGTATAAAATACTATATAATAATATAAAATATAATAATATAGAATATATCATTATAATATAATATATAATATATAATATATCATTATACTATATAATAATATAATATATATTATTTGTCCAAAACCAATGGGCCGGAGACCCCAACAAACTCCACCTCCAGCTCATATGGTTGGCTCCAACAGGCCCGCTCTTTGCCGACAAGCTTCAAGCTTTTAACTCGATAGAGTCTTCGTCAACATGTCCAATTAATTCTTACCGGTGTACACTTTTGCCAAGTGCAATTTGTTTTGTTTCAAACATGTCTCAAATCTAGTGGTATCGCACATCAATATTATTCGATCTGAAATGAAATGACGAGTTCTTAGAGAGGTGGATAGCGCTCTGGCTATCACTAAACACAACAAATTTCTTTTGGTTACAACCGAACTCTTAGAGAAATTTCTTCATCGATAAAGCTTCTTTTCAACCCTTAGTGTTTTCAATGTACTCAGCTTGTATGGTGAACAACGCAACACATTTTTGTTGTTTTGATTACCATTGTTAGGATCAATGTCGACTATAGAGAGGGGATTCTGACTATAGTTAACAATTTTTTTACTTTTGATTCGATGTTAATCCTGTGAGGGATTAAGATCTGTTTATATTCTTCACAAATCTTCGCAAGCTCTTAAAATAGTTCAAGTGCGGAATAACTTGTTGGATTTGAAGCATCAGATGAAAGAATGCAAAAAGAGAAAATGAAATAACACATGGAGTTTTTATGGATGTTCGTAGATAAAACTCCTACGTCACCCATCTTCCATAACATGAAGGATATTCACTAAAAGACTTTGATTTATATGGAAAATGCACAAACCCATTCAGAAAACACAAGACTTAACAACCGCGTCCTTCTGAACTCCTAGCTAACTCCCTGTTGAACAAAACAACCTCTGTACAACTTACAACACTAAAATTTTACACAGAAAGAACATTAGATGAATTACAGAATACTCTCAGAGAGAATGAGTACAACGCTTAGTGAGTCTTAATTCGTATAGAGCATTTAGCAAGTAAGAATTCCAAATGACCGAGAGATTCATCCGTTGTTCTTGAACTGCTAATTATACTTGAAGTGCACCAACAGTCGAATCTTCCTTTTAGACACGTGTTAGCACACTGTTGAAAATACGTCAATAGTACGCGATAGTACAGTAGAGGATATGACTTTGATCGTGGGCGTACCGAATTGTACTATAGAATATTCTTGAGATCGTGGTGTACATAACAATATAGAAAGTGAGCTGGAATATTGAGTACGTGGCACTCGAGCAATAAAAGCGTGTTCAGCTGTCTAAGGAAGTTGAGTGCCAAACTGATGAGCTGAGTAAATAATTAGATGCCTTTTCAGACGACTGCTGAAGCACGACATCAGATGCTTCTTCAGACGTCTGATTAAGTCAAACGACGTTCGACTACGCACTTTTTGAGACTAGCACGTCTAAGAAGATTAGACGACGTCTAACTGCGCTCTTTTTCAGACTACCACATCTAAGAAGATTAGACGACGTCTAACTGCGCTCTTCGTTAGACTAGCACGTATAAGAAGTTTAGACGATGTCTGACTACGCGCTCGTATTTTAGACTACCACGTCTAAGAGGATTAGACGACGTCTAACTGTGCTCTTCTTTAGACTAGTACGTCTAAGAAGATTAGACGACGTCTAACTACGCTCTTCGTTAGACTAGCACATCTAAGAAGTTCAGACGACATATGAGTATGCACTCTTCTTTTAGACTACCACGTCTAAAAAGATTAGACGACGTTTAACTGCGCTCTTCTTCAGACTACCACATCTAATAAACTCGTAGCATAAATGATATCGGGTCTTGTAGTCGCAAGGTACACTAAACTCCCAACCAGACTTCTATATTGTACCGTATCAGCATCACCACTACCATCATATTTCACAAACTTCTCATTACTACCAATGGAGTCATCACGGGATTACAATACTCCATTTTGAATTTTGAATAAATACTTTGAGCATACTTCTTTTGATAAATAAACACACCTCCATCATTTTGATCAATCTAAATACTCAAGAAGTAATGTAACAAACCCAAATCATTCATCTCATATTTATTCATCATATCAATTTTGAACTCATTGATCATGTTTTCATCATTTTTAGTAAAAATCAATTCATTAACATAAAGAGATACTATGAGTATACCGAATTCATCGTTCTTTATGTAGAGAGTGTCGACTCGCTAGGACTCCTGAAAAATTCTCTCTCGGAAAAAAAATTCATCGATATTTCCATACCATGAAAGAGGTGCTTGCTTCAATCCGTACAACGCTTTCTTCAACTTGTATACTCTTTCTTCTTCTCCTTCAACATTGAAGTCTTGAGGTTCTACCACAAACACCTTTTCTTTCAATACACCATTCAAGAATACAAATTTCACATCAAATTGGTAATGGTTGTAACCTTCTTGAGTGGTTAATACAATTAACATCGTTATCGTTTCGTGTCTCGCTACCGGTATAAATGTCTAATGATAGTTAACTCCTGGTTGTTGAGAATATACTTTTGCAACCAATATTGCCTTGCATTTTTTAACCGAACGATCGAGACTCATTTTCTTCTTGTAAATCCTCTTCAACCCAATATTGCCTTGCATTTTTTTAACCGAATCTGGTCTAAAAGAGTTAGATGTCCTCGTCTATCTACGTATCCCTTTAGACCTCTTCTAAAGGAGTTAGACGACCTCATCTAAAGGAGTTAGACGACCTCGTCTAACTACGCATCCCTTTAGACCTCGTCTAAAGGAGTTAGGCGTCCTCATCTAATTACTTATCCTTTTAGACCTTGTCTAAAGGAGTTAGACGTCCTCGTCTAACTACGTATTCCTTTAGACTTCATCTAAAAGAGTTAGATGACCTCATTTAACTACGCATCCCTTTAGACCTCGTCTAAAGGAGTTAGACGTCCTCGTCTAACTACATATACTTTTAGACTTTGTCTAAAGGAGTTAGTTGACTACCACGTCTAACTTCGTTTCAAGTCTATTAAGCCTACTTAGACCAAGTCTTAATTAGCATAGTCTTATGCACCTGCACAAAAACAAATAGACAACTTAACTTTATTCTATTTAAACATCTATCTTCATTCTATTTGAACATCATCAAAATTCTGTTGTTTAATGTTTCATAGCTTTTGTTTATTTCTAAGTTAATTACTTCTCACTTAATTAACTATTTTCTTTACTTTCTAACAATTTCCCTCTTTTTGATGATGTTAAAACTATGCAACCTTAATAAAGCAAAATAAACATCTATCAAATAAGATTGAAATCAAAGTAGTTCACCAAAGTATTCAAGCATAAGTTTAAAGTACGAGAAACAAAGAGAAAGATTTAGGGTCCTTCCCTTTTCACTCTTAGATCCACGCCACTTTTAAGCATTGGTTCTCCAGATAATATGTTGTGGAATCTAGTGATCGCTCGGCCTCCACTGCTACCTCCTCTGTCGCCTCCACGACCTGGACCTCTTCTTGCTGGTGCACAACCGTCTTCGCCACCTCCAATAGCTTTTTGCTTTGATTTCGATCGAGTTCCTCTAGTAGACGTTGACCCCCCTCTTTTGCTTCCTTCCCCCTTTTTAACATTATCAGGGTCGGTAGCAAGAAGAGCTCTTTCCTTCTCAACAACAGCTTCAGCCTTTTCTATAACTTGAAATTGCCTTGTAAATGTATTAGCCTACACTATTCGCTCAACCTCTTCTCTAATTAATGAGTTTGACATCTCCATTACTTATGCCCGAATAAGTTTAATTGCGGATATTGTATCTTGGTGAAGCTCCAGGTTGAAAATCTTAGCTTCAGTATGATAATCCGATTGTCGTTTGAAGAAATTATTTTCAAACTTCTTGTACTGTGTATTAAGGATGTTGACTTCATATGTATTTTGCTTCAGAATTTTCTCAGTTTCTTTTTGAGTGACAAGAATGGAAGAGACATCTTCTTTACTTGAAGCGGACCCCTTTTCAAGATGAGTTAATTTGGACGATATCCATTATATTCTCTTGCATAGAACTCAGTGCATCCATGAATTACAAAAGTTTGCTCCTCCAGGAGAAGTTTCTTTAGAAGAATGAGCAGCCGAAGATACAACTTGGAAGCAAGATGGAGCAGTGTGAATGAGGTTCACATGCACATTTACTTGTAAAGAAAACTCTGGTATTATATCTTTAGGAGGATAAGAGGGAGCTTTTGATGCATCCTTAGACTTATCGTGTTTATTTAGAATATATACACATACCTGATTAATACGCTCTGAAATATCTTCAGAGTGAAGAGGTAGATCAGCAACGTTGTCAATAATATATACAGCAACGTTGTCAACAATATATACAACTGTCCTAATGGGGGATGATCGAAGAACAGGAGGAGAAGGAATAAGATTTTCTTCCAATGGTGCTTCTTCTGAGGATGAGGATGACTCAACTTTTCAGATTGTTCCCCCTCAGTAGAGGGAATCTTCTCAAAATCTATTTGCTTCAAGGGTTCCCCCTCAGCCTATGACCCTAGTGACTTATTAGTTATTTTTGGTGAATCTTCCTCAACCAATGGAGTTTTTTCTGCTTCAGATATAGGAGGAGACACTTTAGATGTCTCCTTCTGTGGAATGGGCGTCTGATTAACTTCAAAAGCAACTACCTCCTCTTTTATGTTTATTTCAGATTGAACCAAAACAAGAGTCTGTTCAACAGTATGTTGGGCCATTAAGCACTTTTATTCAAAGGATATGTTGGTCAGCTCAATGAGACGGCATCAACCTACTCTTCTTCTTCAGAAACAATCTGATCATGTTCAATAATTTACATCGGCTCTTCTTGACTAGAAGACATGTCATCAAAAAAATTCGACCGGGAAGACTCAATGTAGTGAACGTGTTGAAGGACTGTGGACAAGTAGTCATTCATAACCAAATCGAGTCGCATCAATGCATTCAGTTCTTCAAGGGCATCCTTGTCAAACGGGTTGAAATTTGTCTTTCTTGCCTCAAGAAGAGGAAAGAGAGCACGACCCATAATATTGGCCACTACGAGATCCTTTCTTTTGAGGGATTTAGAGACCTCAGATGTCTTTGCCCATTTTAGGACTTTTCTCTCCATCTTGATTAATTTCTTCCATTCCTTTTCAATCTCGCCTCTTGAGATAATTTCATCAAATTGTGAGATTAAGTTGTGAGTCACCAAGGTGTCAAAGATTTCAATCTTCTCAGCCGCTTTCTCTACAACCCGTTCCATGACAAGATTGACAATACAACTGGCCTCTGAAATCTTTTCCGGAATCTCTTCAGCGATGCCCTTTCCTTTCCCAGGAATTACAGCCGGTTTGGGAGTAGCCATTGGATCTGTGATGGTGATGCCAGGAACTCCCTGACTGCTCTCATGATTTCATAAGGAGATATAGCCTTTGGAATGGCCCCTTTTGGGAGTACAAACACTATTCCCTTTCCCTTAGTAGCGGGTTGTTCTTTAACAATTTCATCAACAAACGTCTCAACATTCGGTTGAATGGGAGCTTGTTCAGAGGATACAACAACAATAGGCATGGGAGCATTTTCCTACTCTATTTAAGAAACAATTTTGACATTATCAATAGCCTCAGTAGCTACTAATTTTTCAGGGAGGATAAGTGATAAATCCCTGTCAAAGCATTCAATATTTGGACCAACTGGCTCAACATTCGGTCCTTCAGCTTGTTCCAACACAGGAACATCAATACAAGGAACTACGGTCGAAGGAGTAGAGGAAGTTACCGTGGTAGATGTAACGAAGGGTCTGTCTAACACGGAAAAACACACCAAAATTTCAAAACTTCGGCTAACCCTTTGTCTGGCTCAGGTCCTCCTCGCAAGCACCTGATCAGCCAACTCTCTCCAAGAAAGAACAGAATATAACGAAGATATAAAACAGCAAAGAGGCAACACAATTACGGCCGAAGCCAACCCTGTATCTTACTATTGATTCACACTCAACCAAAAGAAGTTTACAAGGAACCCACGGGTAGGCACAATCCCCAGGCTCAAGAATATCTCTCTCGTTCTTAATTGATGACTTGATCGATTTCTTGATTAAATGCCTTAGGGTCGCCTCCTCTAGAGATATAATAGGATAGAAAACGTGTACAACTAACTTTGCCTAAGTCTACGCTGAATAATTCATCTAAGACTTAGTCTACCGAAAATATAGGGACTTTGACCGGGCCTTACCGAAATACTCGGTCTCGGCCAAGACTTCTTCCATCTTTGACTTAACGCTGCGCCTTTCTTCGGTCGCCCAGTGGATCGGGACCTTATGGGTCCAAAACTGGCCCAAGGCCCAATCCCTGGTCGAGGCCTGACCCATGCACAATGATCTGGCCCATGCTGAAACGCTTCGGTCCTCGGTCTTCGTTTTCCCCTCGGTCGCATGCGTCGGCCCGGCTACCTTCTCTCGGTCCCTGCTTTAGCCATGCTACCTTCTCTCGGTCCCTGCTTCAGCCAGGCTACCTTCTCTCGGTCCCTGCTTCCGCCATGCACACTTTTCCGCACCTATGCCAAGGCCCCCACACGCGTGCCTTGGTATCTCCGGGCTGGTGCCCGAGCTCCACACTTGGCTCTTTTCTGGGCACCTCCTCTCGGTCCTGGCCTCCACTCAAGTTAGCCAGGCCGAGAGTCAGCAACTAGGATTGTGACAAACCAGCCCCACCTACCGGACTCAACGTCCGCGTTGAGGGGTTCTCCACCAGACCCTTGCTCGTCAAGTACGCCTGCACCTTATCCGCAAACTGCCACAGGTTAGTATTACGTACCCATGTAGCATCTTCCCGGCTCTCTCCGTGCCATTGGACTAAGAAGTCCGTGCGCCTGTTCTTGACACTATGACCGGCTGTCCTGTGATCCAGAATCTGGGCCACTTCTTTCTCGGTCTCAAACTGCACCACGGGTGGGGCTCGCCTAGCCTGCACCCTGGTACCATCGGCCATATCCTCATGAAACTTCTTCAGATAGCTCACGTGGAAAGTAGGGTGGATCTTCAACCGGTCTGGAAGAGACAACCGATAGGCCACCCGACCGACCCTTTTCAACACCTCAAAAGGCCCGTCATACTTAGGAATTAGTGCTCGCTGCCGACTCTTAGCACTAATCCGCTTCCAAATCTGTGGAGTCAGCTTCAACAAGACCTGTTCTCCGACCTAGAATTCCACTTCTCTTCTACCCGCATCAGCATACTTCTTCATCCGCTTTTGAGCCTTCTCCATGCTCTCCCGAGCCAAGTCTAACATCTCTTGCTTAAGCTTGGCGAAGCGGTATGAAGCAGGACAATCACCCCCACCGTTCCTTGAAGCTACTGTGTGCGGGGTATTGGGCTGGACCCCCAATACTATCTCAAACGGACTCTGGCCCGTTGATGAAGACCGATGCAAGTTGTAACTGAACTGTGCAACGTCTAGCAAGCCGAGCCAATTCTCTTGGCTGCTTGTCACATAATGCCGCAAGTACTCCTCGAGCACTTGGTTGATCCTCTCCGTCTGGCCATCGGTCTGCGGGTGGTTGGCCGTCGAGAATTTGAGTTCTGACCCCATCATATTGAAAAGAGAAGTCCAGAACCTGCCTGTGAACCGAGCGTCCCGGTCGCTCACCATGTCCTTCGGCACTCCTAAATTTTTCACCACATTCCGGAATAATAAGTCAGCTGCGGTCTCGGCTGAACACACCTTGGGCACCGGTATGAAGACCGCATACTTGGAAAACCTGTCCACCACAACTAGGACCGAGGTCTTCCCCTCCACCTTGGGAAAACCGAGAATAAAGTCTAAGGAAATCGACTGCCACGGTCGATCCGGTATGGGCAGGGGCTGCAGCAAGCCCGCTTGTCTTCTCTTCTCGGTCTTGTCTAGCTGACACACCAGACACGTCTTGACATAAAACTCCACGTCCTCCAACATCTTGCTCCATGTGTAGGACCGTGAAAGAAGCGTCATCATTCGACCTACTCCAGGATGACCGGCCCATTGTGGATCATGGGTCTCTCTGAGTAGTTTCTGACGCAAAGGCCCGGTTGGAACGACCGCGCGCCCTCCTTTGGCAAAAAGCAGACCATCTTCAAGCCAATATTTCGTGCTTTCTCCCGCAAGCACCTGCTTCACCGACGCTTGGTAAGCAGTATCATTCTTGGCAGCTTCGCGGATCTCATCCATGAACCCTGCCTCCACCAGTGTCAAGGCTGCCACATATTCCTCGGTCGTCTGGCGGCTGAGTGCATCGGCCACTTCATTACTCTTCCCGGGCCGGTGCAGCCATTCGAAATCAAACTCGCTGAGAAATTCTTGCCACCTCGCTTGCTTAGGGGACAGCTTCTTCTGAGTCTTGAAATAAGTGTTAGCCACGTTGTCGGTGACCACCACAAACTTGGTGCCCAAAAGATAGTGGCGCCATGCCTCAAGGCAATGCACAACCGCCACCATCTCCTTCTCATGAGTTGAATATCGAGTCTCAACATCTTTGAACTTCCTGCTTTCGAATGCAACCGGATGCCTCTCCTGCATCAGCACCCCGCCCAAAGCTCGGTCGGATGCGTCGGTATGTACTTCAAAAGGCCTGTCAAAGTGTGGCAGTTGCAACACAGGCTCGGTCGCGACCGCGTGCTTCAGGGCTGTAAATGCGTCTTCACATCTGTCTGACCAGACCCACTCTCGGTCCTTCTTTAGCAAATCTGTAAGGGGCCCGGTCTTCTTGGAATAATCTTTAATGAACCGGCGATAATAGTTGGCAAGACCGAGGAAGGACCGCAGCTCGGTCGCTCGGCTCGGTCGTGGCCACTTCTCGATAGCAATAACCTTGGCTGGATCCATTCTGATTTCGCCATGTCCGACAATGTGCCCCAGAAAATTGATTTGCTCCAAACAGAACTCGCATTTGCCCTTGTTTATGTAGAGGTGGTGCTCTCGCAGCTTCTCAAACACCCACTCCAAGTGGCTATAGTGCTCCTCGGCCGAGGCACTATAGACCAAGATGTCATCCAGGTAGACCACAACGCTTCGGTCTAGCCTTTCATATAAGACATCATTCATCAGGTTGCAGAACGTAGCAGGCGCATTGGTTAGGCCGAAAGGCATAACTAGGAACTCATATGACCCATAGCGAGTCACACACGTAGTCTTGGCCACATCTTCGGTCGCCACCCTAACCTGCCAGTACCCTGATCTCAAGTCTATCTTTGAATAGACCCGCGCCTGTGCTAGTTTATCAAATAAATCCAACACGTTAGGGATCGGGTATTTATTTTTAACTGTTACCTTGTTGAGGGCTCGGTAGTCGACGCACATCCGCAAGGAGCCGTCGGCCTTCTTTTGGAACAGAATGGGAGACCCATATGGCGCTTTGCTGGGTCTAATCAGCCCACCTTCCAGCAGCTCGGTCAGCTGCTTCCTCAACTCCACCAACTCTGATGGACCCATCCGATAGGGAGCTTTCGCCGGTATCACTGCCCCGGGCTCTAGCTCGATTCTGTGGTCGATGTTTCTCTTCGGAGGCAACACCTTCGGTAACTTGGGCGGCATAATATCTTCATACTGCCCCATCAAATCTGCAACTCTACTCGGCACATCCGAGTAAACGTCGGGCTTCATCTCCACTAATGTCGCCACGTAGGTGCGCTCTCCACGCCTCAAGCCCTTCTTGAGCTGCATGGCAGAGAGCATGGCCGCCTTCTTCTCCTTGGCCGCCTCATAGCGCCCGGCTATGAAAGATGGATTCTCTGGCGCCGCAATGAAAATCCCTCCTAAGTGTGGCATGACCGCCACATGGGCCGCGGCTAGGAATTCGATTCCTAGGATGACGTCGAAGTCATCAAGGGGGATGGCCATGAATTCCACCCGGCCCTTCCAAGACCCTATTTGTAACTCAGCCGTTGCCTGCCCCTTGACTGGCTGAGCTTCCGAATTCACCGCCTTCATCTTCGAGCGGTGTTGAGCAATCTCTAGCCCAAGCTTGCTGATCTCTCTATCAGCAACAAAGTTATGGGTTGCACCGGTGTCAACCATACCCATAACTTCCCTCCCATTGATCTTGATCTTCACGTACATCAGACCACGGGCTTTATGTGGCACATGGGCGCCGGCCTGCATTGCGCCTAACATTTGCAGCGGATTCACCCTAGAAGGTACATCATCTTGTTCCTCCTCTTGACCCTGGATCGCACTAACTCTGCCGCGCTGCGGGCATTCCCGCATCAGGTGATCACCATTGCACAGATAGCATCCAGCTTGTCTTCGGGCCGGACCGGTTTTACTCCCTCGGTCCGACTCTGGTTTCTTTCGGTCATGACCGGCACTTTTGCCTCGGTTATGACTTGTCTTTCCCCCTGGTCCTCGGTCTCTACCTTGGACTCTGGCCTTCCCCTTATCTCTGGCGGAGGGCTTACTTGGCTCGGCGCTGACCGCGCCAATAGTTCTGTAATCGGCCAACCGATCGGCCCCAGCTATGGCTGACGGTAGGTCCTTCACATCCAATCTTCGTAGCTCGGTCTGGGCCCATGGTTGTAGTCCGGCTAGAAAGTTGAATAGCTTATCCTGCTCTGACATATCCCGAATGTCCAGCATAAGGGAACTGAAGCTCTTTACATATTCTCTTGTAGAACCAGTATGGCGTAGACGGCGGAGGGACTCGCGGGCTAGCCAGGAAGCATTCCCCGGGAGGAATTGCTCCTTCAGTTCTCGCTTCATCACATCCCAAGTGTCGATCTTGTCTCTCATCGCACTAGCATCATCTGAAAGGCGGGCTCTCCACCAAAGCTTGGCATCACCTACAAGATACATGCTGGTGACCGACACCTTCTTATCTTCAGGGATCTTGGAGGTCTCGAAATAGACTTCCATATCCCAAAGGAAATTCTCTATCTCCTTAGCGCTCCTGGCTCCTCCGAATGAACAGGGCTCGGGTACCTTGAATTTCGTCGATGGAGCTGCTGCGTTCGGGGCATCCGAACCAGCCGCGCGCCTAAGCAATCGCACCTCGATTTCCAGCTCTTCTATCCGCGAGATGAGTGCGTTCTGCCTAGTAATTTGCTTCTGCTCTAACATGTCGCTCAAACGCCCAATGTTCTTCTGAGCAGTTTCCCATTGCGCCTTCAACTCGCCCACCTGACCGAACAGGGAGGGCTCGTTTTCCTCTGCAGGCATGCCTACGAGCTCCTCGAGCTCGGTCAGCCGCGTGTCCGTTTCTGCTTCGAAATCTTCTTGGACCGCACGGCTGCTGCTGGTAGTCTTCTTCATTATTTTCTTTCGCCCAAAATATACGTCGCTGTGCTCTGATACCACTTGTAACGAAGGGTCTGTCTAACACGGAAAAACACACCAAAATTTCAAAACTTCGGCTAACCCTTTGTCTGGCTCAGGTCCTCCTCGCAAGCACCTGATCAGCCAACTCTCTCCAAGAAAGAACAGAATATAACGAAGATATAAAACAGCAAAGAGGCAACACAATTACGGCCGAAGCCAACCCTGTATCTTACTATTGATTCACACTCAACCAAAGAAGTTTACAAGGAACCCACGGGTAGGCACAATCCCCAGGCTCAAGAATATCTCTCTCGTTCTTAATTGATGACTTGATCGATTTCTTGATTAAATGCCTTAGGGTCGCCTCCTCTAGAGATATAATAGGATAGAAAACGTGTACAACTAACTTTGCCTAAGTCTACGCTGAATAATTCATCTAAGACTTAGTCTACCGAAAATATAGGGACTTTGACCGGGCCTTACCGAAATACTCGGTCTCGGCCAAGACTTCTTCCATCTTTGACTTAACGCTGCGCCTTTCTTCGGTCGCCCAGTGGATCGGGACCTTATGGGTCCAAAACTGGCCCAAGGCCCAATCCCTGGTCGAGGCCTGACCCATGCACAATGATCTGGCCCATGCTGAAACGCTTCGGTCCTCGGTCTTCGTTTTCCCCTCGGTCGCATGCGTCGGCCCGGCTACCTTCTCTCGGTCCCTGCTTCAGCCATGCTACCTTCTCTCGGTCCCTGCTTCAGCCAGGCTACCTTCTCTCGGTCCCTGCTTCCGCCATGCACACTTTTCCGCACCTATGCCAAGGCCCCCACACGCGTGCCTTGGTATCTCCGGGCTGGTGCCCGAGCTCCACACTTGGCTCTTTTCTGGGCACCTCCTCTCGGTCCTGGCCTCCACTCAAGTTAGCCAGGCCGAGAGTCAGCAACTAGGGTTGTGACAGTAGACTTCTTGGCGACCTTAGACGCCTTCGTCTGATTATCAGAAGGAGCAAACGACCTAGCCCGCTTCTTTATCGGACCGGGAGAGGGCGAAAGAGATGATATTGGAATGGCGGCGAGGGGAGGAATTCTTTGTCTTGCCCTTTCAGAAATGGAATCAACTACTCTAGAATCCTTCTTTGGCGCTTTCTTTTGTCTATTAGAACTAGCTGCAGACTCCATGACGGAAGATTTGGCTCTTTTAGCTCCGTAGATTGATTTGATGTAGCTTGGTGTTTAGACCGAGTGACCGACTGGCCACTTGTATGTTGGATAGATGAACCGGGATTCATTTCCTTTGAGAGATTCAACCTTTCTAGAGTTCCTTTCACGGAGAAGTTAGTGAGAATATGAAAGGGGTCAACAGCCTCATCCTGCCCATAGGAACACCCAGATGCTCCATGAACCAGCCAAGTTGGACTGAGAATCCTGCACTTTGCTTATTCCTTGAATAAACCAACTGGAAGAGATTTGAAAACAAGGTAGATGCTTAGTTGATCGATATACCTTTTGATATTGTCGTCATGTAGTCGAATCGGTCTTGGCTATACAGGTCGAACCACCCTGCCCTACCCTGAAGAGCTTTCGCCACAATGTCATTTAAAAGAATAAAGTGAGGTTTTAGGACGTTCTTTTTCCCGTTTCTTCTGATTGAACTGCCATCGTTTGAAAAGATGATCTGCATTTCCGAAATAGCCTGAGCTAGAAGAGCAACGTCAAAGGTGTGACCCTCTGATGGTAGTTCAAAGAACTCAGCGAATGTCGATTCATCGAAAGAAATAGATTATCCGTTCACAGTCATCGTTATCGTGTCTCCAAGCACATTCTTCGTCTTGAAGAACTTACAGACCTCCTTTTCGTAGAGAACATAAGGACCGCCGAGATACTTCCTGATGCCAGAGTACTCGAGAGAATGGAACATTTCCACGACATCCTGTTGATCAATAGAGTAGACAAAATCAAAATCTACCTGCAAGGTGTTGTGAACAAGAGAGATAACCTTCTTGTCAGCCATTTATTGTGTAAGAAACGGATTAGAACGGAGATAAGCAAATTTTCTTAGAGAGAAGGCAGAGAAAAATCTAGGGTTCTAAGAAAATATAAAGCGTAAGAACCTTGAACAACATGCAAAATGTCTTTAAATGAAATTCTAACAGTCACATGTTTAACCGTCACTTTTTGAAAGAGAAAATCCATCAATTCTACTTCCCAAGAGATTTGATCAGACTTGTACTAAATTGGCAATAATACAGTCTGGACATGTGAAGGCTCCCCTTTGTAATTACCGAAATTGTTCTTCCTAGAACTAAAATGGAAACTACTGGTTGTACGTAGTGTAAGGTTGTCTTATCATAAAACCGGTTCTACTTCTTGAATCTTACCGATCAAACTACCAATCGGATTACTGATTTTGTCCTTTGTGAATAACCGGTCAAGTTACTGTTAGCTGGATATTACCGGTTCCGCTTCATGGAGTAAAAATCGGTCAAACTACCAATTTCGTATAATACTGGATAAATTACTGGGAAGACTACCAATTGCGCAATCTTTATAACACCGAAGATACTACCGGTTAGAAACTGGTCGGTTTAACGGTTCTACTTCATAGCACATAACCGATAAATTTACCGATCAACTTGATGAGCGGTAAAGCTGTTTTCCACTACCGAACCGATTCACTACCGGTTCTGGTGTTTTGACATATTATTGATAATTTTACCGAACAACTTGCTGAGTGGTAGAATCGATTTCGCCTACTGGTTCCGTATCTTGTATAAATAACCGAACTTAATTCCGATTAACACCGTCTTTATAGAACCGAAGGAGTTGACTACTGGTTGCAGTTTTACCGAATTATGCATTTGACCTTTAAGGATAAATCGAACTTCTTTACTTTTTAGTTTCTTTTTTTATCCGGTTGAGGCTGGGAGGGTATTTCAGTTCTACGTCTTCGAATCAGCGGTATTTCATCCTCTTCTTCCGGTGTTTCATCATCTTCCGGTTTTTCATCACTTAGTTTTTCGGTCTCTGGTTGCGCATTCACCGGCCTTTCAGTCTTCACTGCCACAGACTTCTTGAATCTCTTCCGTTTAACCGCCCTAGTCTTCTTAGTAGTATGAGCAGGCACAGTTGTTTCATTTGCATTAAGCTCCTCCTAAAGACGACGAACAACCTCTTCATTTTCCTTATCAGCGGCCTTTGCATTAACATCTTCTTCTTCTTGAATACAACAGATAGCTTCTTCATGCTCCCTTAGTTTTTAGCATCGACAACACTTTGGGACATAACCAGTTCATAGAGTTGTGATAATACAATCTCAACGGTTGAAAGTGTTTTAGAGACAATGGGCTTTATCTGGCCTACTTCCTGCCATACGTTTGCCAATTTCTGATCGTGAGACCTTGATGAGAAAGCTCTCTCTCTGATTGCTTCAACTATTCGGGCTTCCATAGATGCTTGCCACGGGACTAGGATGTTTCGGATTATCTGCTCAGTGTTCACCCTTGGTAAGAGCTGACTTGAAGAGATCGTTCTGTGCAGGCCGGTCTTTCAACGCTGTTATTTCTTGTCTTGTTGTTGTGATCAGAAGACTTACCCGATAAAGATTTGGCAAGATTTGAGGTTTCTTTTCCGGCAAGTGATGGATTGGAGTTGGCGGTATCTTGCCCGTCCTCATCCTTGGATTTGTCATCGGTGGATCCTATTAAGCGGAGTCTAGTTCGTCAGCCGATGTAACTTTCAGTCATTCCACTATTTCTTCATATTCCTGTTTTCCAAATCCGAGGTACTTTTCTTTAGCACACGGACCCTTGACATCAAAACCGTCAAATAACTCTCGTTCCTTAGAGGGAGTCCAAGTAGGCTTAGATGATTGACCCTTTTTAAATGACGGCTTCACGATTTCAGTAGTTTGAACTTCACCTTGGATAGTATGCCTCTCGTCAATTGGTGCAAATTTTGGTATTTCTTCAACCGTTATAGGAACTTCATTAACCGACATAGGCACTTCTTCGAATTTAGAGATAGTGACAAGAAAATCCTCCATAACAGCCTTTAGTAATACAATTATAGTCTTATCCACTTTTGTCGTATCCCCACTTAAGTTGAGATCTTCTTCCCTTTTTTCAATAATTGGCAGCAACACTTTCCTTTTGGCTTTTTTCCTCAACAAGTTTTTTTTTACCAGTGCTTCAGTTACTGACGTGGTGTTTGTCAAAGAAAATATCACATGTTCTAAAGACAATAGGGCTGACCACTTCTTTTCTTCCGGAACCTCAGGGAATACTTCACTAAAACTTGTTTTCAGTCTTGCGTTCGCCCAGGCATGTAAAAGATCAATTGTTTCACTCGCTTTCTCCTTAACTTCCTTGAGGATAAGGATACCAGTTTTCTCAGCCTCTTCATCATCTTGGTGAGGAGCCGGTATTTCATCAATGTTTGGAACGATTGTTCCGACTACCTTCTCATTTAGAATCAGATTATCCTCGGTTTTGGTTGGGATCTTCTCTTGAGTTCCTTATGATCGGTAGTAGCCCTTTCTGGATGACCAGTTTCAGGCATATTGAACTGATCGATTTTATTAACTTCTTATTAATTGATTTCAACCATCTATCCAGCTTCATTGATAGTATCTGTCCGGTCGGTTTCAGCTATCCGACCAGTCTCACAAACAATATTTATCCGATCGGTTTCATCCATCCGATCAATTTCATTCACAACTTATAATATTGGACACTACTGGTTGAGCTTCTAAAACCGCAAGCTCAATCGGAAGTTCCGAAGCATCCTTTTTAACAACAATAGTAGCATTAAAAGGAGGCGGAGTTAGTATATTTACTTATGGTTGACGTTTCTCTTGTCTTGAGGGGATCTCATCGGTTTTCTTTCATTTAATTTTAGCCTGGCTACCAATGCTAGCGGTAGACTCGGCGGTAACTCGAAGTCTTTAAAATGACTCTATCGATCAACCAGTTTAGGAAGCTTTGATCCGATATCAGTCTCTTCGCTAGAGGCTCATTCGACAACTAGTTGTTTGTTAGGTCCCTCGGACATGGACTCTTTGGCCTTGCTTGCCCTAACAAAATATTTCCATGTACTAGCGGAGGTTAAAGTTTTGCTGTGGGGCAGAGGAGTACCTGGACCGGTAGGAATGTTTAGATGATTGAAGATTCAACCGATTTGCATTACATAGACAAGGCTCCTAGTAGACATAAGAGTGACTATTTCACATAGAATGCCGTAGAGAATGCGCCCCTAGTTGATTCGGTCGCCTTTTACGTTATCACCCATCATATCAAACTTTGATCGAGTGAGACTGTCAAAGTTTCCCCATTTTCCTAAATCGCTTTAAAAGTTATGTCACATAAAACTTGGTATTTATACTTTATGTTGGGTCAAATTATTTTGACTTAGTGTTAAAATAGTTTGACTATTGGGATTTTGATGATGAAATGATTTATGCGCTTTGATGCAGGTGTATCGAAATCATATTTCATGAAACTTGGCTCTAATGAGGCTCATTGAACCGATTTGACATTAGATGCACAGAATTAGACGTGCAGTCTAACTCAGTGGAGTTGAACGTACAGTCTAATAGATCTCATAATTAGACGTGCAGTCTAACTCATAGAGTTAGATGTACAGTCTAATAGATCTCGGAATTAGACGTGTAGTCTAAATTAGTGGAGTTAGACGTGTAGTCTAATGTATACGGAATTAGACGTGCAGTCTACCTTAGTGGAGTTAGACGTCCAGTCTAATGTATACGGAATTAGATGTGTAGTCTAACTTAGTGGAGTTAGACGTACAGTCTAATGTATACGGAGTTAAACGTGCAATCTAATAGATTTCGGAATTAGACGTGCAGTCTAACTCATAGAGTTAGACGTGCAGTCTAATAGATCTCGGAATTAGACGTGTAGTCTAACTCAATGGAGTTAGACGTGCAGTCTAATGTATACGGAATTAGACGTGCAGTTTAACTTAGTGGAGTTAAACGTGCAGTCTAATGTATACGAAATTAGACGTGCAGTCTAACTCAGTGGAGTTAGACGTGCAGTCTATTGGATTGTTAAAGTTAGAAGTAAGTCTAACTCCTTCAGACAAGTCTGAAGTAGAACCGGAATTAGACGTGAAGTCCAACTCAGTGAAGTTCGACGTGCAGTCTAATGGTTTGTGAATAATTAGACGTGTAGTCTAATTAGTGAAAGTTAGACGTAAGTCTAACTCCTTCAGACAAGTCTGAAGTAGAACCGGAATTAGACGTGCAGTCTAACTTAGTGGAGTTAGACATGCAGTCTAATGGTTAGTGTATAATTAGACGTGTAGTCTAATTAGTGAAAGTTATACGTAAGTCTAACTCCTTCAGACAAGTATGGAGTAGAACCAGAATTAGATGTGCAGTCTAACTCAGTGAAGTTAGACGTGCAGTCTAATGGTTTGTGAATAATTAGACGTATAGTCTAATTAGTGAAAGTTAGACGTAAGTCTAACTCCTTCAGACAAGTCTGAAGTAGAACTGGAATTAGACGTGCAGTCTAACTCAGTGGAGTTAGACGTGTAGTCTAATGGTTAGTGTATAATTAGACGTGTAGTCTCGAAGGACAAGACGTCAACTGATGGATGAAATGGCCAACTCCGCATTTATTTCTCAGATTGAACCCAAGAAAATTGGTGAAGCTGTAGTTGATCCTGATTGGATCAATTCTATGCAGGAGGAGTTAAACTAATTTGTGAGAAATAAAGTGTGCTATCTTACTCCTAGACCAACTGACAAGTCAGTTATAGGAACAAGATGGGTCTTTAGAAACAAGCTTAGTGAAGATGGTTTAGTCATTAGAAACAAAGCTCGTTTAGTTTCTCAAGGATACAGACAAGAGGAAGGTATTGACTTTGATGAGTCTTTTGCACCGGTTGCAAGACTAGAGGCAATCATAATCTTCCTAGCGTATGCATCATTTAAGAACTTTAAGGTTTTTCAAATGGATGTGAAAAGTGCATTTCTAAATGGAAAATTAAGTGAAGAAGTATATGTTGAGCAACCCCTAGATTCATAAATCATGTGTTACCTAATCATGTTTATAAGCTTGATAAAACATTATATGGTCTGAAATAAGCTCTTAGAGCTTGGTATGACACATTAACTGAATTTTTGTTTGATCATGATTTTGTTGTTAGAACTGTGGATAAAACCTTGTTTAGATTCACTAAAGACTCTCACATTCTACTTGTTCAAATATATGTTGATGACATTATTTTTGGTTCAACTAACCCTAAATTGTGTTAGAAGTTTGCTAAGCTGATGCAGGAAAAATTTAAAATGAGCATGATGGGAGAGTTGACATTCTTCCTTGGGCTTCAAGTCCGCCAGTTATAAAACGGAACCCTTATCAACCAGGCCAAATATACCAAGGAATTGCTAAAGAAGTTTGGTTTAGAGAACTGTTCTGCAGCAGCTACTCCAATGAGCTCCTCTAGTAAACTGGATAAAGATGAAGGAGGCCAAAGTGTCGATGTAACAGCACATAGAGAACTCATCGGATCCTTGCTATAAGTAACTGCTAGCAGGCCAGACATTCAATTTGTTGTTGGTATTTGTGGCAGATTTCAGGCTGATCCTAAACTCTCTCACTTTACTGCGGCTAAATGCATTCTTAAATACTTAAAGGGAACTCAAAATGTGGGACTGTGGTATCTGAAGGAATCCAGTTTCAATTTAACTAGTTTCTCAGATGCAGATTATGTAGGGTGCAAAATTGATAGAAAAAGCACAAGTGGAACTTGCCAGTTCCTTGGAGATTGTCTAATCTCTTGGTTCAGCAAGAAGCAGACCTCGGTCGCCACCTCTAAAGATGAAGCAGAGTATATTGCAGCTGGAAGTTGTTGCTCTCAAGTTCTGTGGATTCAACAACAACTCAGGGACTATGAGATTGAGGCTGATGAATCTCCAATTTTCTGCGACAACACGAGTGCTATCGCAATCACCTACAATCCAGTTCTGCATTCTCGGACAAAGCATATTGAAATCAGGCATCACTTCATCCGAGAACACATCAATCATAAGCAGATTCGTCTTGAACATGTTTCTACAGATCAACAAACTGCAGATATTTTTACCAAACCCCTACCGGAAGCTAAGTTTTCTCATTTTAGAAACATGTTAGGTCTTGTTGATCTTGATTGATGTAATTACATGCATAAATTGAGGGGGAACGTATTGTTCAAAACGTAACTGAACATACATGAAAGACATAGGTCTTAATTCGTCCTAAGGATTCAGGGTTTGAGAAACACAACCACTTAGACGTACGTCTACTTTAGCAGTTTAATCTTCCTTTGGAATCATTGTCTTGGTTATTTTAACCTGCATGGTTAGACAGATACGTCTAATATACGGATACGTCTAATAAACGTTAGACGTTTTTTTCATCATGAGCAAGAGGATGCTCACGTCTAACCAGACACGCGTGTCTCACGCGATGTTATTGCATAATTAGACATATACGTCTAATAGACTGATTTTCAAAAGGAAGCTGAAAATGTGAAAAGGAAAATAAACGTCTAACTACTAGTGTAATTAGACTCTTCATCTTCTGGCTATTTCGACAGTTGTCCCTTGCTTGTTTCTGCTCAAGTTCATTTTCCCGCCGTAAATCAAATCTGTCATTCCTCAAAAGAATTGAAGACACGTGTCTCTCAATATATAAGGAATGACTAATATTTCTGACAACTTTTGCTTGTACATTTAGTATTAACTGTTCAGTTTCATGCTAATATTAAATGCTGCGTTTATTGGGAATAGACCTTTGAGTTCTTGATGGTAGGAGTAATCATTAGTTATTCTCTACATGATTAGACCCTGATATTTATTGAACTACCCATTCTAAAGATAAGAGTTCTTCGAAATCTATCTATCTCTAGAATTCGAATCGACTAAGATATTGTTCATCAAGTCGAAATATATCTCTTCCGTCCAAAATCGATTCAAGTGGATTTAAAATCCGTATCCACACTAAAATCTTCGGGCAAGCACAAGATGTTTGAATCTCTAAAAGCCTCCGGGCTGAGAAAATTCCTAACCCCTCATGAACTCTATCACGAACAGTTGGTCCGTGAATTTTTTGAAACTGTTGGCTTTTATCAGGACAAAATTTTTGATGGGGTTGTCATGGGCCAAATGATTTGCATCACCGAAGAGTCTTTCGGTATGTTCTTTCAACTTCCCTTCGCAGGAATTCAGGAATTTCCTCGATCTCCCCCTGCAATCATGTTCACAATGATGAAAGTCTTTTCTGATTCTCCTCAAATGGACATCTATGGAAAGAAAAATCTTATGAAAGACGAATTTGCTCTTCTAAGTGAAATCGTCTCCAAATCTCTTCTCACTAAAGAGTCTTCAGACCATTTCAGTTCCAAAGTATTCGAGATAATGGTAGCTAACACAAGGGGTGTGCCAGTCAACTGGACAAGCTTCCTCATTGGAAATCTAGTAAGAATGGTTGTTGCCCGATAAACTATTTTTGGTTTTGACGGTCCTTTCAGCGCCTTTCTCTGTTTTCTTCTGAATCAACCGGGAAAAAGTTCTCCTCTTCCTCCAAAGTTATGAACAACCAGAAGGTTGTCGAATATGTTCTTAGGGTGAAGAATCTTAAGATCAAGAAAAGAAAGAGAGATGTCTCCAACCATCCTCTAACCCAGTCTTAGAGACCTCCTAGGTTGAAGATCATCCTTTCTAGTGAAAAGATTAGGAAGAAGGAGAAGAAGAAGACTAGAATAGAAATTTACTTAAGATGAAATTTTTTTGAATATTTTGATAATGTTCTTGATGTGAACTTATTTTGGTTACTTTGAACAAGGTTTTGTGTGTTTCTTCTGAAAACACTCACTTATGGGCATTTCTGATTTTGATATTTTGAATGTTTTATTTGCATGCAAACAGGGTTTTGTTTATTTATATGATGAATGCATATTTTGGTATATTTATGCAGGTTTTCAATTTCATCATCAAAAAGGGGGAAATTGTTGGGTCAAATTATTTTGACTTAGTGTTAAAATAGTTTGACTATTGAGATTTTGATGATGAAATGATTTATGCGCTTTGATGCAGGTGTATCGAAATCATTTTTTATGAGACTTGGCTCTAATGAGGCTCATTCGACCGATTTGGCATTAGATGCAAAAAATTAAACGTGCAGTCTAACTCAGTGGAGTTAGACGTGCAGTCTAACTCAGTGGAGTTAGACGTGTAGTCTAATGAATTCCGTAATTAGACGTGCAGTTTAACTCGTAGAGTTAGACGTGCAGTTTAATAGATCTCAGAATTAGACGTGTAGTCTAACTCACAGAGTTAGACGTATAGTATAATAGTTCTCGGAATTAACGTGCAGTCTAACTTAGTGGAATTAGACGTGCAATCTAATGTATACGGAATTAGACATGCAGTCTAACTCAATGAAGTTACACGTGCAGTCTAATGTATACGGAATTAGACGTGTAGTCTAACTCAGTGGAGTTAGACGTACAGTCTAATGTATACAAAGTTAAACGTGCAGTCTAATAGATCTCGGAATTAGACGTACAGTCTAACACATAGAGTTAGACGTGCAGTCTAATAAATCTCGGAGTTAGACTTGCAGTCTAATGTATACGGAATTAGACGTGCAGTCTAACTTAGTGGAGTTAGACATGCAGTCTAATGTATACGGAATTAGACGTGCAGTCTAACTCAGTGGAGTTAGACGTGCAATATAATGTATACGGAATTAGACGTGTAGTCTAACTCAGTGGAGTTAGACGTGCAGTCTAATGTATACAGAATTAGACGTGCAGTTTAACTTAGTGGAGTTAGACATGCAGTCTTATGTATACGGAATTAGACGTACAGTCTAACTTAGTGGAGTTAGACGTGCAGTCTAATGTATACGGAATTAGACGTGCAATCTATTGGATTGTGAAAGTTAGACGTGTAGTCTACAAGTCTGAAGTAGAACCGGAATTAGACGTGAAGTCTAACTCATTGAAGTTAGACGTGTAGTCTAATGGTTTGTGAATAATTAAATGTGTAGTCTAATTAGTGAAAGTTAGACGTAAGTCTAACTCCTTCAGACAAGTCTGAAGTAGAACCGGAATTAGACGTGCAGTCTAACTTAGTGGAGTTAGACGTGTAGTCTAATAGTTAGTGTATAATTAGACGTGTAGTCTAATTACTGAAAGTTAGACGTAAGTCTAACTCCTTCAGACAAGTCTGAAGTAGAACCGGAATTAGACGTGCAGTCTAACTCATTGTAGTTAGACGTGCAGTCTAATGATTTGTGAATAATTAGACGTGTAGTCTAATTAGTGAAAGTTAGACGAAAGTCTAACTCCTTCAGACAAGTCTGAAGTAGAACCGGAATTATACGTGCAGTCTAACTCAGTGGAGTTAGACGTGCAGTCTAATGGTTAGTGTATAATTAGACGTGTAGTCTAATTAGTGAAAGTTAGACGTAAGTCTAACTCCTTCAAATTAGTCTGAAGTGATTGTAATTAAACGTAAGTCTAATCCCATTAGACCAGACGGTCTAGTGGATTCAGTTCTTAGACGGGGATGTTTGATTCATTAGACGAGGTCGTCTAACTGAAATACGTCTAATTCTCAGCTTGAGCAGTTTGCTTGAAGCTAGAACCCGCCTACCCACGTGCTATAGCTGTACTCTACTCCTGCTCCACTTTCTAGTGAAGATTAGTACGATAGCTATATGTAACCAACCAAAGAATGCCACGTAAGAGAATTTTCCTCACATTATTTGTTTTGCAGGTACATCCCTGATGGAATATTCGGTGCACTACCAGTTAGCGTATGACCATGATCATTGTGCTTAGAACCAGCTATGTACTATGGAGGCTTTCCAATGGAAAAGTTCCACGTATCATTCTAAAGATTCGACCGTTAGTCTTCGCCCAATATTTATCAAATCTCAAGGACAACGAACAACCGGCCCAACGAATTGAATCAATCTCTCTATCTTCTTGCTTGCTGGAATTATAGAGAAAAATCAATCCTTTGAATATTCATACTGTGAAGCTGCTTTCCTGATTGTACTGTGTGTGAATTAAGAGAGAGCTAGAATAAAAAACACCATTAGATGAGTGATATTCTTCATCTTGTAAATTGAACAGAGTGTGTTCTATTCAATAGTGAGCTAAGTGTGTGCAAACTATATTTGATTCTAATCATATTATAGTGAATCCTTCCGGTGGTGGGAAGAAGGGGTGACGTAGGAGAGTTTCTCCGAATATCCATAAACAAACTGTTGTGTTCTGTCATTTCTGTCATCTTTTCATTCTTCATCTATAGCTTCAAACCCAAGTAACAATTCCGCCTTGATTCTGTTTCAAGTGTTTACAAGATTTTGCGTAGAATAGAAAGTGAATTAAATCCTTAACAGGATTTCTTTCAAACCGTTAATCATAAGCCTTCATCAATAGCCAGACCCCCGTCTCTATCGATAAAGCCGATCCTATCACTTTAGGGATTTCTTCTTCCCGTTGAACTGTACTGGCATATCGGTGTCGGAGAGTATCATCTGAAGCTTGGATGTTGAGGTGTGAGATAGTTCCTTCAAGAAATCCGAGCATCTTGTTGGAAGTTTTAGGACTTCGGCGAATAAGCTTTCGGAGATAGTTAAATCTACCTCGTTAACTTTGGCTTTGATTGATCCGTCAACTAACCTTACTGTGTCGAAGAACTCGCGAACAGCCTCTTGATAATAGATCGTCGGCCGTCTAGAAAGTGTCTAAGTCCGGACTCCTCGATAGATTGGATTAACTTCTGCATCTCGATCGATCTTGCATACTTGATGCATTCGAAGTTCACCTGAACAATGTGATTAAACATGACATTATCCCTTCCCATTGTGATAGATTTAGTTGAACGAAGAAGATTAATATGATTTCTAGAGAGAGGTTAAAGCAAGATATATATTCTAAGGTTTGCAAATAAGATCCGATAAGGGAGTAAACGTTTAACCCTTAATTAATTTTCTTAAATAAAAACATGTATTAAATGCATCTTAAATAATTGTTTCAAAGCATGCCGATTCAAAGGTATTTACAGACAATATATATTAAGTTTTTAGGAAATATCTTCATTAAAAAAATACCGATTCAAGAAGATAACCGATTTTTGGGGGGCAAAATAACAAGTTAACATTTACTTAGACTAAAATAAAATTTAAAGAGCTTGACAAGCCTAGACTCCATCCCTTCCGATCTCCGCTGCCTCTATCCTATGAATCCAACTTTCGACCTTTTGTTTGGTCAGAATGTTGGATTGTCTGATGAATGTTCTCGGTCAGAGATTGATGTTGAGGGAAAGAAGAAAGTTACTGATCTGAGGAATGTAGCCGATAATTGTTCGTGGAGAGGAAACCATTTTCTTCAGGTTCTCGAAAATGACTTGAGACTAGTTGATCGGAGTTCCATAGACTATGGCGATCATCATTTCGAAAATCTTTTTGGTGTAAAAGTGGGTAGATTCTTTTGTCAGGATGCTTCTGTCGAATATGTCGCTGAGGATCTGGATGTGATGACATAGCCTGGATTTGATTCTATGAGTTTCCACTGGAATCCGAGAGTTTGAGAAATTGAATGCCATCTCTTGGATGACGTTATCCGGAGATGGATGAAAATCGGAAAAGCCTTCGGAAGGGAGATCGAAAAATTGACTGAAATCTTCCTCTCCAACTGTGATGGATTCTCCTCTTACCCTTGATACGATTGATACTTTAATGACTCTAGCGTTTGAGAAGAACTCGATGACTTGTTCTTCAAGGATCCTTCGGGATCCATCAAGGAATTTCTGCAGACCAGTTCTTTCTAGAGGTTCAAACACAAATTTGCAAGTTTCATGATCGTCAAGAGTCAGAACTAAGTCGAAATTGACAATGAGAGAGGTACAAGTGAATGCTAGACTCATTTTGAAGGATGGATTTTTTAAGAGAGAATATTTCGAGTTTTAGATAGATAAATTTGTTGTGAGTTGTTCTTAGATGAGTCGTTCTTTAAATAGGCATACTAAATCGATTGAGGGTTATCCGAATAGATTTAGCCTTTATGATGGTCATTGAAAAGACATGACTTTTTACGTTACCCAAGAAAACACTTTTTGAGCATTGAATAGTAATTGATTTTGTGAAACACCTTTTCAAAGAATCTTTCCAAAAGGTTCATAAGAGTAACTGATCGGTCAAAGTAATCGGTCAATTATCTGGACAAAAAACCGAAACGATCGGTTTTATGAGAAGCGACCGCTTCTCCCTGAGAGTATGCCCGGATTTCATGAAAACATAGAGCATAAGAGAAAGTTGAATTTCTTACTTAATTTCAGCAAATTCATTAATACATCAGTTAAATAAAAACATGAAGCAAAATAACCAGTCTGCTTTTTGAACGAAGACAAATGATAGATTTGAGTTCTAACACTACTAATTGGATGATCCGAAGTTCATTTCTTTTATGTTTCTTTCTCTTTCGGCCCTTTTGATATATTCTTGTACACTTTCTTTTTGTGAGAAGTTGGGATGGATGAAGAATAGCTCCATAACCGAGATAGAGATCGATGTCAAAGAAGATACCACATAGTTGGGGTGCATAGCCGGTCATTATCTTACCTGAAGAGATTATTTTCTTCAGATTGTCGAAGATCACCTTCGACCAATTTATGGGAATGCCTTTTATGATGTCAATCATCATCTCAAAAGTCTTTTTAGAGTAAATATTGGTTGATTCCTTGTCAAGAATATTTTTGCCAATAATCTCACTTAGGATCTGGAATTCAGTTTGTAGGAGAGATTTGGATCCGTGAGTTTCGATTGGTTTTAGCGAGTGAGAAAAGTAGTGAAGCATTTCATTGATGACTTCACTTGTGAATGAGAAGTTAGAGAGGCCTTCAGATGGAAGCTCGCACCTTCGTGCAAAATCTTTTTCACTGAAGACGAATTGTTTCCATTGAACCGAAGATAGGATAAAATCTTCACGAACCACCTTGGCATTCTTGAAGAATTCGATAACTACCTTGTTGTTTATAGATTAGAGATCCTCAAGAAATGGTCATAGACCTGTTGATTCAAGGGATCTAAATATGGAGGAGGTTATTTCATCTCCAAATGATAGAACTGATTCGAAATCTACAAGAAGTGTGTTGTTGAATAGACCTAGATTCATTCTTTTGGTTTGGTGATCTTTTGAGATATGATAATGTTGAAGATTGTGAGTTGTTTGGTGTTGTAAGAACATCATTATATAGAAGAGTGGCAGCTTGAAATACGTCCTAGATACCTTTAGATAAGAAGGGATTTCATCTAATGGACAAAAAGTTGTATTCGTTTTATTTCCAGAAAAATGATTATTACTAGGATGTTAGTCTTTCCAATTTAAATAATGATAGACATAGGTCTTCACGTTGTTTGAGGAATGACTGTTTACTTTTTCACAAGGAATATTTTCAAATAAATACATGTAAACGCTGGCCAGTTGTCCCATTTTGAATGGAAAATGAGACTACTAAAGTTGTCATATAACTTAACCGATCGACTATCTGTAACTTCGGTTTTAATAGGATCGGTTATTTGATCCTAAAGAATCTCGAATCTGGAGAGTTTACCAGGTGGTAGTTGTTTAGTCATAAATAACCGATTGGTTCACCGATTTACTTAAGTAGTTCGGTTTTATTTAAATTTGTTTCGTTATAATGATTTTACCGTTTTCAAAAGGAGGTAGCTGACCGGTTTGTTTGTCTTAGATTTTTCCTTCTGAATTTATGCACATAAGAAATAAATGTAAATGTCATATCAATTTTTGAAAAATGCCGAAATTTGAAGGAGCTGATCAGTTTTATGAAAATACCGAAATCATGGTTTTTCTATTAGAATGACATGTTTGAGAAGCAAGAGCTTCTCCCTAAGATGATGCCTGAGTTTTCATGAATGCACATAGAAAAATGTTCTTCTTTTTGACGAAGTTTCTCCCTAAATGCATGTCGGTATTTCAAAGGAAAAGTTTATTCAATAACAGCAAGACCTAAAATATTTCTAAAGTGAGTAAACTTAGCCTCCTGGAGTGGTTTATTGAAGATATCGACAACTTGTTGCTCGGTTGACACATATTCCATCCGAATGTGTTTCTGCGTCACATGCTCTCGGATAAAATGTTGTTGGATATCGATGTGTTTTGTTCTTGAGTGCAACACTAGATTATATGTGATTGCAATGGCGCTCGTGTTGTCACAGAATATTGGGGACTCCTCAACTATGATGCCAAAATCCCTTAGTTGTTGTTCGATCTAGAGAAGTTGAGCAAAACAGCTACCGGCTGCAAGGTACTCTACTTCTTCCATTGAAGTTGCAACCGATGTTTGCTTTTTTGCTATACTAGGACACGAGCCAGTCACCTAAGAATTGGCAAGTGCCACTGGTACTTTTTCGGTCTACTTCGCTTAATCTACATCAGAATAACTCGTTAAGTTGAAATTGGAATTCTTCGGATACCATAGTCCCACATCTTGAGTGCCTTTAAGATATTTCAATATTCTTTTAACAGAAACGTAATGAGATTGTTTAGGATTAACCTGAAATCTCCCGTAAACTCCAACCGCAAATAGAATATCTGGTCGACTTTCTGTTAAATAGAGAAGTGATCCAATGATTCCACGGTATGTTGTGATATCAACACTTTGACCATCTTCATCCTTATCTAATTTGATCGTGGAGCTCATTGGGGTTGAGGCAGCAGAACAACTTTCCATGCCAAACTTCTTTAATAGCTCTTTTATGTATTTAGCTTGATTAATGAAGATTCCTCATTCGATCTACCGAACTTGGAGGCCTAAGAAGAAGCTTAACTCTCCCATCATACTCATTTCAAATTTGTCAGTCATCAGTTTAGAGAAATTTTCACACAGTTTTGGATTAGTTGAACCGAAAATGATATCATCTACATAGATCTGTTCAAGTAATATATGATCATTTTTCTCAAACTTGAATAAGGTTTTGTCTATACTATAGTGAACTCATGATTAAACAAGAATTTCGTTAGTGTATCGCATCATTCTCTAAGAGCTTATTTAAGAAAATAAAGTTCCTTGTCCAATCTATAAACATGACTAATTATAGAAGGATTTTTAAAACCAGGAGATTGTTCAATGTATACCTCTTTACTTAATTCACCGTTAAGGAAAGCACTTTTGACATCCATTTGAAAATTTTGAAATTTTTGAATGCAACTAATGCTAGAAAGATTCTAATAGCCTCTAGTCTCGCGACAAGAGTAAATGATTCTTCAAAATCAATGCTTTCTTCCTATTTATATCCTTGGGCCACTAGTCTAACCTTGTTCCTCATAACCAAACTGTTCTCATTGAGTTTATTTCGAAAGACCCATCTAGTTCCAATGAAAGATTGATTAGCTGGTCTTGAAACTAGATGTCAGACTTTGTTTCTCTCAAACTGGTTTAGTTCCTCTTGCATTGCTAAAATCCAATCGGGATCTAGCAATATTTCATCCACCTTTTTCGGCTCAATTTGTGAAATAAATGTAGAATTTGTATATTCTTTTAACAATTGATGCCTAGTTCTGATGGGTGCAGAGAGGTTACCTATAATTTTCTCAAGAGGATGATCTTTGTTCCATTTAAGGTTCGGTTATTTGATCAAGGTTAGACATACCAGTAGGTTGAACAGTGTCAGATCGACTGGTTTCCTCAGTAGTTTCTGAGGTGTCAACTTCTTGCTGTGAAGTAGGTTGATCTTTCTGAACATCATCGTTGTTAACCGTTGATCATAAACAAATCTTCGGTAGACCGGAACTTCGTCTTCACTATCAGATTGAATGTTCATATTTTCCAATCTGTTAGATAAATCAGTGGTTGAGGAAGTATTACTTTCAATAAATTCATCAAATACAACATGGGATGATTCTTCAACAGAAAGAGTCCTATTGTTATAAACTCTATATGATTTACTAACTTCAGAATATCCTAACATGATACCAACATCCGATTTAGCGTCAAAAGCGGTCAAATAGTTTTTTCCATTGTTGTGGATATAACACTTACAACCAAAGATCCTAAAATACCGGATATTAGGAACCTTGTCATGGTAAACCTCAATAGGTGTTTTATTAAACATTTATTTATCATAGATCGGATTTGAGTATAGCGTGCGGTATTGATAACCTCTGCCCAAAGTTTTTGAACGACACCCGAATCGACTATCACTATCATGGATCTTGCTGCTTCCTTGAGGGTTCGGTTTTTCTGCTCGGCTAGTCCATTTTGTTGAGGAGTTTTAGCACTAGACAACTCGTGTCTAATACCAGATTCCTCAAGATATGCAATTATGATCCTATTAGTAAATTCAATACCTATATCACTTCTAATTTTGTTAACACGTACATATTTTTCATTTTTGTACTCTTTAAAGCATTTTAATTAGATTTAGAGTAGCTTGATTTTTGGAAACTAAGAAAATAACCCATGTATATCTAGAATAATCATCTTTAATTACCATAGTATAGTTCATTCCTCCTAGGCTATTTACGCTAATCGGTCCGAAGAGATCCATATGAAGAAGTTCTAAGCATCCGTTGTATTGAATGTTTCCCTTACTTTTAAAGGTTGATTTAATATGCTTACCCATTTGACAAGCAGAGCACACTTTATCTTTTAAAAACTTCATTTTGGAATACCTTGAATTAGTTCCTTAGTGTAGATATAGTTTATTGTCTTAAAGTTCAAGTGATTTAATCTTTTATGCCAAAGTCAGGTCTGATCATTTTTAGCAATCATGCAAACAGAGTTAGAACATTTAACTTTCCAGTCTACTTTGTAAATATTTCCTATCCTATGCCCTGTTAACAAAATACTAACCTGTTGGTTTTAACTAAACATGCTTGTTTGTGAGATTCGACGGTGTATCCTATATCACACATTTGACTAATACTAAGCAAGTTAAAACATAGGTTTTCAACAAGTAGTACATTATTTATAGTTAATTTGTCATAGACAATCTTACCCCTGCCCACAGCCTTACCCTTAGAGTTATCACCGAAGATGATTTTTGATACGGATTCTTTCACAATATCAGTTAAAAACTTGCTGTTTCCTGTCATGTTCTTGAGCATCCGCTGTCCAAATACCATTCCGAGTCCTCCAAGCGTTTAATATGTTTTCCCTACAAAATACAACTATTTTACACCTTTTTGGTAACCATATTTAATTGGGTCCACGGTTAATTAGTCCCTTGGGGATCCATACTCGAATTAATCGAATGAATTTCCCTGTAATTTCTTAATAGTTCTACTTGCATCAGGTTTGACATCTCTCTGTCTTCCTTTGAATACCTTATTTTATTGTGGTGATGAATTTTGGTAAAACTTTTGTGACCTTTTGTCGTGTTTTTGCCTGACCGGATGGTTGACTTTTCTTCTCTCAGGGTTAAGCCATCGCGACTTATCGGTTGTTCCTACATACGTTGGTTCCTTTTCTAGTTTTGAGTCGTGACTTGCTTCATTGTCGAATGAAGTACTCTTGAAAAAACTTATGAATGGAAGCTTGTCTTTACTGAGTTTCAACTCTTTGCGGTTAGAAGAACTAGACTTATTTAGATTTTGTTATTGTATCCTAGACCGAACTTGCAATTATAAGGTCTTTGATGACTCGTCATCTGGCTCACAACATCTCTAGATTTATTCCATGCAGCAATCACGTATTTTGTTCTTTTATTTACTTTAGTCAACAATAGGACTGTCTCCTTGAGCTTCTCATTCTCAGAGGATAGTTCAATTGTTCCACCAGTCTGAGCATTTAGCTGAGTTGGTATGAGATTAGATAGGTTCCTATACTCAATGACCATGTCGTTGAGTGCAGTAATTAAATCTTCTCGGGTGAATTCCTCAGAGACAAAGTCGAATACCTCTTCCACGTTTTCTATAAGACATCTGATTCCTTTATCATCATTGTCCGAGTCACTTTGTGCCCACTAGCTTCCACCATCATCAGCTAGTAATGCCTTTTGGATCTCCTTGCCTTGACTGTTTGGCTGGTGATCTTCCCTTTTATTCTGATCAATTGGCTTTCTGTCGTCCCTTCTTGGCTTTCGGCATTCTGACCTGTAGTGACCTAAGGCATCACAATTAAAACAGCGAATATTAGCTTTGTTACCGTTATAGTAGTTGTAGTTGTATGAGTTGGTGGGTTAGTTTTTGTTCATGAACTTTTCGAACTTCCTAGCAAGCATGGCCATTGCATCATCGCTGAACTATTTAGCCAATTTGACAGGTACTAGAACTGCCAGTTCCACGAAGGTCATCAGAGCTCTGGTAGTTGTTGACGCTGAGGTTTTATCTTCATTTCTTGAGTTCATCTCGAACTCATAGGCTTTCAGATCCTCAAAGACATCATGCAACTTCATCTTATTGAGACCTCTTCATTCTCTTATCACAAAGGTTTTAACATCCTAGGCGATAGGAAGAGCCCTTAGAGATTTAACGATTGTTTCTTTGTTTTCGTATGTCTTTCCGAGAAGTGAAAGTTCATTCACAATTATTGTGAAACAGTCACCAAATTCCTTTATTGTTTCTCCGGGGCGCATCTTGATGTTTTCAAAAAAAAATTAGTAGCCACCATGATCTTTTTTTCCTTGGTTCGCTCATTTCCTTCGTGTAGCTGGATAACTATCTCCCATACTTCTTTTGTAGTAGTGCATCCTATGATTTTTGCGAACGTATTCTTTTCTAGGGTATTGTAGATGGTATCTCTGCCTAGACTGTCCAGGTTGTTCCTTCTTCTGTCCTCACTTGTCCACTCGCTCCTTTCTTTGTTGATCTTTATTGGACCATTAGAGATGACAAATATCATTTCAACGTCTATGGTGGTTGGGTGCACTTGCATGCGTAGCTTTCGGTCAATGAAGTCTCCGCTTGCAAGGAGTGGGGCCTTGCTGATGTTCAACATGCTTACATCTAGTTGCTTGAGTATAGAGACTAGTTGCTCTGATACCACTTGTTAGGATCGGGATCGCGGAAGAAGAACGGGGTCTCGCTAGGGTGAACTCTTACACACACGCCGGTTGATACTAACCCTGTTAGAGGTTAATATCGGTCTCTATACTTCGCAAGTTGTCACAAACTCTTGAACCGAGTTCAAGCGAGGAAATCTTCGTTTCAACTTGAAGCCATGAAAGCACAGTTTAGTGAGCAATAAGATGACACAAAGTAACAAGATGACAAGACACAAGATTTATGGATGTTCAGAGATAAAGCTCCTACGTCACCCCTTCTTCTCAAACTTTGAGAAGAATATTCACTCAGAATATTCAAATCGTTTACAATGCTTACGTCGAACACCCGATGCTTATTTACTGCTCATTTTCGATGTCTAACTAAGTTCACTCTGTTGAACAGAAACATATTCTGTCATCTTACATTGCTCACTATTGACACAGAATAAATGAAATTATAATACACTTGTATTTCTTGCACACAATGATTTGAAACCATAAGCAATTTCATAGAAATAGATTAAAAACAGTGAGCACACTTGTGGAGTTTGTCAACAGGATTGTTATATATGCCGGGATTGAAAGGTTCAGATCGTTGTCAAAAGGTGGTTAATCGGGTTGAGCTTTGATTTCTTAAATAGAGAATATGACAACGGTCATATTCTTCTTCGCCTACTAGTTCAGTATCTTGTATAAATAGCTGAATATAAAACCGATCAGATAATACTGATTTGTGTCGTATTTATAACACTAATGCAATATTACCAGTTGTAATTTTTTAAGTAGATGACTGGACGGATAACTGATCATAGACTAAGGATAATACTGGTCAACTTGTTGAGCGGTAAAACCGATCTCTATTACCGAACCAAACATATAGTCGATGGCTCCTCTTTGATAGATAACCAAACATAATGCCGATTAGCGTCGTCTTTATAAAACTGAAGGTGTAGACTACCGATTGCGGTTTTACCGAATTATGCATTTGTCCTTTAAGGATAAACCGAACTTCTTTGCTTTCCAGTTTCTTTTTATGCTGTACAAATGATGAATTTAGTTAAGTTATTTAGATAATTAATTACTTACTAATTATTTATCTAATTTATCTAACAATTGTGTAGAAATGATCTATCACAACTATCAAGAAATAAGGTTTTGGATACCTAACAACTGTTAAGGTTTAAATGGGATAGTGTACGAATGATCTCACGTACCTATCATTAGATATGATTTAGATACCTAACAACAATTAGGGTTTTTTAGCGGAATCGTGTATAAACGATCTTTCACACCTATCAATAGATAAGTTTTTGGGTACCTAACTACAATTATGGTTTAAAACGAGATTATGTACGAACGATCTCACGTACATATCAACAGATAGGGTTTAGGAGACTCAATGTTTTATTATTTTTCTTTTATAGTATCGGCCATGGGTTTACGCCTTTTAAGGGAATATTTTAACAGAATCCTTGTTTCCCTTTACTTTCCAAAATGTCAGTCGAAACTAGTTGAAATTTATCAATAGGAAATTTCAATCTTTATTTACGGACTAATGACTCATATTTTTGGATAAAGAAACATATTTTATTCTCTAGTTCTTAACCTTGTTTATCTCTTTTCTTTTTTTGAGATTGGAATGGACTTTGGTTCTTTGGAATGAATCATGATGATTTCGGATTCAAAGTATTGGGGCGAGGCTTTAAACATATTTTCCATCCTTTGTGATGATTTTACTTTCATCAAGGAATAAAATTTTTTTTACCAACTTTTGAGATATCATCTATAAATTCAATCTTGTGTACGAACGATTATCGATGATCATAACCATCAAGGAAGGTAGTCAACTTTTGATAAAAGAGTGCAACTTATTTTTGGTTCCTCGATCCTTAACCACATTTCTTGAATGTTCAACTCATCGCAAAAACATTTGGGAGAGGTTCTTCGACTTTCTGCTTTTGGTTTTTATTTGTCATTTTTCTCTTTTTATTCGTTTTATGGATCATGGGTATATCCTTGCCCTTACCGTAGCTATCAAGACTAGAGTCTGGGGAGGCAACAAATGGTATTTCAATATCTCAACCACTTGAGTCATTTTCTTTTTTGTTCTCGCGGTGTATCTGGTAGTATCGGTACATTTTGCTCTTATCATAGCAATCATTATTAGAGTTTGAGTGAGCACGAATGGTAATTTCAATAACTCAACAAACACAGAAACATTTTTCATTTTTTTAGAGATTTTCGGAGTTTATACCGGTTCTATTTTTGTAATTTTTAATTTTTTTTTCTTCCCACAACATGATTCTAAAACCTCTCCTTCTTTAACAAACGTAATGGATATCATTTCTCAATTTGGGTCTTTGGGCCTCGCTTTTATGAGGTTTATTTAGGTTCTTTTTCTTAAAAAATATTCGATAGAGAGTTACTCTTAGGATAATCACCTACAAACGAAAAAGAGCTTATGATTGATATCTTTTGAATCGGGATTATTGTGAAATCATTGGTTTTGTTTCTGAGAATATCACTTAAACGAAAGCGATGCTCTTAGCTTTTCCCCAACTTGTTTCCTAAAATCCAATACATCGACTCTAGGATGAGATCAAGGTTTTATTTCATTTATCAAAAGATTTATTTTCTCTAGAGAAAGGGACTGAGGGGTTTTATTTACGTAAGTGATACCGGGACCTCAAACATGCAGGTTATCTACGAATCTTATCTCCTTTATTTTTCTGCATTGAGAAGAATCAAATATCCGTAGTTTTGACACGAATCCTCTGTCCATGTTGCAAGTTATACAAAACTTGAGATTTGATTTTGTTGAAGTAAGTTTCTTTCAAGGTCGAGCTTAAAATAGATATGCGCGTAGCTTGATATGAAACAAAATACTTTTTAAGCGCATTGAGATTTCTTGGCACAATGAACTCTTCACCTTCTATGTTAAATAGGCGGATAGCTCCTTTAGAGAGGATTTTCTTAAGAATGAAGATCCTTTCCAATGGGGTTTAAACTTGCCCCTAGGGTCCAAGAGTTCTAGGGTTCGTTTGAGAACTAGATCACCTTCTTTGAGGTTCTACCTTCCTATGGAAGGTGTCTGACATGCGGTTTTGGTAGGTTTGGGTTTTTCACAAAGCGTTTAACCTCTTATCCTCCATTAACGTTAGATGGTCTTATAGAGACTTGAGTTAGTCTTAATAGCGTGGCTCTCTAAGAGTTAGAGTTGGAATTTCTATTTCGATAGGTTGTACAGAGTCCATACCATAAACTAGGCAATAAGAAGTTTCATTCGTCAAGATTTGAGTGGTTGTACAATATCTCCATGAGGCGCATGACAGTTTTTTTATGTCAGTCCTTATACGTGATGGTCATCTTTTTTATGATCATAATCTCGTTTTTGTTTTCCGCTTCGACCGCACTATTGGTTTGGAGTCTTTAGGGCGATGAGTTGTGATGCTCGATTTTGAACTCGTCAAATAATTGCAACACTTTTTCTACGAAGTGTCGACCATTTAATGAAATTATCGCGTGAGAACTCCATATCTAGCGATGATTCTAATTTATGTGAACTTTGTCACGTGTGATGATTTCAAAACCTTGTAGGAGGCCGCTTTAACCCATTTAGTGAAGTAGTCTACAACAACGAGTATACGCATGGGGATAGATATTCATAATAAATTCGATGCCTTATATAGAAAAGGGCCAAGGGGATTTCATATTGTAGAGGAGAGATGTCGGTGTATACTTTAGGTTAACATATATTTGGCACTAATAATAGCTCCTTACATAGCTCACACATTCTTGTTCGAGGTATTACAATAATATCATAATCGAAGATTTTTTTGCTAAGGTTCATTATATTTAAGTGTGTACCACATGTCTCTACATGTACTTCTTCCAAGATCCTCTTGAATTCAGGATTATCTTTGCAGAACATATTTTGATCGTCAAAAGATCAACAATAAAGATGTTTGGCAATCCAAGCGTAGTTGGTGGAATGTTAGCGTAAATCCCATCGTTCCTTTGCTCGGAAATGGGAAGGATATTCTCCATACTCAATGTATTTCTAAAGAGTATCATACTAGGGCTTAGCCGCATTCTCGCAAGAAGTGACTACTCCTGATTCAAAAGCATGACGTTGCTTATGCCAGATTTTTAGAGGTTTGACTTTAATTCTTTCGGGAATTTGAGTCATGGCTGCCAAAGTAGCCAAAGCATCCGCGAAGCGATTTTAACTTCTCAAAGATTGAACAAATAATACATTATCGAATTTATTCATAAGTTTGGTCAAGTGGGTGTGGTAAAATTTCATGTATTCCCCTTTCACTTGTTACGTGCCATTGGCTTGAGATATAACCAAGTTAGAGTCACCAATAACTTCTAACTTAGTTGCCCCTTTTTTGTAAGATAATTTGAGACCCAAGAGGCATTCCTCGTATTCGGGTTCGTTGTTGGTGATGAGATATTCGAGTTTTATAGATATCGTGTTGTACTTCTCTTTTGGGTCAACTAACATAATCCCGATTCTCTAACCCTTCTTTCTGGAATCCCGTAAAACATTAGTTTCCATGTGTCTGATGTTATACTCATAATTCTCTCATCGGGAAATTCGAGTTCATCTTCTAACTCAACAATGATGGGTTGGTCAGCAAGTAAGTCCGCAACAATGCTTTCTTTGATAGATTTTTATATCGTGTAGGCTATGTCGTATTCAGATATCATCATCATTCATTTGGCTAGCCTTGGTTGACAGAAGGGTCCGTTGATACAAGAATTGTATCGGGTCTAGTCTTGATACCAACTTGATGGCATGGGCTTGCATGTAGTGTCTCAACCTTTTGGTGACCCATGCTAAGGCCCAACAAATTTTCTCAACTAGAGTATAATTAAGTTCATACCCAGTCATCCTTTTACTAATGTAGTACACATCTGTTTCGAGTTTGTCCTTATTTTCTTGAGCCAACAGGCTTCCCATAGATGTGTTTGTTATAGTAAGGTATATGATGAGAGGAATGCCGAATTTGGGCAGCATAATTATGGGAGGGGATTTTAAGTAATTCTTGATTTTGTCACATGCTTGTTGAAAGTATTCATTCCATATAAACTTTTGGTAGCTTAATTAGCGGATCGCATGTCATAGTAAGCTAACTGGTGAATTAGTTAATGTATTGTATTTTACCCAAAATTCCTCGTACCACTCTTTCGTTTAGAGGGAGAAACATATCTGTGATTGCTTCTCTTAGGATCGGTATTAACAATAGAGACGGGGATCTGACTACAATTAACAGCTTATGACTTTGAATTCAGTTTTAATACCGTTAGAAGTTAAAACATGTTTCTATTCTTTACAAATCCGCATAAGCTCTTGAACGTATTCAAGTGCGGAACAACTAGTTGGATTTGAAGCGTCAAATAAATGAATGCAAGCAATAAAAAGTAAAGAACACATGAAGTTTTATGGATGTTTGGAGATAAAACTCATACATTACACATTCTCCCTAAATATGAAGGATATTCACTAGAAGACTTTGATTTATACATCAACTGCACAAACCCAGGACTTAATTGACCGCCTGTTCTGAACTCCTAGCACACACACTATTGAACAAAATACTATTTGTTCAACTTACAACACACTATTAATGACTATCAGGTAGTCCAGTAAATTATCTCTCAGCTTCACGTAGTGAATTACAGAATACACTTAAGAATAAAGTAGCTAGAGATAAAGTAAGTTGATTCAAGAAATCAATAGTCTAGAAATCTGGTGATTTCAAGAGAGAGAAAGCTTCAACTTGTTATTTTCCATTGTACTCTGATTACTTCTTATACTAAATTGTAGCAACGGTCAAATCTTCTTTATGGACACATGTCTTCTTTCCGTTGGATGTACCTGTTTGGAGATCTCTGCTGCCAATTGTCTAGAACGCTATCTTCTTAGACACCCAGCCTTTAGACGTTAGCTTGCGCACCTCTTCTTAGACGTCTGCCCAGATGTAAATGCCCAGACGTCTGCTCGCGCATCTCTGCAGATGGCTCGCACCTCTTAGACGGGGACATTCCCCGTATACTTGCGTATTTTGACTTTGAGCTGTGCCTAAAATAATAAAACTCCAATTATTAATTTTTCACTTGGTGAGATTTAAACATAGGTCACCCACGTGTCATACGGGAGTACTTACCACCACACCACTTAAGATGTTAATATCTAAATATATATTTATATAATTGATATGACTAATAATTATATATATATATATATAGTTTTATCACTTCATTAGCAAAACTATTTTATCAATCATCAAAATCAAGTATGTTAATTATCATAAATCAATTAAGACCTTAATCTAACAATTTCTCCCTTTTTGATTATTTAAGCTAAATTGTCAAAACTAGGTGAGTTCATGATTTAAATATAATTCAACAATTTATCCCTTTTGATTATTTAAACTAAATTATCAAAACCAAGTGAGTTCATCATTTAATTAGTTTAGGCATTATCGTATTCTAATAATCCTAAAATATTTGTAATGTAAGAAAAATTAAAGTCGGGAAGTGTCTTTGTGAAGATGCCAGCCATTTCAAGCTGTTGTTTGTCATATGCTATGTCCGTTAGTAGTTGGCTGTCCAGATGTCATTTGACTCTTCCAAACTGCTATTCTTGATTTACCTGTACCTATAAATATTGAAACCATTGGTATCCAATTTTCTTTGGGTGCACGATGGATTAGTCCCTTGGGGATCCATACTTGAATTATTTTTATGGATCTACGAATCTGTGTGTGTGTTAGACTTGAAAGAATTTCTTCTATCATGTTTATGTTGACTAAACAGGTTGGCTTTTCTATCTCTAGGTTTTATCCATCTTGGCGTCTGATTATTAGGCTGAACATATCTAATTTTCTTTTTAATTCCAAAATCCTCACAGTTTTGGTCAAATGTAATGTCAATTAAGTTACCCTTGACGAAATTTATAAATTGAAGTTTGCCTTTCACTGGGTTTAACTTTTTATTGGCCTTATATGGGTTTCCATTGTCATATCATAAACCGAATTTACATTTAATAGGTCTCAACAGACTGATCTGCTGTCTAACTGCATCCCCAGATTTTGTCCAACAACTGGCCACATAGGTCAAACGTTGGTTTTTAGATGAGAGCTCAGTCATTTTGTTTTACAAATCTTTCGGTTCAGAAACTTGAGATGAAGATGTGTTATCAGTTTTATTTTTTAAACTCATCTCATTAAAAGAGTCTGACAACTTCTTGTACTTACTAACCATGCCGTTGAGTGCAACAGTTAAGTCATCTCTTGTGAATTCTTCTAAGGAGAAGTCAAATACCTCAGATTGGTCATCTTCCATGAAACATTTGACGGTATCTTCATCATCGTCACTTGAGGGTGAGTTGTACTCTGATTCGCTGTCAAACTTTTGTGTGGCAACCATCAGATTGTTTTCTTATGTCTGCTAATAGCCCTCACACAATTGGATCAGCTTCTCTCAATCTCCTTGGTAGACGAGCATGACTTGATTTTGCTGAACATGGCTTTGTCCAGCGTCTTGTATTGAATGTCTATATCCACATTGTCTAGATTGGCCATTCTCTTATCTTCGGTTGTCTAGTCGCATCTTGCTTTCAATCTTTATCGAACCATCAGTGATAACATGCCACATGTTGTCATCAAGAGCTGCCAAATGTGCCTGCATTCTTAATTTCCAATAATCGTAGTTTTCTTAAGAGAATATTGGGATTCTGTTAGGAATAGACATGATTCAAGAATCTGATGATACTTTATAATAGAAAACCTTGCTCGGATACAACTTGTTAGGATCGGTGTTAACAATAGAGACGGGGGTTTGACTAAAGTTAACAGCTTATGAATTTAAATTCAGTTTCAACTATATTAGAAGTTAAAACCTATTTCTATTCTTCACAAATCTTCACAAGCTCTTGAACAGATTCAAGTGTGGAACAACTAGCTGGATTTGAAGCGTCAGATAAATGAATGCAAGCAACAAAAAGTAAAGAACACAAGAAGTTTTATAGATGTTCGGAGATAAAACTCCTACGTCACCCCTTCTCCCTCAATATGAAAGATATTCACTACAAGACTTTGATTTATACAACAACTGCACAAACTCAGTTAGAAACCCAGGACTTAATTGACCGTCTATTCTGAACTCCTATCATAAATACTATTGAACAGAATACCCTTTGTTCAACTTATAACACACTGTTAATGACTATCAGGTAGTCTAGTAAATTATCTCTCAGCTTCACGTATTGAATTACAGAATACACTTGAGAATAAAGAAGCTAGAGAGAGTAAGTTGATTCAAGAAATCAAGAATCGAAATTTAGTGATTCCAAGAGAGAGAGAAATTTCTTGTTTGTTATTTGTCATTGTACTATGATTGCTTCTTATACTCAATTGTAGCAATAGTTAAATCTTATTTATGGACAAGTTTCTGCTTGTTATTTTTCATTTTACTATGATTGCTTCTTATATTGAATTTTAGTAACAATCACATCTTCTTTATAAACATGTGTCCTCTTTCCGTTGGATGTACTGGGTAATACAACAGGAATATATTATTAAGATCGTGGTAGTTCATTATGTCATACGTGGAAGTCGTTCATTTGTTGAGCTTTACTGCCAACTGTCTAGACGCCCAGCATTCAGACGGAGGACGTCTACTCGCGCACCTCGCACACCTTTGACTTTGAGATATCTGATCGCGCTCTATTGACCAATTATTAATTTTGCACCCAGTGAAATTCAAATCCAGGTCACCCGCATGAAAGGCAGGAGTACTTACTACTACCCCACGTAAGATGTTGATATCTAAACATATATTTATATAATTGATATGACTAACAATTATATATTTGTATACTTAGTTTTATCCATTAATTATCAAACCATTTTATCAATCATCAAAATCAAGTATCTTAATTATTTTAAATCATTTAAGACCTTAATATAACAATTTCTCCTTTTTTGATTATTTAAGCTAAATTATCATAAACCAGATGAATTCATGATTTAAACATAATTCAATAGCTTCAATCTTAGAGGGACCGTCTTCAATGCCCCTCTACGTGATTAAGAAGACGAGCATGTTACTAGTTGTGATAGGTACATTTTTTCGGGTTGAGTAAAAGTTGATATTTCCTAATTCATTATAGAAATTTTTTAAGGTTTATGACATGTCCTTCTCAATCCTTCGATTTTAAAATCATGTCATCGGTGTATATATTTCCAATTATTTGTGGATCATTTCATGAATGATCATGGTGGTTTCTCTTTGATAGATGGCTCCCGCATTCTTAAGACCGAAAGGCATGACCCTATAATAGTAAATTCGTACTTCTATTATAAACGTGGTCTTTTCAATGTCTTACGTGGCCATCAAGATTTAGTTATATCCCGAAAATCTGTCCATAAATGAAAACAATTCATGATTGGCCGCATGATCGACCAATATGTCGGTATTAGGGTTGGACTTATTTAGATCCTGAAAATCCACACACACGCGTAGTTTTCTGTCTTTCTTCAGGACGGGGACTATATTAGCAATTAAGGTAGGATATTCCACTACCTCGAGAAATCCACCTTCGAGTTGATTTAGAACTTCTTCCCGGATTTTGTTCATGGCTTCCATCTCTCTACATATTAGAGGAGAAAGAGTTCTACTTTCATCGAACACGGTATTGAAAGATGCAAGGGAGTCAGTTTCTTGAGAATCGAGAGAGCTAGATACATGAGCTGGATATGAAATTAATTCGAGACATGGAAAACGTGTCTATAAATCTTTATTGGTAAAAGTTCAGGGAAGTCAAACATAAAGTGATTTGTCCTTCGTGAATGAACTATAAATTCAAGGTTGATGGGACAAATATGTGTTGTTTGTACAACATTTCCTTGCGGATTTCTTCGAATCCCATAGGGATATATCCTAGAATGCGTCGATCAATGTTACAACATGGTTGTGGGATTGATGACATTCCATTGGCATTTAGGCCTAAACCCATGCCAGGGACATATCCCATTATGTGCATCTCTCATTGATGGGAGGCTAAACATACTAAAGTCAAGGTGTTTGGATGAGTCTTTACCTTTTACGAGGATTGAACATATCTCGAGCCTGCTTAGTTCAATCTCAAGGGTATCAATGTGGGTAGACCCAATGGCTGTTGCATTGTCATTTGTGCTATTTATTGTGATAACTTGGTCATTGGTGATGAACCTAAACTTTTGGTGTGGGATAAAAGCTAGAGCCTTGTCTTTATGTAGCCATGTCCTTCCTAAGATGAAATTATAGGAAGGTTGCATGTTGATGACACAAAAGTCAACTTGGAAGGGTATGTCGATGACTTGGACAATGCACTTAAAGTAACCCATTATCTCGCGGCGAGGATTATCGAAGCCTCTGACACACAAGTTAGATGGTATGATCTTGTTCCAAGAGATTCCCAACTTCTTAAGAGTCCGTCATGGACATATGTTAAGAGCGGATTCATTGTCTATTAAGACAATTGGAACTGGCTTTCCCTCCATTTGAAAAGAAATGTAAAGGGTTTTATCATGTTTTGATTCGTATTGTGGAAGATCCTTCTCTTCAAAGTCAATCATGTAGTATTGCGAACTGGCGGATATGATCCCTACTAGTTCTCAAGAGCGGAGTTAGCATAGACATTGGCCTTTCTTAACTCATTTAGGACTACTTTCCTGAATTTCTCATATGGAAATATTAGCATTTTTCCTTTTCAGTTGACTTGGGAGGCTGTCTTCTAGGTAAAGAGATCTTGGCTCATTTTCATTTTTGTTTCCTACAATAAGTTGGGAGGTAGATGGCACATTGGTCGGTGTGGTTTTCATGAAACTGGGTTGGAAATTAGTTCCACCACGTGTTGCCGCAATGTCTATCAAGGAGTAGATGTGGGAAGTTATTTTCGATGTCCACCATTTAAAATTCTCATTGGAGCGGGCTTTAGACTTCTCTTTGGGCTAGGGATTGATTATGTTGATCTCTGGTTCGGTGTTATGGGTCAGGTCCAGTAACACATTAGGGTCAAGGAATGCTTTATCAATAGTGAGCATATTGACTTTGTGATTCGGTGGAGGATTCCTTTATATTTAAGGTTTGTCGATCACATTCTGATCGATCAAGTCCTGGATTAGGTGGTTGAGGGCACTATAGCTATCAGTAGCGTGTCCCTTTGCTTGGTGGTAGTAATACCAAGCACTCTCATATTTTCCCAGGAATGGTCTTTCTGTTCTTGAAGAGAGGGGCTTGATGAGATTCTTTTCTTGGAGAATCTTTATCACCTGACTTAAACACATTCCTAGGTCATCAAGACTCTAGAAAGTCTAGGTGCCTTTGGAGGTGTGGTTTGGGTAAAGTGATTGGACCTATCTTAGGTCGTGCAGGCTTATTTGAACTAGTCTTTTGAGGCAATTTTTCTTGCCAAACTATGTTGTTTTTTGGGAAAACGACTTATTGTCATTTCATTACAAATTCTAAAATGGGAAAAACTGACATAAATTGTTTGTATCATGCTAAACAAAACAATGACATGATTTTAAAGAAAACCAAAAAGCAACAAACATCCAAATTACGAAAACATTAGAGTTTTGTCTCGCCTTTGAATTTCTTATCTTAGGCTGCTAGGCTATGGTTACATGGTGTACTTAGAGGTGGGGTAGCTTCAAATGATTTTCCCTTTTTTTCCTTCTTTCTCGATAGCATCATCGTGGTTATAGCTATTCTTTAGTAATTTCTTCAGATTTTAGAAGGTTTTGAAAGTGACTCTAACAAAATATCATTCGTTAACGTTTTCCAAAATCATATCAATTTGTCGATGTTTGTTCATGATGGAATCGATTTACTCAGTGACAACTTTCCTTCTTTCAATAAATACAAATAATTTCTCATTTTCTCCTTGTTTGATGTTCTTAACCTCTTTTCAAATCGTTCGAGGTTGAGATGTATTGAAACGCGTTCTATGAACGTTGTAGCTAGTTTTTCTATGATTTATAGATAGACTACCTTTTGTTGGTGTTACTAGAGTAGATTAGCATCATCAAGGTACTAGAGGAATAAATGGAGAACAGTTGGTTCTCCAAGTTGCAAAGGGGTCATTGTGGAGGCGTTTATTTTGAAAAAGACTGGCAGATTTCGTTTGTCTATGTACTTGGATAAAGTTAGAAGCATGATACCTACAGGAATGACTACCCGTTCAATAGCTTTAATAGCTTCATTATAGTCATGATATTCTTTAGTGCTTTTTCCCTTAAATATATTATTTAGATGGGTTTGCATCTTTGCCTACATGGCTTGAACCTAAGCCATCTGACATTCATATTCTGTTAGCGGTGGTTGGTCCGTCGTTGGAATTTTATTTTCATATGGTCCTAGGGTATTGATTACCTTTTCATGTTGTGCATGTGTAGTTAGATCGATATCCTCTTCAGAGTCTTCATAGAGAGAGAGAGAGACTTCCTCTTGATTTTGTTGACCAGTAAGACGGGAGTTAATGAAGGTGGACATAATTGGGATTTGGTAGTTAATAAATCAAGGAGAAGAAGGTATGTTTGGGGATGTAGACAAAATTTATTAATTAGCTAAAGAAGTTGTGATCAACGCGAGTTGTTCCTTTACATGTTACAAAGATGCCTTCATTTCCCTAAATTCGGTCACAAATACCGTTTTAGATACTAGGGTTTCTTCGACCATCTAGTGGCGTATAAAACGACCATTTTTTGGGTATCACCTTATGGGGGCTGTGTTGGCTTGTCGTAGTCATGGACTGTTGTGAAGAGAAATAGGTGAGGGTTTGCAGTTGTAATAAACTACAAATGAAATGCATATGCATATAAAATGAATCCTTGAGAGTGAGCATCTCTTTTGTGATTCGATAAGTAAATATAGAGTTTCTTATATAAACACACTCGTTTAGTTTGTAACAGATAGAGCTCTCTTGTTGATATTTTATAATGAGAGTCTAAAAGGGAAAAAGTGTTAATAGAGATCACATGCTTTAGGTCCATCGGTAGCCTTCCACATTAGCAACTTCATCATCTTCATTTACTTGGACCTGTTCATATTCTTAAAGAATGACATTTAGGTACTTCCTTCGTTTTTGTAGGATATTCATTTAGAAGGCATCGTGCCATTTTTTTCAGGTATTCTACATAGGTCATGTGATCGATTGGCCTATCTACAACAAAGACAGCCTCGATATAGTTGTATATGAATTGCTTGAATATGATATGAATGTAATAACATGTAACCCATTCCAAGCCTAGAAGCACAATCATGGGATTGTCATCCATCATGAATGTCATTTTCTTGAAGGGGTACCATGGTAGGATTTCCCTAATTTTGTCATTGCTCTGTACAAACTAAAGGGAAGGGGGCATCGGTAATTACAAGTGGCAAATGTTTAAGTTTGTGGTGTAGTCAAATGTAGAAAATTAAGGGTGAGCCCCTCAAATATAGACATGAGTTGTTTAAATCCATCATTGTTTCTACCAAAATAACACTTGAGGGTCTTTGTTTCCCTTTCGCATATGGTATGCCACCTCTATGATTCTTGAGGAGGGTTTACCATTTGCTGGTATTAGGAAGAAGTGAGCTAGTAATATCGTCATTGTTAACATGGATGATCCTTGAGTTTAAGGAATTTCTCCATTCCTTATTTCTATCTTCGTCCATATTTGGAAATTGATGTACGTCCTTGCGAGGATAGTATCGGATGTTACTTTAGAGTATTTTTATTCCTCTTACAAGAGCTTCCTTATGGACATTGATTCAACAAATAGCTTCAAATGTAGAACATTTTTGTTGTCCGTCATGTGGATAGCTCGGAATTCCTCTATGGTTGGGCATAAAGACCTTTCTCCCATAAAGTAAGCGTATTTTATAGGGTTCCACCTATATTGTATTTCTATCATGAAAGTGGAGTTTACCTCTAATTTTATTAACCTAATGATTGGAATGAGGCCATAGAATCGATAGTTCCACTCATTTGCGTGAAAATTATCAATCCGTTGAACCAACTCAACATCCTTCAGCATGGACATTGTCTATGATTTGAAATTCAAAACATTTACAAACATGTGTTTATTTTGAAAAGAAGGAACATGTTTGAGATGCTCACTTAGACTATACATGCATACACATAATATATATATATATAAGTTACATAAAGGGTTGTAATGACGAGGTTTTGGTTGTATAGGCAGGATAAACAACTAGCTTGGTGATAGTATCCAGGTTTTTTTGTTCTAAGGGGAATCATAAGAGAATACCATTCACCGATAGTGGAAGGGGTTTGTCACCATAAACTAGGGAATATCAACTCAATTGGGAATTTCTCCCCAACTCTATAATGCATGTGTCCTATCGGACGACTCGTCGTCAAAGGGTGGAGATAGTCCTGTGCATTCTAGTTTTTCCTCTCGTAACATCACTTGATTTGTAACAAGTTTTCATTTAACATTGACAATCTTTGGACATAGGTGTAGAAGTATCGATCCTGGTCGTGTACTTTTTTGCAAGTAAAAAGAGGGTGATGTATCATTTACACATAAAAAAACTTTATATAAGTAAAACATATGCGTCTTTTAGGTGTTGTATCATTCAAGACAAGCCTATTAAGTTGAAAACATGATACAAATGTCTTAAAAGATAAGTTTATTTTTTTGAGTTAAACATTTAATCCCCAACAGAGTCGCTAAAAAGTTGTAACCCCTAGAAAAAAACCCTTTTGTATTAGGTTTTGCAGAAAAACTCGAGGTTTGAGAAATTTCAACCTCAAATTGCGTGTCAGGAATTTTCTTTTAGATTAAACATTATTTAATATATTTTTAAATGATCTCTGACAACTTTTAAAATTAATTAAAAATAATTAATTTTTAGGGTTCAATTTTAAATAATTCGTAGATTTACGGTAATCAAATCAAAATTTGATTTTTAGAAATCCGTTAGTTAAATTAGTTAACATAATTAATTTAAAAGATTATTTATTTAAAACAGAGTCGCCAAATGATTTTTGTAAATCAATAAAAGTTTGCATACGTGTACAAACGTATTGGCTAGAGTTTCTTTTAGTTCGTCGTTTGATGATATTCGGGAAAGGGCTTTCACGCTTAATCTTTTATACCCGTTTAAAAAAGGTCTCTACTTATAAAGTTGTCTTTTGACAGTCGATTGTATAACATTTGAGTTTTAATCAATTATTCTTCCAATTCTAGTCATGCTTCTAGGTTTTAGCATTATATGAAATATTTAAATAAATATTTAAATGTTTGTACATGTTGTTAATGATAATTAGGGATGATTATACTTCAAGAATATCAGTCTTTTAGAGGTGTTGGAGTTTAGATATAAACACAAACCAGGCCTTAGTCAAAATGTTTTTTTTGTAGAAATATCCTAAAAATATTTTGAAATCATTTTCAAATTTTGTTGAATTTTTAGAAAATGATTTACGATTCCAAAATTACAAAAATATTTTTTGGTTTTGAAAACTGGAACCAAACAGGCCTTAGGACCGGAATCTTAAGCCTTGGGTCCGTTTTTGTGGGTCGGAGTCTAAAAACACTCAGTCTGGGTGTTAAGGACTCTTAGTCCTTGGTTGATATTACCGGTCTCGGTGTATAAACCTATCGGTCATGAGTTAGCCTTGTGCTAAGTTCATCAGTCCTAGGTCCAGTGATACTCGGTCCTAGGTTAAACCTCTCGGTCATCGATTAAAATTCTCGGTCGGACCTCCTAGATGAAATTCTCAGTATGTGGTATCAGTCCTAGGTTCAAATTTCTTGGTTCTAGGTCTCGGTTAGGACCGAATCCTCGGTCGGATCTCTAGGTCATAGGCTAACAAGCCTATGTCCTTAAGAACACCAAAGTTCATTTTTAAAATTCATTTTTTAGCTTTGATTCTTTTATCCAAGGGTTTGGGTAGCTTCACAAAGCTCAGAAACATGTTGATTATCATCTCAAGGTACCATGTTGGGAAAAATTAAGTAAAGAGTTAATTAACTTAGAAGAAATTATTGGGGAAAATGAAGTAAAGTGTCAATTAACTTAGAAATAATTGGAGATTATGTAATATTAAACATTTGAATTTCGATGATGTTTATATATGAAGGTAGCTAAGTTGTCTAATTGTTTCTATGTAGGTGCATCAGACTTTGTTAACTTAGACGTGGTCTAAGTAGGCTAATTATACGCGATACGTAGTTAGACGGTGCAGTCTAACAGATACGTAGTTAGACGTTGAGGTCTAACTCCATTAGACATAGTAGTCTAATGAGTAACGTAGTTAGATGTTGATGTCTAACCCCTTCAGACAAGTCTGAAGTGATACGTAGTTAGACATTATAGTCTAACAGATACGTAGTTAGATGTTGAAGTCTAACACATACGTACTTAGATGTTGAAGTCTAACAGATACGAAGTTAGACGTTGAAGTCTAACAGATACGTAGTGACCTTGCAGTCTAATAGATACGTAGTTAGAAGTTGCAGTCTAACAGATACGTAGTTAGACGTTGTAGTCTAACAGATACATAGTTAAACTTTGTAGTCTATCAGATAAGTAGTTAGACGTTACAGTCTAACAGATACGTAGTTAGACGTTGAAGTCTAACGGATACGTAGTTAGACATTGGTGTCTAACCCCTTCAGACAAGTCTGAAGTGATACGTAGTTAGACGTTGTAGTCTAATGCCATTAGACGTGTTAGTCTAATGTGATGCGTAGTTAGACGGTGTAGTCTAACTCCATTAGACTTGTTGGTCTAATAGAACATGTACTTAGACGTTGACGTCTAACTCCCTTAGACTTGGCAGTCTAATGGAGCACGTCTAATGTCTCGCTTCAACTGCCATTTAAAGTTAGCATGCGTCTACCCACGATCAACTAGATGTCTGATACTCTGCTCCACTCACTCTTGTGCAGTCTGACAAGCAAGATAATTGTATCCAATGAACGAATGACATGTACGCAAATGTCCTTCCAACGGTTAGTCTAGTACAAGATAATATTAAAGAGGATATTCAGCGCACTACAAGTCTGGTACGGCCACAATCCATTTACTCAGAGTCTATTGTACTCTTGTACTATGGGTGGCCTTCCAATGGACGCTTGCCACATGTCTATGAAGAATATTCGACTGTTGGTGTCCCTCTACTACAAATAGATGCTCAAGGACAACGAACGAATCACTAGTCACCTTGTTCACCTCACTGTATTACCAAATTAATGAATTACTCTTGCACTTACTAATTTATATCATCTTCCAAGTTCAAGAGATAAAGAATCAATACACTATCTAGCTGAGAGATATTGTTGATAATATTGTAAGTTGAACAGAGGTTGTTCTATTCAATAGAGTGTTAGCTAGTTCAGTAAATTATATTTGATTAAAAGAATTTAGTGAAATCCTTCCGGTTTTGGAAGAAGGGGTGACGTAGGAGGGTTTGCTCTGAACATTCATAAACAGCCTACTGTGTTCTTTACTTTTTGTCATTCATCTTTCATTGGTTCAAAGCTTCAAATTCGACGAACACTTCCGCACTTAAAACTATTTCAAGAGTTCGAAGGATTTGTGAAGAATATAAACAAATTTTAACTTCTAACAAAGTTAAATCGAATCGTTTGTCATAAGTTGTTATCAATAGCCAACTTCTAGTCTCAGTTGGTTACACCGATCCTATCAAGTGGTATTAGAGCCATGTTTTCTATTCCCAAGCTTCTAAAAACCTAAATCATGTCTAAAGATGCCAGCTCCTCCAAGATCCCCATGTTTTCAAAAGAAAACTACATGCTGTGGAAGAAAAGAGTTTGTGCTCATCTTGCCTCCTTACACGATGACATGTGAAGTGTGGTCATAAAATTTCCTATCAAGATAGGGAAGGACAAATCTGAGTGGACACATGAAGACAAGAGGAAGAACAACCTCGACAACTTGGCCATGGGCATTTTTTACAGATCTCTTGACGACAACATGTTCAACTACATCATATCTTGCGAGTCTGCCAAAGAAATTTGGGACAGGCTCACTCAACTCTGTGACGACAACGAGCAAACCAAAGAAAAAAGATTACGATTGCCACCCAGCAGTTTGACAACTTTAAGATGTGTCCTGGAGAGATGATGACTGAGTTTGATGCAAGATTCAGCCAGATTGTTACCACCCTATCTATTATGGGCAAGACCTACAGCAACAGAGAGATTTCTGTAAAGGTCATGCATGCTTTGCCAAGGGAGTGGGACATCAAGACAATGGCAATGAGGGAGTCCAAAGATCCCAATAAGATGGAGTTGTTCGACTTTCTTGTCGATCTGAAGGCCTATGTGTTTGAGTTGAACTCTAGGAATGAAGAAGAGCACCCCACATCCTCCATCATAATCAAGGATTTGGTGACTACCGAGGAGTCACCAATTGCCACTGAAGTAAAGAAAGCTTCTCAACAACTCAACAGCGATGCAATGGCTCTTCTCGTGAAGAAATTCGGCAAATTCATGAAGAAGAGAAATTCTAACTCAAGCTCTTCAAATAATACCAATAATGATAAAGATAAATCTAAAGCTAACGTTAAATTATTTAATGGTGGTATTTTAGGTCATTATAAATTGGAGTGCAGAAAGCCGAAACGTGATGAAAAGAATAAGGACAACGAAAACGAGTTAAAGGCCCTCATTGCGGCTGCCAGTAAGGCCAAGTGGATGCAAAGCGACTCAGAATACTCATCATCCAGCGATAGTGATGATGAAGAGGTTGTTTGATTCATGGAAAGAGAAGAGGAAGATTCTAAGGAATCTGAGGTATTTTATTGCTCCTTAAAAGAGTTTTCACGGGATGAATTAGTGGCTGTACTAAATGACATGGTTTCGGAGTACAAAAAACTATCAAAATCTAAAAATGAAACAAGTTCAAAATCTGAAAATGATGAATCTATTTTTTCTCAAAACTCCGAACCAAAAGTTTTTTGAAAACAACATGGTTGAGCTCTCATCTGAAAATGAGACGTTCAAGGAGAAGATTCAAACTCTTTCTTCTGAAAACCAACGTTTAAACTATATTGTCAATTCTTGGACAAAGTCTAGAGAAGCTGTCAAATATCAGATTAGTCTGTTGAGGCTTGTTGGACACAAATCCGGTCTAGGATTTAACAGCAATGACTCAGACAAGTCCTATAAGAAGTTAAACTCAGCAACTGACAAGCTTGAGCCAATAAGCTTTGTTAAAGGGATTTTAACTGATACTGGAACTGATCCAAGCTGTGAGAATCAAAATTTAAAGGATGAGATAATTTATGTTCCGCCAACTATTAGCTGGCTGAAACCTAAATTAGAAGCAGTCATCAAGTCTGGCATATCAAAACCTAACAAGAAGTCAAGGAGTTTTAAACAAAAACCATCCTCTAAGGTTAAAGGATCAGTTGCTAGCAGGAAAACATCTACTAAGCCTAAATCATACGCATTAATCACAACGCAAAATGGGAAATCCATTAAAATAACTCAAATATGGATTCCTAAGGGACTGATTGATCGAGGACCCAAATGAATGTGGGTACCAAAAGATGTAAATACATTTTTTTAGATACAGGGTAGTTGCATAGAGGAAACTTGGTGCACACTCTTTTGAGAACATGCTCCTAAACCTCAACAATTGGCACGTTTGCCAATTCCATAGACTAAGTGTTTCTTCCTTAGAAATATTTTTGGTCTTGAGGACCTCAAAACATTCATTTATTCATTCTGTAAAATGCATAAATCGAGGGGGAAATTTAATGTTTAAAATATTTAAAAAAGATGCACGAAGACGAAAGCTTTAATCAATCTATTAGACGAGGACGTCTAAAAGAAAAACAAGTACTTAGACGTATATTTGTTTACATAGTCTGTGCTTCTGAGTTGGAATGTTTTGGTTTAAAACCTACGTGGTTAGACTACGAAGTCTAATAGACGTGTAGACGTTTATAAGACTAGCCTAGTTAGATGTTAACAGCTAACCAGACACACGTCTAATATGTGTTGTCTATGCGTAACTAGACGTCTACGTCTAATAGACACTTAGACATCTATAAGACAAGCGTGATTAGATGCCTGCGTCTAATAGACGTCTATTCAACTTAAATGCCAAAATGTAGAAGAAAATGACATGTCTAACTACGTGTGCAATTAGACGCTTCATTTTCTGAGAAATTGAGGACAGATGTCCTTATGCGCTGTCATCTAATTTTCCCGCTCAAACATGAAAATAGTCATTTATTAATAACTTGAAGACGCGTGTTTTTCAATGTTAGGGAAAATGACTAATATACCCTTAAATATTAAATTATTATTGGTTTAAACCCAGTTAATGATTACTACCTTTGGGAAAAGGCGTCTAATATTAATGGGTGGGCGCTCTTTGTAAAAAGTGATGGTTAAGACATGTGACTTTTCAGATTCTATTTAAGGACATCGTGCATATGTTTGAAGATTTTACGCTAATAAGTTTCTTAATAACCCTAGTTTTTCTCTAACTTCTCTCTAAGAAATCGTGTTCATCTTCTTCATCTATTCTCAAATGGCTAACAAGAAACCTATCACTCTTAGTCACAACACCTTGCAGGTGGATTTTGCATCGGTTTAGACCATTGATCAACTGGATATTGTTGATATGTTCCATTCTCTAGAGTATTCCGGTCTCAGAAAATATCTGGGCGGATCGTTTTTCTTTTACGAGAAGGAAGTCCGAGAGTTCTTCAGGACAGCGAACGTGGTCGGAGATTCGATTACGGCAACGGTCAACGAAACAGTTATTTCTTTCAATAAATCTGCTTATGCTAAGTTTTTTAAACTTCCATCGGAGGGTCATACCTTCAATCTAACGCTTCCAGCAGAAACCATCTCGAAAATGCAGATCGCTTTCTCCAATGATGGTTCTTCAACTAGTCTAACGGGAAGAAGAAGCTCTAAAGCCGCATTTCATTTTGTTGAACGATATCGTGGCGAAGGCTCTTTAAGGTAGAGCAGGTTCTTTCGACCTATACAGCTAGGATCGTTTCGACTACATGACGGTCATTTTTAAAGGTATGTTAATTAACTGGGTATCTACGTTATTTTCTAATTTATGCCAGTTGGTTTACTCGAGGAACAAGGAGAGTGTGGGTTTCTCATCCCAACTCGGATGGTTTATGAAGCACTTGGGTGTGTGTATGGGCGAGGGTGAGGCTATTAATCCGAGTTGCATATTAACCAATTTTTCTGTGAAGAGCACTCTTTCGAGAATGAAGCTCTCGAAGGATATGAATATGGTTTCTGGCTCATCCATCCAACAAACAAGTGTCCAATCGGTCACTAGGTCTAAGCAATAGGATGCTTCCATTCAATCTACAGGGGCTAAAAGAACCAAATCTATAATGGAGTCTGCAGCTAGCACGAATAACCAAAAGAACTCTTTGAAGAAGGATTCTGGAGTAGTTGACCCCAAGGCAAGAGAGGGACTTCCTCCTATTGCCGCCATTCTTATCTCATCATTTTTCCATCTCCCAGACCGTTGAAGAAACCGGCTAAGTCATATGATTTTTCTGTTGATCAGACAAATGCGTCCAAGGCGTCTAAAGAATCTAAGGCGTCTAAGCCATCTAAGAAGTTTACTAAGGTAACTTCTTCCTCTCCTCTAGCCTTAGTGCCTATTATTGATGTTCTTGTGATGGAACAAGTTGAAAGGCCGACTGTTGAGCTAGTTGGTCCGAATATTAAATGTATTGACAGGGTTTTGTCACTTGTCCTCCCCGAAGAATCAGTAGTTGTTGAGGCTACTGGTAATGTTGAGATTATCACTGAAATAGAGCAGGTTATTGCTCCAGTTCATGCTGCTGTTCTACCATCTGAACAGGCTCCCACTCTGCCAAATGTTGAGCCGATTGTGGTCAAACCCGAAGTTACAGGAAAGGGTGTTGTGTTTGAACTCCTAGAAGGGGCCTTTTCAAAGCCTTTGTGCCCTTTCGAAATTATGAGAACAACAAGGGGCGTTCACGATATTGTTATCGGCGAACCTTTGCCAACTCCTAAACCAGTTGTGGTTCCTGGAAAGGGAAAGGGGATGCTACAAAATCTCCGGAGAAGGTTTCTGAAGCCACCTGTAATGTCAACCTTGTGATGGAAAAAGTAGAAATGTAAGCTGCTGAGAAGATTAATATCTTCGACACTTGGGTGAACTATAGATTAGCAACTCAATTTGATGAGATGTTCTCGAAAAAGGACATTGTGAAAGAATGGAAGAATCTTATAAATACAGAGAAGAGAGTCCTAAATTGGGCTAAAACTGATGAGGTTTCTAAAGCCCTCAAAATAAAAGATTTGTTGGCGACTAATATCATGGGAGGTATCCCGTTTCCCATGATTGAGAAGAGAAAGGTGAACTTCAACTAGCTCGACAAGGATGCTCCTGAAGAGCAAAATGCTTTGAAGCGATTGACCTCATTATGAATGGCTATTGTTCGACAGTCCTTTAACAGGTTCACGGAACAGAGTTTTCCGGGTTGAGTCTGTTTCATGATCTACTTGGTGAAGATGAACCAATGGATATTTTTGATGTTGATCGATCTGTTTCAGGAGAATATGAGCAGGTTGTTGTCCATCTCATTGAGCTGGCCAACGTAACATTTGAGAAGAAACGGTTAATGGCGCAGCAGATTGTTGAACAGACCCTAGTCTTGGGTCAACCTGAAATAAATTTGGATGTATAAGAGGTTGTTGTTGAAGCTCTTCAAACACCTATTCAATAGAAAGAGACATCTGAGGTGGATCCTCCTACTCTTGAAGAAGAAGAACTTCAGGTGGATGAAAAAGAATCAGCAAAGATTGTTGATCAGTCTCCTAAATCTGAAGCTAAAGGGGAACCCTTAAAGGAGGCAAATCCTGAGAATATTCCCTCTGTTGAGAAGGAATAAGCTGATAAAGACGATTCTTCATCCTCAGAAGAATTACCTTTGGAAGAATGTTTCATTGCAGTTCTTCGTCATCTCCCATCAGAATAATGGCATACATTGTTGACAGAGTTTTTGAACTACCCCTTCATTTTGTAGGCATCTCAGAACAAATTCATCAAGTATGTGCCGATATTCTCAATGATCAAAAGCAATCCAAGGATGCGTCCAAGGCTCCCTCTTCTCCTTCCAAAGATAAGGAACCAGAGCGTTCTTTATAAGGAAATACGCATGTGAGTCCAATTCGCACTACTCCAGCTTGTTCGCAGGCTGTGTCCTCTACTGCTCATTCTTCAGAAGAGGCTTCTCTTGGAGGAGCAAACTTCTGTAACTCCATGTTGGATGCTATGAACTCCTTACGACAGAATATGTTGTACATGAAGTTTAGATTGGCTAATCTGGAGAAGGGCTCAATTTCAAGCAAGAAAGAGGTGTCTTCCATTCTTGCTACTCAAAAGGAATTGGAGAAGACTATGCATAGAAATACATACGAAGTAAACATCATGAATAATACGTACAAGAAGTTTGAGAAGAACTTCTTTAATAGACAATCGGAGCAGTATGCTGAATCAAAGACTCAATGAATAGAGCTGAAGCCGAGAGAATGGAGCAAGCTGACTCATTTGCAAGGTCTATTCAAGTTGTTGAAGTGGTTGAGGCCGTTGCTGCTAAGGAAAGATCCGTTATTGAAGCTGATACTGTTAAAAAGGGGGAAGGTAGCTCAAGAGGTGGAGCTGCTAGAGGAACCTGATCGAAATCAAAATGCAAAGCTTCTGAAGAGAACAAAGAACGTTGCAGACAAGCAAGAGAGGTAGTCCAGGTCATGGAGGCGACATAGGTGGTTGAAGTGGAGGCGGCCGAGGTGCTATCACTCGATTCCATGACCTCCTAACAGGCAACTCTCTTCTAGAAGGCGAAGCTGATCCAAACGTGAAAAGGAAAGGACCATAAATCACTTTATTTGTTTATAATATTTTAAAAACTTATGTTGGAATATTTTTGTGAACTACTTTGATTTCTATCGTATTTGATGGGTGTTTACATTGCTTTATTAAGATTGCATGGTTTTTAACATCATCAAAAAAGGAAAATTTTGGATTAAATCATGAACTAATCTAATTTTGATAATTCAGCTTAAATAATCAAAAAGGGGGAAATTGTTGGGAAAAGTGAAGTAAATAGTTAATTAATTTAGAAGAAATTGTTGGGGAAAATGAAGTAAAGTGTTAATTAACTTAGAAATAGACAGAAATTATGAAATATTAAACAACTGAATTTCGATGATGTTTAAATATGAAGGAAGTTAAGATGTCTAATTGTTTCTATGCATGTGCATCAGACTTTGTTAACTTAGATGTGGTCTAAGCAGGCTAATTAGACGTGATACGTAGTTAGACGGCGTAGTCTAACAGATACGTAGTAAGACGTGGAGGTCTAACTACATTAGACGTGGTAGTCTAATGGGTAACATAGTTAAACATTGGCGTCTAACCCCTTCAGACAAGTCTGAAGTGATAAGTAATTAGACGTTGTAGTCTAACATATACGTAATTAGATGTTGAAGTCTAACAGATACGTAGTTAGACGTTGAAGTCTAAGAGATAGGTAGTTATACGTTGAAGTATAAAAGATACGTAGTTAGACGTTAAAGTTTAACAAATACATAGTTAGATGTTGTCGTCTAACACATATGTAGTTAGACGTTGTAGTCTAAAAGATACGTAGTTAGACGTTGTAGTCTAACAAATACGTAGTTAGACGTTGAAGTCTAACATATACGTAGTTAGACGTTGGCGTCTAACCCCTTCAGACAAGTCTGAAGTGATACATAGTTAGATGTTGCAGTCTAATGCCATTAGACGTGGTAGTCTAATGTGATACATAGTTAGATGGTACAGTCTAATGGAACACGTACTTAGACGTTGATGTCTAACTCCCCCAGACTTGGCAGTCTAATGGAGCACGTCTAATGACTCGCTTCAGCAGCCGTTTGAAGTTAGCATACATCTACCCACGATCAACTAGTTGTTTGCTACTCTTCTCCACTCACTCATGTGTTGTCTGATAAGTCATCTAATTATATCCAATGAACGAACGCCACGTACGCAAATGTCCTTCCAAAGGTTTTTCCAGTACAAGACAATATTAGAGAGGATATTCGGCGTACTACCAGTTTGGTACGGCCACGATCATTTTGCTTAGAGTCTGTTGCACTCTTGTATTATGGGCGACCTTCCAATGGATGCTTGCCACGTGTCCTTGAAGAAGATTTGACCGTTGGTGTCCCTCTACTAGAAATAGATGCTCAAGGACAACGGACGATTCACTAGTCACCTTGCTCACCTTTTTGTCCTACCGAATTAACGAATTACTCTTGCACTTACTAATTTCTATTATCTTCCAAGTTCAAGAGAGAAAGAATCAAAACAATGTCTAGCTGAGAGATATTGTTGATAATATTGTAAGTTGAACAGAGGTTGTTTTGTTCAAAAGAGTGTTAGCTAGTTTAGTAAACTGTATTTGATTCAAAGAGTTTAGTGAAATCCTTCCGGTTGTGGAAGAATGGGTGACGTAGGTGAGTTTTCTCTGAACATCCATATATAGCCTGTTGTGTTCTTTACTTTCTGTCATTCATCTTTCATTGGTTCAAAGCTTCAAATCCGACCAACACTTCCGCACTTGAAACCGTTTCAAGAGTTCGAAGGATTTGTGTAGATTAGAAACTGATTTTAACTTCTAACAGAGTTAAAATCGAATCATTTGTCATAAGTTGTTATCAATAGTCAGATCCTAATCTCTATTGGTTACACCGATCCTATCATACCAATCAACCTGGATGATGATCAAATCTTTCAATACAGTTTGTGATCAAAATTTTAGTTTATTATTTTAAAATTGTTTTGAGGAGAAAGGAGCTACCCAATAACTTCGTTATATCTCATATACTTTATTGAACTAAAATAAGAACACTGGTTGTCCGTTTTGACCAAATCAAGACCTAAAAAATTTCAATTATTTTGAAATTTTTTATTCTTTTAAAACATGATCGGGATGTATTAAACATAATCCAAACAGTTGTCTAACATCATTAAAATCATGTTAATATGCTTTCTAGGTTGTGATTCAAGAGAATTAACCTAAGAACAGTAACTACAATTTTTATTTTTAAAATTTAAATTTGGACTAATCTGTTTTAGGTTGATTAATTATCTTTAACCTATCCAAAAAGTTCATAAATGATCCTAGGATCAATATCCAACCATAAAACACCATAAACAACAAGCATACAAGCTTTTGTAATTTGAAATAAACAAATTCAAATTCAAACTATAAATATGAATTAGAGGGTGATTGGAACCTTATCAAGGATAGGAGAACACTCCTTAATCCTTAGGAAAGCTTTTAGGATGCTCAGATCCAAGCTTGAAGGCTTTAATCAAATATTCGAAAAATCTAGAAGCTTTGAGTTTTAATGGTGGATTTTCTGTAAATTATGATTTAAAGGTGGAGATTGGATTCATTGACTTCAGAATTACTTAAAGGGTTATTTTTATATGTCCAAGTTCGGTTGTGAGCTTCAAGTGCATCGAATCAAACAAAAGCTATGAATGGCATTTTGGATGTTCTTGATCCCACTTGAAGATATAGGTAGTGATTGTGCCTATATTTGTAGGGGAAATGATCACCGAAATAGGGTGATCATTTCAGCCTTTAAATCAGCCAAAATGGTTAACTCTAGGGTGAGTTCCAAATTCACAAAGTCAAAGACATGTCTTTGATCTTATCTTCGCGGCGTCGCGATGAGGTAGGTTATCGGAGGCCAAAACGTTGTTGTTTCATGTGCGTCTGGCGTTCCGTTAGCGATTTGGCTAACAAACATTAGCCGATTAGGTAAGACGCGGATGCGCGCTCCTTCGATTATAACCGGCTACGCCGGCGCATTTGGGTCATTGGATGAGATCACAATGTTCATCTAATTACCTTATTTTCGGTTGTAACTTTCTTTTTCATTTTCGGCCAAAACCGATTATGATTTTATTTTTATTTTAAAACCTTACGGGATTGTTTAAAATTGATTTTTCGTTCACCCTTTTGACTTTTTTGATCTTTTTAAATACACAAAATATTAAAATAAATATGGAAAATATTTTACCTATTTTTTTTTTTTTGTATATTTTTAGGTTTAAATAAATAATTTTGGGAGATGAAATGGGTACATCATTTCATCTTAAATTGTTTATTTTAATCTCTAATTTTTTAAAAATTATTTTAAGATAAATGAGTATAACATTTATCCCAAATAACTTTATTTTTATTATTTTGACAATTTTCCTTAATTAATTAGTTTTAATTATCATAACAATTAGTCTAATTAATTATTTTAATTGAGTTTTGGTCATGGGATTAATTATTTTGATTTTGTTTATTCAGAAATAAATCAAAATAGTTATTTTAATTTTATAAATTGGTGTGTAGATTTTTAATGTTTACAATAATAACTTTCTTAAATCGATCACATCAAAACTTAAGTTGATTTTATTTATTTTAAGTTAGGTGCAATGCTTATACTTTAGACGGTTGGTCATATAGCTTTTGGGTAAACAATATTTAAAGACAATGTTCTTTAAGTCTCGATAACATCAAGATTGTAGATAATGTTTCTTAAACCCATCACGCTCGATTGAAATCTAAGATAATATTTTTATTTTATTTATTTCTAAGTTGATCATATCAAGACTTGGATTGATTTTATTTATTTATCATAACTTAGGTGTACACAATACTCACAGTTGAGACTATTAGTCACATAACTTGTTGGGGAATTATTATTTAAGATACTACTTTATAAGTCGATCACATCAAGACTTGAGACAATATCTCTTAAACCGATGTAGGGGTCTTTGTATTTATTTTTGTTGGATATATTTCATTTTATTACATTAAAAAATGCCCCTAGTAGAGACGTATGGTGTTTTTGGTTATTTTCGTTGTTTGCATTCAAGTAAGATGTTACACCATTTTTAACCTTCTAGGATTTAACGTATTTTCCACTCTTCTTCAACGTTTAATGACATTAAATTGAAACATCTTTAGAAATTGGTTTCGTACATCATTTTATAAAAATGTTTCAAAGAGGAGACCATATACAACTGATGTTTTTCGAGATAAATATCGTCAATTATGAATTCGATCTCTCGCACAACCCTTCGCCCTGAGTTTTCTTTGAGGGATTTATTTATTAGAACGTCATTTCAAGGTTCAAATTACACTTCATCTTTCAAGCATGTGTCATGAGGTTTAGTCTTACTTATCGAATTTAGAGGTCAACGTGATTCAAACTTTAAGGCCTTCAGGCATTTCATTTATACTCGGGGTATATCTAATAGAATCGATACAATTCTCTTCTTACATTTATAATTTAAACAATGGTCTATATGAACAACATATGGTGATTTCAATATTTCAACCTCTATAAAAAATCTTTTTTTCTTTGGCCTCTTTTATGATGACCAATGTATATATATGATAGACTCAAAACACTTTGTTCTTACTTTATGCAATCTAGACAAAAGTCTAGATGAATAAAAGTGATGATTTTCTTATTTCAATAAACATAGTCATGTAAGACATGATTTTTTTTCTCTTTTGAGGCCTTAGGTTCTTGCACTTGACCTTTGTCCAAGACTAGACATCGTCTCTATTGACAATACAGTTATGTGTTTATGCATTCATCTTTCACGAGCTCTCTAAAGGTGTGGAACTCGATTTCGATTGGTTATACATCGTCCATGCCATAGATCAATGAGAATAGGGTCTCATATGTTGATGTTTGAATAGTCGTTCGATAACCCTAAAGAGTGTAGGGCAGCTTCTTGTGCCAATCTTTGTAAGCCTAAGTTATTATCTTTATGATCGTGATTATGTTTTTATTGGTAGCCAATACTGCAACATTCATTTGAGGATGATAAGGCAACTACTTTTAATGATCGATGATGTATTTGTTTAACACTTTGAGTACTTATCCTAGAAAGAGATGCACATTGTTTAAGATCAATGCGTGAGGAGTTCCATACAGTGCGATGATATTGTTTATAATGAACTTTGTGACATGAGATGTCTTCAAGAACTTGTAGGATTGTGCTTCGACCAACTTGGTGAAATAATCAATAGCCACGAGGATGCATTCATGTCCATTTGAAACATGATGATAAATCTTTCTAATGTTGTCAATCCCACAAGTTGAGAATAGCCATGTCCACGTCATGTTGTACAATAAGGATGTCGGAGTATGTTTAGATTAGCGTATACTTGACATTGGCAACATCGAGAAGCTATGCATTCTTGTAAAAATAAAACTTTCTAAACATACCTAAATAAATTAGAAATTTTACTAAACAGCTCATCTAAAAAGAAACATTCCCAAAAATATATTATTTAAACATGTTATGTTATATTTAAAGTTATATTTCTTATTTTATTATAAATATAAAGATTCAAATCACATTTCAAGTAACAATCTACAAACTGAAACTGTAACAATGTTAAAAACTAACAATTATTTCTTAATAAAACATAGTGTTAGAAATTCAATTATAAATAAAAACACATTAAAAGCATCAGCAATAATTATTATTTTTAATTACAAATTACAACACTCCAAACAACAATCCTGTAGAGTGTTACTTTTCTTGAATATGCTCTAAGTGTTACATTATAAACACCTTGATAAGAAAGAAAATTTAAAATTTTAATGAGGTTCAGGATGGAAAATTGGCCCATCTTAAAGGTGTAAACGTGGAGTGGCTTCAAAATCACCATGGATAAACAAATGCAAATTCTAATTTTCTTTTAGTTAAGAGAAATTGGCTTTGAAGTCCAACAGAGTAGTAGTGAAGTATGAAGCTAAATGGATTATTCTTGGATTTGTCCCAGTTGCTGATAATTCACATAGTCAATCCCATTCAATCTTGTGCAACATAAGATTTGCTCCGGCATGTCTTCCCCTTTGTTCCCCTGTTTTTATGGCCAAACAAAACTAACAGCATTGTGAGATACATAAACATTTTGAAACTAATCGTAACACATACCAAAATGTATTCCTAATCAAATTATAGAAGAAAAAAGTGTTTATAAATGGAACCATAGCCACTGCACAGGATTCGTGACCAAACAAACAGACAATAGGTTTCCCAAATAACGACTGTAATATTATTATAACAATAACCATGATCAATTGGTTTAAAATTAAACTTATATTTTCAATTTGAAAATTACTAACAAGGAAGCTTCTTCTATAAGAAGATTCGGTAGTAAAGTAGTAGAAGGCATAAAATCATGCCTGAATTGTGAGACCAAAGTCCAAGATGCAAATCTTTAATCTATCTAGAAATGCTTCAAAGCCTTTCCTAGAGATGTAACTGAATCTGTGCATGTCCAAGTCAATCTCAAGATAGTTCTCATTTTCACCCTGCCAAAAAGTCGAGCACAATAAAAAAGAAAAAAGTTAACTTGGGAGTCTCTAAACCTTTCCAATAGAGATAAATAGCCCTCATAAATGCAATTAATTAAGAAACAAATGGATATACCAAATAGAATTCATGTTGGGGACGCGAAAGCACAGGCTTCTCATTGTAAGCATGCATAAGCTTTCTCTCTGCTGCACTTAAATGAAGGTCCTCCACGTTTACTACACGACCCAATATCTTGAGCCTTTCCCTGAATGGTACAATTGAATCAACTGGGAAACTTCTCACTTTTTCTACTTCATCATCGATCAACCTCTGTCCCAAAGAAAAAACATCTCATTGATTAACCATGTACAAATATGGCTACCATAATAGGTTTTTTTGTTTTCTTAATTGATTAAGAAGCTTAATTTCAGGATTTGACTATTCAGAACTAACTAACCAAACATTAATAAAACAGTACTAGGATGGACATTCAGCTAAACCATTTGCCATCTTACTCTGATATGATCCTGAAAAGAGGAGGGCAGTTCTTTTGAATAGCTTTCATTTAATTTAAAGTACAATACTATGCTCATTCCTTCTCCATCAGGTTCTCCGTGGAATAATGTGGCAGGATACAGTGGAATCTGCAGAACCGTACAAAAGAAATTATAGGAAAAATAAATGAGGGTGAAATCAAATTCTACAAAACCAAACAATATCTTCTTCTACTTCCAAGCACCAGTTAATGGCATGGTACATTACTTCAGTAACATAAGAAGAAAAGACGGATATGGACAATTTCTACAACTCCGGAAATAATGTTTGCTCTCTGTAATTTCAAGTCAAATGAAACTTAAAATTATATTGAAAAGAAGATGTCGCAGATCAGAGCAAAAGGATTTTTCTGAACATGTAATTTGAAATATATATATATAAGAGAGAGAGAGAGAGAAGAAGGCTTGGAAGCACCTGAGCATTTACAACAAGGATTGGCGGGAGACTCCCAGTAGAGTTCATGACAGGAAGTTCAACAAACCGAGCAATATGATCAACTTTACGTGGAGATAAGTATACATCAACTCCAAATGGATAATATGCAGCATAGTTTGGAGCAGGTTCTTTCTTCTTGTCCCTGTCAAATTAGGGAAATTAATATTTGAAGTTATAAAATCAGAGACACCGGTCTTGACAATCAAGCATGCAGCACTTTGAAAGCACACATGTATTCCCAGTTATCTGACCTAAAATAGTTCTCTCCCCGGACCTTGAAAGTACATGGTTCAAGATGCGACCAACTGTCAAGTATTTTCTTTTCTACTGGACAAAATGGAACCTGAGAGCCAGCTAATGGTCTTTGCAGAAGCATCTTTGAAGAAACTGTGACAAAACCAGGAAAAAAAAACAAGATAAGAACTGAACTTTAGGATCTAATTCACCTTCAACAAGAAAAGCCTTTTATATCAAAATGTTGTATGAAAAATTATTTTTTGAATTTATTTTCCCAACGTGCATTTATAGAATCAAGTTAGTTGTTTGATGTTTGAGACATCATGTTAGTTGTTTGAAGTTTGAGACATATTGTACAGTGCACATTCTAGTACACATAACGGTTAGGGGTGGTAATCATTAAATAATATGAGTAGATTAGGAGCAGTTATGAAATGATTTAGTTAAATATTTGTTAGTTTTTCTCTCTTCTTTCTCTCAATGTATTCTCCCTAGCAGATTTTATCTTCCTCCACTATTTCAATTGCTCTTAGAAAGCTAAAAGCTTTTATCTTCTCTTCGATTTCAAATTATAGTTCTCTTATTCATGTAATTTAAAGATTTATACATAATTATAGTTGAAGGTATATCATTGATATCATAGCATGTTCCTCGTGCCTGTGGGTTACAATCCAAATTGTTGCACTGGAGCATATCAGAATGAAATCCGCAAGTTGACCAGTTGGACATCATTCTGTAGAAAGCTCTATCCCTTGCCTATGGAAGAATCAACTATAGAAAATTATGTCTCTCTGAGTTGGACGATCAGAAACGAAGAAGAAGAATTAGTGGTAGTAGAGGTTACATCCATCGCAGTGAAATCGTGAAGGCGGAAAACAAAATCCCTTGGCCATCTCGCGATCCAAGTAAGAACATAACCTAGAGAAGCAGAAGGTCTCAGATGAAGAGTCGCAATTTGTGGTAATGACATCAAGTATAACTCTAACCCTTATTAGAAGCCAAAGCTGTCTTACGAATTCGTCGATCTCCTGTTTCTGATTGCTTCCACCAAATTGCATCTAACTTCAACAAATTGCAATTCATAAGTCTTCAGACTGGTTCAAGAACAAAACCATCAAGCGATTCATAAGTCTTAAGACTGATTCAAGAACAAAAACAATGAACTCCTGATTTCCAACTCATCCATGAAAATAAACCACTTCCTGCTGAAGTCGTAACGTTTCAGTGTCGGTGGTGATTCAGAATTCCTTTATAACTGGTTCGGACAACAGAAGAGAAGTATGTTTCTCTTTGAGAGTTGTGAATCTGCTGCTTGCTTACTATTGAATTTTGGAGTGTATATTGCTGAGTATCTATTGGAAACGAATTTGTGAATCAACAGTCAATAGAACTTGATACTGAAGTGAGCTGAACTAATTCTGTGGAGTGAAGGTGCTTCGGCTGAATAGAAGGCCCAGATAGAAATTCAATTTACTGTTATTTTAGAGGACAGTAGTAAGGGTTGCTAAATTGAATTTGGGGCTTCAGGAAAGTGAAGTTAATTTGAAAATGACTTTTCCCAAGTTCGGTGACAAAGACGGAGAAGATGTTGAATATTGGATTTACGAAGTAGAAAGGTTTTTTCGGATTAACAGTACGTTCGAACAAGACGAGGTTGCGGAAACTCACTTGAGGTAAAAGGAACTTCGATGGCTCAGAGAAAATGTGGTCATGAGAAGTCTCAGCAAAGGTGTAAGGTCCTAACCGGTGCGTCGCAAGTACAGCTCATGAGCAATTGACGATTAACAACACAAGCAAAAGAAGGTGCAACCAGAATCGCAAGAGTTGATCGTGAATCAGTGTCAACAAATAGACTTAAATCATGGAGAATCTGATGAAATTAAAAGGCAGAGACAGAAGGACGATGACGAAATAGCAAGATAAAAATGGGAAATCGATCGTCAATTTTTTTTTTATTGAAATCCGATGAGTTACTGAAAGATTGAGAGCAACATGACATCTGCAAAGGATGTGCAACAAGCGACGCCTTCTCCATTGACATATTCCGCTCCGAACAAAGACGAAACCCCTTTGGACGATGATTACTCTAAAGTGGAAGACGAGCCTCTTCTTGACGTCTTTTCTTATAAAGAACAAGTTGAGACACTGCACATACTCCTGAGAAAATGTGACTGTCTCGATTTTGGGTAAGAAATCCGTTGCAATTCAATTTTAAAAGTTATTACCTTAGTACACTCCAAAATTGATCACTAACAGTTGATGATCAAAAAGATGATGATCAAAAAGTTGATGATCAAAAGGTAGGACAAATAACCAACTTTGATTCTTATGATTGTGAATGAATTGACTGAAACATGGCTCACTTTGTGTGACAATTGATTCTTTTGGGAACATTAAAGACCGAATCTTGGCCAACGACCCTATGTTTCAATCATGTATTGATTCAAGGCCAAAAGTGAGGTACATTTTGTTGGTTTTAAGAACTATCAGATGATGAAAGTTGTTTTGGAAGAAGTTTTTGTCATAAGACGTTAATAAACTGCAGATACTTAGTATGATTTGAGGAACCACCTGATAGCCTAAGGAAGCAATTCCGGAGATTCATATGGTTCGAGGAGCCACTGAATATTTTGGAGTTTCATTTGAATATTTCGTACTGACGTTCATGGACGAACGAAATTAATGGGTATGTAGTGTTACAAGGAAAAGGGATAGGGCTAATGCCCTATTGTTGAATAGGGATAAATAAATAGATTAGTATCAGTTATATTGTAGCATAAAAATTAATTAGTTGAATACTCTTGTTAGAGTTTCTCTCTTCTTCCTAATGTATTCTCCCTAACAGTTAAGGTTTTATCATCCTCCATTAATTCAATTGTTCTTAGCAAACTAAGAGTTCTTATCTTCTCTTCTTTCTCAAATTATAGTTCTCTTATTCATGTAATTTCAAAGTTTATACTTAATTCTAGTTCAAAGTATATCATTTTCATCTTTCAAAATACAACATGAGAAGTGTTGATCACTTTGAACTTCATATAACTGACTCTATGTAGGAAATCATGATAATAAATATGAGCTTTGAAATTGTTGATTTACATATCTTCTTTTGCTTCTATTTTGAAGCACCAAATGTCCATAAGACCTACACTTCTTACTTCAAGGCAACTGAATGACATTAATAAGCTAACAGTAATTCCTATATAACTGGGATATGGTTTGTCAGATTAGAAATGCGCTTATTCATACTTAGAGAATCAACATTGTTTAGTCTAGGAGATTGTTTGATCTTGGGTTTTTTAAAAAATCATTAGAAAAAAAGTCATGTTTGATGCAAAAAATTGGTTTATTTGGGTAAAAATAAATAAAATATCTGTAGTTAATGATTTAAAATGTAAAAAATAAAGTAAGGGTATTTTGGTATTTTAGTTAGTCCTGATTGATGAAGGGTTATTTTGATTGAATACAAATAACTTCAATCACATCAATCAAAATACCATATAAGCCCTACTTTATTTTTCATAAAATTTAAATATTAAATACAAAACGATATTTTAGTCAGTTAAACCAAATAATTCACTTTTCTTCAAACAAGATTATTTAGAAAAAAAACTGTCGATAATTTGATGGAAGTGATTGATGATAGGATAATAGTGTAAACAATCCCTAGGTAATCTCTCAAGAATAATTAAGCTAAAAGAGATGATCAAAAACATTGAAGTCAAAGTGATGAAGACTATAGAAGTAACTTATTTATCAATAAGAAGCTTGCATGTCAACTAATTCACAGTAATTGAAGATTGGAATATAAGAGTTCTTGCAGACTCTTGTCTTTTACCTAATGAACAACCTGTAAATTGTTAGATTGTTGTAGACCAGCAGAACTACACCAATATCTAATCTTCCAACAATTTCTAACCATTTGCCTTTTCTTGAGCTCACACCATCTAATTGTAAAAAATTTCCAACGTGTCTCCATAAAAAAAATATAACTAATATGTTCATGTCTCATAGATAAGAAATTGATCAAATGGAATCAGTTAACTCTGACTAACAAAGAAATGAAGGCACTCACGCATAGAAGAACTTGAATTCCCTTCCCTCCATTTGAAGGACAGTTTTAAGGCCGCCTTTTTCCTTGCACTTGGTGGACTTGAGCTCAGCGATCTTCTCTTCTCAACCGAGGGCACAGTGGAAGCCAGGCAAGGCAAACAGTTGTTTGGAAGAATTCCACAATTGTCCAACACTCCATCCCTGCAATTAGTTCCATCTACAGAGGAGACCTCATCTCGGAACACTGGTTGTTGTGATTCATTAAGATGTCCTCTTTTTGAGTGAGAATCAACATCATCCGAGTTCACTGAAACTTTAGTAATTTCACTTGCAGAGTTGCGAGCAGAATTTCCAGCTGATCTGTGTATTTGATCAGTGGAAGATCTAACATCGTCATCTTCTCCACTAATATTAGCACATCTAGCAGGGTTGAAATTTGAAATTGCTACACCTTCAAGTCCACACGGATATACAAGATCTGCAACATGAATAGAAGCATTATTTAATTCAAACTTACTTTAGTCTCTTGTTTTGGAAAAATGTGAGGAACATTATATATTGACAAAGAGAAATAAAATAAAAATGATACTACCTTTCCATTACTTATTTTCTCAAGGGAAAACATAAACAAAAATAATAACAAACATTTAAAAGTGGTTCATACCATCAGCCACACTTTTAAAGTCATCGTCACAGTCGGACTCAAGGATTGCCTCAGAATCAAACCATGCCTCCTCCAAACTTCCTGCTTGAGAAGCAAATATTTTTATATATATATCAGTTAAATGTGAAGGAAATTGCAATAATCACGGCATTTCTTTACATGTACAAGATCTTGGGAAGCAAATAAAAACAATAACAATGATCTGCCTGTTGCAAAAATAAGCAATAACAAGGAAATGGTGTTCCATAAGTAGTTTGTAATGATAACTTTGGTCAACCTATAGTGAATCTTCCATCCATTTCTCCAAAGAAGGGAGGAGGTTCACGTGTTCTTGGCTTACTCAGGGTCCATGATAAACATTCAAGGATAAAACATGCATAAAAAACAGAAAGTAAATCCCTTTGAGACAATTGACCAACTTTCCGGATCAATTTCTAGCAAGCAAATCTGATACATATACAAGAGAGGATAATATATATAAATTGAGAGAGAGAGAGAGAGAGAGAGGGATGGACCGTGGAAAGCAGCAGGATTAGAATAGGAGCGTTCGATGGGGGGACATTTATTATCAAATCTGTCGAGAGATCTATCAGATAAACGAGAGGACGCTCTGCGCTTAAGCCCTTTCTTCCGTCGGCGAGTTCTTTTCTTGGAGGACTTCAATCGACCTCCAACGCAACTTTGGGGCGAGGAGACGCAACCTCCCATCCTATCTTAAGTCCTGGATGATCCGCTATCAAATCCCGATGATCATCTATCTATCTATCTATTTACCACAAATCCCCCTCCCTTCCCTTCCCTTCCCTTCCTTGGAAGAATCTGAAGAGAGAAGGGGAAGAAATAAAAAAAAAAAAGATTTCTGTTTGGTGAAACGGAGATGGAGGAGTAAGGCGAACCACCGCTTTATTGGCGTCTGTTTTCTTCTGTTTCACCTACCTATGATTTTCTCTTACTCCCCCGTCCTTTTTGTTACTTGTTAACAAGAGGAATGAATGAATGCAAGAAAGAAAGAAAAGAGAAGATACCACTGTGTGTCAAACACATTGACAAGGAAAGTAAAACGGGTAAGCCGTCACAAACACGACCGACGCTGCTCACGACTCACCTGCCAAAGGACGCATCTATTCATCCGAATCATATATTAATAATAATTTAATAATCTACTTTTTTTTTTTTTTTAACCGGCGATGTTTCTTAAGACTGGGTCGGTTACGTGTGCTTTCAAATATTTAATTATCACATGTATAAAATATATTTTATTTTAGTTTTTTTTATAAATTCTCTCTGTTATATTAATTTTATTTTAATTATCAAATTACTTATTTTAACGCAAATATTATTATTTTATATTTAAAAAATTTTAATTTTATATATAAAAAGACAATATAATAATTTAAAGAATAAAAAAATTTAAATAACCTACTTTTTTTTTTTTTATGAAATAATTTTTTAACAATATCCAGAATTCACAAATTGTGGCAAACACTTAAAATACAAATAAATATAAATAAATATATAATAATTTAATACATTATAAACACTATAAATTTATTTTATTTATCTAACTCTACTTAAAATACCATAATATATATAATAATAACATTTAATTGCAATAGTCAGGTAATCATTCATCACATGGCAAAGTCTTCAATTTGTAACTTATACGAGACACCTATTTTTACACTTTGAGATATTCAATGAAAAAAATTATAGTTTAATACGATGCTCATATTTGTTATTGGACTGAAAAAAAAAATATTTATATCTTTTGAAAATTGGCCCAAAAAAGCTTGAAAGATAACGATTCAAAGGTCGAATTTCATAACGACTATGTTTTCCCAACCCGTGACATGTTTATGTTGTACGTTTTGGAAAAAACTTGAATTTTGAGTATAATATTGATATTTACAAATTTGTGCAGAAGACGCTCAAAAAAGGAGAAAACAAAAGAACGTGTCAAACCACAGTGAACTCGTCAATCGAGGAGTCCACCTGGGCCAAAAAATGGGTCAAATACTAGTCAAACCAATGGAGGGAGTAGTTGACCGGTCTTTTGAGGTTGAAAATTGGCTCATTTGAAAAGGGAGTGAAAAAATTTCTATCTTTGGACATTCTCAATTTGCCAATGGATCTAGGAGCTTTATAAATTCATTCAAACTTCAAACTCCAATGTTGGATGGATTTTGATGATCTTAGACGTTTTGGAAAGGGAAATGAGTCCCCTTTCATGAGGTGTAGCCCGATCTCCCGTTGGTGCCCTCTAACTAGACGAAATCCAGTCATAAGTGAAAGGTGTCCCTGTGAAGTTTAATCTCAACACTTTTTCACTTAAAAAAAATTGTAACTTGAGTTGTGGTTGATGGTTTTGGATGATTCAAATTGGGTTGGAAATCTTACTCATGTACTGTTAGGTCAAATTATTTTGACTAAGGGACAAATAATTTAAACTAACGGAATTTTGATGATAAACTTGTGTAAAACTTAAATAGGAAGGAAACTAAGCCGTCTAATTGTTTTTGTGCAGGTGTATCAAAACGTGTTAAGTTAAACTTAACCTGAATCAGGTTCATTAGACATATTGGTTATTAGACATACTGTTAGATAAATTAGACCGGATAAAAATAAGAACCTACCAAAAAAATTCTTGTGCAGGAGAACGGTTAAAGAATTAGGTTCGGTCAAGTAATTCATCCGGTCAAGCAACACAACCGGCCAAGAACCTAACCGATCAAGAAGACAAGACCGGTCACATAAGAAGGCCAAAATCGTTGGTCATCCGGTTAACCTGAAGCTATGAAAAACCGGAAGTCATCCGGCTAACCTAAACAACCGACCGGTGCAAATAGATACTTTGAGTATCTGTTGAAGATGATACCAAAGGGACAGACCTTAATATTGCCATATTCATACAAGTCTGAGGACAATCTGCAGGCTGCAGAAGACCGTCCGACAAGATCTTTCTACTCCGGGATAAATCAGAGGCGCAACCCTCCAGGTGCAGACAATTGTCCAACCGACAGTTACCATATTAAGTAAAAGACAAACCTAGCCGGTTTGACCTATACACTGGAAGTCTAGACCGCCAGGTCTGAATCACTGAACCTCTACTCAACCAATCAGATTTAAGGAGACGAAATGTGACCGTTGGCACATTTCACTTATAAAAGAAGGAGCTGAAAAGGAGTAAATACAGTCACGAGTTACGAAAAACAAATTACAAGTCACAAGAGAAAACATTTTAAGAGTTACACCAACCCAAGTTATAAGTGGTCTTTATCTCTCTAAGGAGCTTAAGTGTGTATGTGAAGTAAGATTACAATTTCGGTGAGAATTGTACGAGTGTTATCGAGCAGCAAATAAGTCTCGATCGGATTGTGTTTGTGTATTCCTTAGTGAATATCCTTCTCGCGGTTTCGAGAGGAAGGGGTGACGTAGGAGTTTTATCTCCGAACATCCATAAAAAACATGTCTTGCTATTTACTTTCTGCCGGCTTTACATACTAACCGATTCTATCTAAACCGATTTACTGAATCCCAAAACCGATCCACTAAACTCCAAACCGACTTTATCTAAATCTGGTTCTATTCATCATGTGTGTGTGCTGCTTCAACCTGAAACAAACCACTTCCGCACTTGAACTCAGTTCAAGGGTTTGTGACAATTTGTGTAGTATTGAAACCCCGGTGTTAATCTCTAACCGGATTAAACACCAATCCTTGAGTGCAAACCGGTCAGACCCCGGTCCGCCAACCGCGACCTAGATCCTAACAATTGGTATTAGAGCAGATAGTTTCAATACTCAAGCAAGCATGTCTTTCGATAAGCCTTCAATGCTAGAAGGTGACGATTTTGTCAACTGGAAGGCACGCATGCGCCTGCACTTAATTACCATGGATGACAAGATGCAATTCATCCTGACTGAAGGACCGGTAAAGATTGATAAGGATAAGGAGGAATGGACAAAATAAGATAGGAGAAGAAACAATCTGGACAACCATGCCAGAAACCGCATCATCAACGGTTTGGACAAGAATACGTTCTGTAAGGTCAGAGATTGCCAAACCGCAAAGGAAATATGGGAAACGGTAATTCAAAATTCATGAGGGAAATGAAAGAACCAAGGAAAATAAGATAATGGTGGCTACCCAGAAGTTTGAAAATATCGAGATGAAACCGGGAGAAACAATGAGGGAGTACAGTGACCGGTTCACAGATGTGATAGACGAGCTATCAACTCTTGGAAAGAACTACGATAACAAGGAAATCATCATGAAAGCGTTAAGGTCTCTTCCAAGTGCATGGGACATAAAGACAATGGTGATGAGGGAATCAAACTGTCTAAGCAAGATGAAGCTACACGATGTATTCGAAGATCTTAAGGCATATGAGTTTGAAATGAGATCTAGGACTGAAGATGAAGTTTCAGCCTCAACCTCTACTAAAGCCTTAGTCATATCCATAGAACCGGTTGCTCCTGCACCGATCAGAACCGCTGAACAACAAGAAATTTGACAGATTCATGAAGAGAAGCTAACCGACAAACAACAACAACTACAACTACGGTGATAAATCTAATGTTAGATGTTATAACTGCAATTGTTTGGGACATTTCAGGTGGGAATGCAGAAAACCAAGACGGGATGACCGAAAACCGGATGATCAGAATCACCGAAATAACTATCAACAAACCGGTGAAGAAATGAAGTTCAGAAAGCACTGATAGTCGATGACGGAGGAAGCTTATGGGCTCACAGTGATAGTGATGACGAACTACATGCCTCATGGAAAATGAGGAACAAGTATTTGACTCTCCTTGTGAAGAATTTACTAAAGATGAGTTATTTAATGCACTAAATGACATGGTAGTAGAGTATAAGAACCTATTAACATTAATATCAACCCAACTCAACTTTAGAGCCGACCCCATAGCATCCACCTTGACCGAACCAAAGACCATCCAACCTGATAAAATCCTAGAAACCGAGATAGCACCTGAACTATCCTCTAAGACCAAACAGTTCAAGGAGTCAGTTCAAGAGCTGACCGAAGAGGATGATGCCCGAACCTGGTATCGAATAGCCGCATGGAAAATATCTAGTGAAATGGTGAACCAGATGTCTAGGTACAAGAGACATCCCAAATGCAAATTTGGTCTTGGGTACAAAGACAACAAATCCGCCAACCAGAACCATTCGAACAAAATGAAGCTTACAAAAGGCAACCTTCCCTTTGTGAGATTTGTCAAGAGTTCTTCAACCGATGATAAGGAACAAAGTGACTCAAAACCGGACGACGAAATAATCTATGTAAGTCCAACTGACTCCGAAAAATGGCTTCATCTTGAGAAAAGGAAAGCAAACCGGCCCAAAGGTAAGAAAGCTGATCCACATAGGATAAACCAAAGGCCACCTTCGAATAAGGCACTCTTAGGAAAACAGAAAGACCTCAAACCGAGTACAGGAAAACTAGTTAGAACCATAACCTGGAAAGTTGTCCGACTTATTAAAGTCTAGATACCTAAGGGACTAATCACCTGTGGACCCAAATAAACGTGGGTACCAAATAGTTGTATTTATGTATATTTTGCAGGATATGAAGAAACGGTTAGGAAAAACTCTGAGTGGTACCTAGACAGCGGCTGTTCCAGACACATGACTGGAAACAACAATCTTCTAACCGACATCAAAATAGAAACCGATGCAATGATTGTCTTCGGTGATAACTCAAGAGGTAGAACTGTGGGCAAGGGTAAGATTGTTCATGGTAATTTAACAATTGATAATGTACTCTTAGTTGAAAATCTACATTTTAACCTACTAAGCATTAGTCAGATGTGTGATGCTGGATACACTGTAGAATTTCTTAAACATGCATGCTTTAAAAACTCTCAAGGTAACATACTACTAACCGGAAATAGGTTAGGAAATATATACAAGGTAGATTGGAAAAATAAAGTAGAATACCCTGTTTGCATGGTAGCTAAAACCGATCAAACCTAGTTGTGGCATAAAAGGCTAAACCACCTAAACCTCAAAACCTTAAACTATATCTGCGGTAAAAAGCTGGTTGAAGGAATTCTTGATATAGTATTCAATAAGGATAAGGTTTGTTCAGCGTGTCAAATGGGTAAACAAACTAAATCAACCTTTAAGAGTAAAGGACACATTGAGTCTAACCGATGCTTAGATCTTCTTCACATGGACTTATTTGGATCAATTAGGGTCATCAACCTAGGTGGTATGCTCTATACTATGGTAGTTGTTGATGATTACTCTAAGTATACATGGGTAATATTCTTGGCATCCAAACGTGAAACCGCATCAAACTTAATTACATTGCTTAAACGTTTGCAAAATGAAAAATCAACACGCATAAATAGCATTAGGAGTGATATAGGAACCGAATTTATAAATAGTACATTAAATGCATTTCTTGATGAATCTGGCATTAGACACGAGTTGTCTAGTGCTAGGACTCCTCAATAGAACGGCCTGGCCGAGAGAAGAAACCGAACTCTCAAGGAAGCCGCAAGGTCTATGATAGCCGATTCGGGTGTTGCCCAGAAATTATGGGCTAAGGCTATCAATATTGCATGTCACACACAAAATCGGTCTTTAATTAACAAGTTTCACAATAAAACACCGTATGAAGTATACTTTGATAGGATTCCTAACCTTAGGTATCTTAAAATTTTCGGTTGTAAATGTTACATTCACATAAATGGCAAAAATTACCTATCTGCTTTTGATGCAAAATTCGATATTGGGATCATGTTAGGTTACTCAGCAGTTAGTAAAGCTTATAAAGTGTATAACACTAGAACTTTAACCGTGGAGGAATCTCTTCATGTCGTATTCGATGAATCAGTTGAAAGTAACACTGCATCATCCTTTGACCTACACAACAGATTGGAAAATAACAATATCCATTCTGATAATGAAGATGAGGTTCCGGTTTTCAGACGGTTTGTCCATGACCAAATAGGTGATGATGAAACCCAGCCGGATCAAGCTGCCACACAGCAGGAAGCTGACACCTCGGTTCAAACTGAGGAAATCGGTCGGTCTGACACTTTTGCTCAGCCTACCGATATGTCTAGCCTTGATCAAATAAACGGTTATTTGGTAGACACTCCCGAACCGGATCTCAAAAGGAACACTAACCACTCTCTTGAGCTTATTATAGGTGACCCTTCAAAACCTGTCCAAACTAGGCAACAAATCCTGGAGAAATACTTTAATTCCGCCTTTATATCCCAGATTGAGCCAAAAAGGGTGGATGAAGCATTGTCAGATCCGGATTGGATCTTGGGAATGTAAGAAGAGTTAAACTAGTTTGAGAGTAACAAAGTCTGGTACTTAGTCCCTAAACCTAAAGATCAACCGGTCATAGGAACAAGATGGGTATTTAGAAATAAACTCAATGAAGACGGTTTGGTCACGAGGAACAAAGCCAGATTAGTGGCACAAGGATACAAACAGGAAGAAGGCATTGATTTTGAAGAATCATTTTCCCCTGTAGCTAGGATTGAAGCCATTAGGATTTATCTGGCCTTTGCTGCTTTCAAAAATTTTAAGGTTTTTCAAATGGATGTCAAAAGTGCATTTTTGAATGGTGACATACGTGAGGAAGTATATGTTGAACAACCACCCGGTTTTAAAAATATTGACTTTCCTAATCATGTATACCGCTTAAACAAAGCATTGTACGGTTTAAAACAAGCTCCTAGAGCTTGGTATGATACACTAACCGCATTTCTGTTAAAACATGACTTCACCATAGGTTCGGTGGATAAAACCCTATTTAAATTTGAGAAAAAGGAGCATATCCTACTTGTTCAAATATATGTTGATGACATCATTTTCAGATCAACCGATCCTAAGTTATGTGATAAATTCTCAACCTTGATGACTAAAATATTTGAGATGAGCATGATGGAAGAATTAAGCTTCTTCCTAGGTCTTCAGGTTAAACAGCTCGAAGGAGGAACTTTCATAAGTCAACCCAAATACACAAAGGAACTTCTAAAGAAATTTGGAATGGACACATGTTCCTCCGCGGCTACTCCAATGAGTTCATCAATAAAATTGGACAAGGATGATGACGGTCAGGTAGTAGACCTAACGGCCTATCGTGGAATTATCGGTTCACTCCTATACCTGACAACAAGTAGACCAGATATACTATTTGCGGTCGGAGTGTGTGGAAGATTCCAGGCTAATCCAAAACAGTCTCACTACACAGCCGCTAAGCGAATCTTGAAATACCTATAAGGAACCCTTGAAGTCGGTCTGTGGTATCCAAAGGACTCATCTTTCAACCTCACAAGTTACTTAGATGCAGACTATGTAGGTTATAAAGTTGACAGAAAGAGCACCAGCGGAACATGCCAATTCCTAGGTGATCGGCTTATTTCATGGCACAACAAGAAGCAAACACCGGTTGCCACATTAACCGTAGAAGCTGAATATTTGGCAGCCGGAAGTTGTTGTTCACAACTTTTATGGATCCAACAACAACTAAAGGACTTCAGTATCACCGCCGAAAAGTCTCCGATATTCTGTGATAACACAAGTGCCATAGCAATCACGTACAATTCGGTCTTACACTCTAGAACCAAGCACATCGACATAAGACATCACTTTATCCGGGAACATGTTATGTTGAATCATATCCGGCTGAAATACGTATCAACAGAACAACAAGTAGCCGATATATTCACAAAGCCCCTGCAGGAAGCTAAGTTTTCTTACTTCAGAAACATACTCGGTTTAACCGATATTAATCAACTCATTTCTTAAAATTCTCAAATGTCTAAAAGGAAAATCGGTTCGGACAGACAAAACTGGTAGTTCTTCCAAAATTGTCGGAAACCGAATTCACCAAGGTACTTATTGAAGAATCGCTTTGTCTTTCAGTCACAGTAAACCGACCGACTACTTAGTGCTTACACTAATTAACCGCATCGAGACTAATGACTGAAAACCGACCGGTTTAGAAACAATGTACTCTGGATTATTTGGCTTCGGAACAGAATTGGAACAATTATCCGTGTTTAGATGTATCTGTTCTGAAAAGATAACTTTTCAAAGCAAAATGGTCATACCTTAAAAGACGTGAATATATGATATCTTTCACCGTCCAGGCCTATGACTCACATCCTAGGTTGTAGACATACTTATTTCATGCAATATGTTTTATCCTATGGTTAATAGATTAAACCACCTGCTATACACTGGACAATACCATCATCCCTCCACTAATATATAAGTTAGGTAAAGATCAGACAAAATACCCACAAGTATCAACTTATCATCTCACTAAGACAAAAATGTCTCAGTTTCAAAACATTCTCCAAGTGGATTTTAACTCTGCTCAAGGAACTGAACATTATGAGATATTCAAAATGATCAAGTCTCTTGAGGACACTGGTCTAAAATCCTTTTTAGATGAAAAACATGTCATCTTCCCTGAAACCGTTCTGGAGTTCTTCTACAACGCAAGGGTCTTCCGCGGTACTCCGTACTTTGACACCCTTATTCAATCAAGGGTTGGAGGAACCGTGTTTAACTTTTCAAAGAGTGATTTTGCCCGATGCTTCGATCTTCCAAAGCAAGGGCTTACCGATCTAAACATTCCGGCCGAACTAAAGGCCGAAATTTCTTTGAACTTCTCTAGGTCGAACCGTCCGGTCAGTGACCACGGTGCTAGAACATGATTGAGGGCTGAATATCAGCTTCTCAATGATATCATCGGTCGGGGCATCCTGGGTAAGGATGTGACCAATACTTACCGTGCCATAGTTTTCAACATGATGACCGCCATCACAACAGATACGTCGGTCAAATGGTCCAGGGTGCTGTTTGATGTCTTGATCTGGATGATCACCACTCGCCATACCGGTCTCATTCCCCAAATCAGCTGCCTACTCATGGAACTCGGGGTTCTACTCTGTCCGGGCGAAGGGCTAAACCAGGTCCAAGTCATAACTAGGGAAGTTGCCGACTCGTTCTATGAGCGGTTTGAGAAGGCTTGGAAAAGGAAGAACCGTCATCTCAACTCCTCCGGTAATTAAGTCACTTCTTTCTACAACCGGTCATTTTGCTGTACGAACCGCTTGTATTGTCGTTCTACTCCATTATGATCTTTTCGGCTAATCTATGTGTTTCTTTCAGTTTGCTGTAACTCCACTTTCTTTAATGAAAAGTAACTTTTGATTTCCAACTACATGGGAAATTACACGAACCTAGTTACTTCCTAACTAGATTCTCCACCTCGAGTTCCACAACCGGTCAAAACTAACTCCTTCCCAAGGAGTTTTGGAAACATAAATATTCCCAACACTAATAAGACAAAACGGAATATTAGCATTAAATGATCATATTTTCCCTCCAATCTCAAATCTATATAAGGAACCCCCTTTATCAATTCAGCATACCTCCAAACAACTTATAATTTCTTAAACTCTCTCTCTTAGAAAAACTTGAAAGAATGTCTAACCGTACTCTAAGAAACTATCTTTGCATTGATTTCGACTCTGTCCTCAAAACTGAGGATCTTGAAGTGAAGGAACTCCTTTTTGAATTCCTCATCGACACCGGCCTTCGTGACTTTCTCGAAGAATCCGGACCTATATTCATTCCAGAAGTAATGGAATTCTTCAAAAATGCAGCCATATCCGGTGATGCCATTACTTCCATTGTGAAGAACCACATCTTTGTTCTTCACGAAAGCGAATTCTCCCGGATGTTCAATCTGCCCACTGAAGGGTTCTCCGATTTCCCATCCCGGGTGGGGAGTGCGGCGGTTGACTATGCAGAAATGTTCTCCGGAACCGAAGTACCGGTGGAGAACTACGGTCTGAAAACCCGCCTCGCCCATCACATCCAACTCCTTCACGAGATCGTCAACCGATCCATCATCTACCAATCTCCGAACCAACACTATTCTGGGAAAGTCTTCGACATGATGACCTACATCATCAGCAACACTCCCATCAACTGGTCATCAGTCTTCTTCAATAACCTGAAGACCATGGTCGAGACAAAGAAAGGTTTCGGCTATGCCCCCCACATAAACCGGTTCTTTCGTACACACCATCCAAATCTTGGACTGGGTACCCCGGTGTACCTATCCAATGTTCTGTACGAGGAAGGGATGGAGGACAAACTCTCTAAAATAATCGTTACATAATTTATAATTTTGTATCTTGTGTACTTTAAACCGATCTGTGTATCGGTCTTTATTATGTTCTTTTTCATTGAATGATCATTTAAATTTCTAAGTTCGAAAACCGGGTCAAAATCGCATTATTAAAATAATGATCCACCGGTTAAAATCGCTAACCGCTTCCTTAAATCAACCGGTTAAATAACCGCTTCCTTAAATAATCGGTTACAAGACCAAACCGCTTCAAATAACTTCCCGCCCATCGCTTGCCGCCCAAAGCCATTTTGGAGGGAAAATTCCCGCCCAAACTTGATGTGACAGTTCGCGGCGGTTGAAATTCCAACCCGCGACTATAAATATGGTCCTTAGTCATTTTATATCATTCTTACGCGAAACGGCTTTCTCTCTCTAGCTTTCAAATCTCTCAAATCTCTCAACTCTCTCTCAAATCTCTCAAATCTCTCAAATTTCTCACGCTCTCGATCTCTCGGTCTCTTCAACTTACAAAGGGTCGCGAATCCGTGTTTTTCACCCACATCGTCCAGGTCGACTTCGATGAAATTCGAGCAAATGGATCGGCGGAAGCTAAACGAGTGTTAACCCAAATTTCTGAGTCCGGTCTTGAACACTTCTTGAACGGACCGTTCATCTTGTATCAAGTAGCGGTTACCGAATTCCTCCAAACCGCCGTACTCAGCGAAGGAACGATAACCGCAACAATAGGCGGAAAACCGTTCAAACTCACCATGGAGATGGTTGTTGAGGTCCTCCATCTACCAACCGAGGGGAGCGGCTTCTCGGTGGTTACAGACGAGGACACATTTCAAGCGGTTTGCCGGGATGTTTCGGATACTATGCTACCAATAGCAGTGTCCGTTAAGAAAACCTCCCTCAAACCGGAACTTCGACCGTTATGCGAGATTTTATCTAAGTCGGTTCAAGCACGGGGAGGCAACTATGATAGTCTCACCTGAATAAAGATCGATATGATTGCCAGTTTAGTCAACGACACTAAAATTAACTGGGCAAAGGTAATTTTCACCAACCTATGTGAGATGGTGGATCCATCATCCAAACGGTCATGGGGATACGCCGTTTCACTTAGCAAACTGATGCGCCATTTCAACGCTGAAACCGGCCCAGGTATCTTCATTCCCCCCAGCAAAATCACAAAATCTCATCATTTTATCAGACCGGAGGACAAACAGGGCAAAACAAAGGTCCCCGGCAATACGAGCGTCCGAAAGAAGTCACAAGTTAGAAAGAAAAAGGCTCCGGCTAAAGACAAATCCGGAAGCAAGGCGGATCAGCAACCGACCGGATTGGCTAATCCACAGTCCGACACCCCCCATACGGAAAATTCGGCATCTAGCTCTAGCCGGACTCTCTCACACCACACCAAGGAGGATCGGTCTGGCAAAGGGAAAGAACAGGTGGTCGAAGAACAATCGGCCAGAACTGATAATATTGATGCCGGTTCAGGTAGACAACCGGAAGAAAATGAAACCGCGGATGAAAGCATTCGGCAAATGGGCGAGGACCTTGTCAAACAAATCATGAACGAAATTTACGTTCAGGCTCACGATGCAAGTGACGTCTACTTTCAATGGGCCCTGAACCGACAGGAAATCTTCTACACCAACATGCTATTGGAACATCCCGCTGACCGAAGATACGAAAAATTGGTTGAGATGGAGGCGGAAGTCATCAACCTTACAAAGGCTAAGGGCGTCTTGACCGCTCTTCGAAGAAGTAAGATGGTCGAACCGCATGCCCAGTTACTAGGGCTCACCGAACATATTCAACACCTTCGTGAAAAACACATCTCAGGGACGGAGGACTCTCAGTTCGAGCTCTTGGTGCTGGATATGCTTACAATTAAAGAATAGGAACTGACCGATGAGCTGGCACGGTTGGAACCTGAACCCGAGCACCAAGAGGCGTCACTCTTCTCCAGATCTCAACCTGAGGATGATGGCGGTCCGAATCCGACCGAAACCGAGCATATCTCCCATCAACATGAACCCGTAATCAATGACACCGAACTCGGGACGGGTACACCTCCCACTAATCAACACGCATCTCCTCAAACCGACAACGCATCGGTGCCAGCTGTAACAAAAGAAAGGGTCAAGGACATAATCGAAGAATTTGTCAACGGAGTCATCCTACCGTGGCAAAGGAAGATAAAAGAAACTGTGACTAAATCCATCGAGATGATTGAGTCTACCAATAAACAGTTGGAAGCCGCGGTTGGACGGATTACGTCCGTTGAGGACAAATACGGTCTTACCGATCTTTTGTTCAGCGACACAACTGACAGAACTAAGATATTGGAGACCGTAACTAAGAAGTTGGAGACCGATATCGCTCATACCAGCCAAAAGGTCGGTTTGGCAGATTTACACCTAATAACAACCGATCAAAGGCTGAACAAAATTGAAGGGGATCTGTCTCAATCTGGTGTCCAGGCCGGATCCATACTTGAGAGAATGGCATCGCTTGAGGGGAAGCATGCCAAGACCGAAGCCGATCTAAAGGCGGTCACCGAACAACTAGCGGAGATGGTAGCGACAAAGCTGGCAGCCGACAAAGCTCTTGAAGAGGCAAATGAAATCGCGGCAAAGATTCAGGATGCTCTGGACGAGCAAGTCCGGCTTCAAAAGGAAACGGCACAGGCGGATGCGGACCTGGCCGGACATATACAAACGATAGAAAACATTGCACCGGCCATAGCGATTCAGCAAAATGAGGATGCGGCTCGCCTAATCGGCCAACAACTAGCATTCGATGAGTTCGTCGAGGCTCATAAGAAATCAAAAACGGCTGCTTCCCCATCCGGACCGATTACTAGAAAAAGAAAGGCTTCTTTCGAGAGGGCAGCAATTTCAAAGCTATTGGACAACGTTGCTGAAACGGTTGATGATCCTCCAATCAACCCGGTTTCGCAAGAAGATGACGAACTCGAGGAAGAAACCGTACCGCTGACCAAAAGACCACGAGGTCTTGAAGTGATTCCACTTAGATCGTTTGCTCCACCGGCTTCACCTTTCACCAGTACCTCAGGCGGTCAAGGATCCTCCTCCAGACCTGGCACTGATCCTTGCAATCCGGGCAAGGGAAAGATGACTGAGCAAATGCTGGATAAATACCTGCCCAAGAAAAAGAGATAGAAGCTTTCTTTAATTATATATTACCTATGTTTAACTTAGTATAATTTTATATATATATATCAATTATTTTTGGAAACCGGCCTACATTTTCATTCTTGCATGGTTTTGAATATTTTAAATAAAATAATCAAAAAGGGAGAAATTGATAAGATAAAATTTCTCAAAACACAATTTTTTTTTCTTTTCTCAAACTTTTCGAAAAAAAATTCTAAGTCATTTTCCAAAAATCCGGCCAAATGAACTATTAAAGAAACCGGCCTACATTTTCATTCTTACATGGTTTTGAATATTTTAAATAAAATAATAAAAAAGGGAGAAATTGTTAAATAAATTACACCGGATAAAAATAAGAACCTAACAAAACAAACTTCATGTGCAGGAGAACGGTTAAAGAATTAGGTTCGGTCAAGTAATTCAACCGGTCAAGCAACACAACCGGCCAAGAACCTAACTGATCAAGAAGACAAGACCGGTCAGATAAGAAGGCCAAAATCGTTGGTCATCCGGTTAACCTGAAGCTATGAAAAAACCAGAAGTCATCCGGCTAACCTAAACAATCGACCAGTGCAAATAAATACTTTGAGTATCTGTTGAAGATGATACCAAAGGGACAAACCTTAATATTGCCATATTCATACAAGTTTGAGGACAATCTACAGGCTGCAGAAGACCGTCCGACAAGATCTTTCCACTCCGGGATAAATCAGAGGTGCAACCATCCAGGTGCATGCAACTGTCCAACCGACAGTTACCATATTAAGTAAAAGACAAACTTAGCCGGTTTGACCTATACACTAGAAGTCTAGACCGTCAGGTTTGAATCACTGAACATCTGCTCAACCAATAAGATTCAAGGAGACGAAATGTGACCGTTAGCACATTTCACCTATAAAAGAAGGAGCTGAAAAGGAGTAAATACAGTCACGAGTTACGAAAAACAAATTACAAGTCACAAGAGAAAACATTTTAAGAGCTACACCAACCCAAGTTATAAGTGGTCTTTATCTCTCTAAGGAGCTTAAGTGTGTATGTGAAGTAAGATTACAATTTCGGTGAGAATTGTACGAGTGTTATCGAGCAGCAAATAAGTCTCGATCGGATTGTGTTTGTGTATTCCTTAGTGAATATCCTTCTCGCGATTTCGAGAGGAAGGGGTGACGTAGGAATTTTATCTCCGAACATCCATAAAAAACTTGTCTTGCTATTTACTTTCTGCCGGCTTTACATACTAACCGATTCTATCTAAACCGATTTACTGAATCCCAAAACCGATCCACTAAACTCCAAACTGACTTTATCTAAATCCGGTTCTATTCATCATGTGTGTGTGCTGCTTCAACCTGAAACAAACCACTTCCGCACTTGAGCTCGGTTCAAGGGTTTGTGACAGTTTGTGTAGTATTGAAACCCCGGTGTTAATCTCTAACCAGATTAAACACCAATCCTTGAGTGCAAACCGGTCAGACCCCGGTCCGCCAGCCGCGACCTAGATCCTAACACATACGTAGTTAGACATGTAGTCTAACAAATACGTAGTTAGACGTGTAGTCTAACAGACGTAGTTAGACGTGTAATCTAACATATACGTAGTTAGACGTGCAGTCTAACATATACGTAGTTATACGTGCAGTCTAACAGATACGTAGTTAGACGTGCAGTCTAATAGAAACATAGTTAGACGTGTAGTCTAATAGAAGTAGTTAGACGTACAGTTTAACGGGTACGTAGTTAGACGTGCAGTCTAACAAATATAGTTAAACATGTTGTCTAACGGATATGTAGTTAGACCTATAGTCTAACAAACGTAGTTAGACGTGTAGTCTAACAGATGAAAGTTAGAGGCAGGGAGTCTAACTCCTTCATATTAGTCTGAAGGGATACGTAGTTAGACGTGTCGCCTAACTCCACTAGACTTGGTGGTCTAGTGGATCCTACTATTAGACGGGGGTGTCTAACTTCATTAGACTTGTGAGTCTAATGGAGCACGTCTAATGTCTCACTTCAGTAGTTGCTTGAAGTTAACATCCTTGCAGATCAGTACGACAGCCAGTTGCATCCAATAAATTAATGCCACGCAAGCAAATATTCTTCTCACTACTTGTTTCTTGCAGGACAATCCTAGAAGAATATTCGACGCACTACCAGATTGGTACAGCCACAATCTTTGTGCACAGTGTCTGTTGTACCTGTGTACTATGGAGGTTATCCAATGAGCGCTTGCTACATGTCAATTTACAAGATTCGACCGTTGGTACTTGTTCTCTATTTAAAGATCCTCAAGGACAACGGACGAAAAGACACACACAGCCAGTCTACCGAACTTACAATCGATCTTACAAATTGCTCACTTGTTTACTTACTGTGTTTGTACATCAAGAGAGAGATAAAATCAAAGTATTGTCTAGCTGAGTGATATTCTTCAATATAATGTAAGTTGAACAGAGTCTGTTCTGTTCAACAGTGAGCTAGCATTGAAACTATATTTAATTCTAAGAAAATTATAGTGAATCCTTCCGGTGGTTGGAAGAAGGGTGACGTATGAGAGTTTTTCTCCGAACATCCATAAACAACTCTTTGTGTTATTTACATTCTGCCCTTCATTCTTTCATTCGTTTTTAGCTTCAAACCCAAGCAAACGTTTCCACACTTGAATCTCTTCAAGAGTTTGCAAAGGTTTGTGAAGAATAGAAAGTGATATTAATCCTTAAAATGTTTTCTATCAAACCATTTTTCAGAAGTTGTCATCAATAGTTAGACCCCTGTCTCTATTGGTATCACCGATCCTTTCAATTAGTATCAAAGCCCTATTTCTATTCTCAAGCTTTAAAAAACCCGAATCATGTCTATCATCAATGAGATCCCTCTTCTTTCAATAGAAAACTACGATTATTGGATGATGAGAATGAAAGTTCACTTGGCTACTCTTGATTGTGATATGTGAAGTGTCATTACTGATGGTCCCATAAAAATTGCGAAGCCAAGATGTGAGTGGACAACTAAAGATAAGATGATCAACAATCTAGGCAATGTTTCCAAATATATCATGTATCAATCGATCAACATGAACATATTCTACGAGATCAAATCATGCTCCTCTACTAAAGATATTTGGGAGAAACTAATTCAGATCTATGTTCGTAACGTTCAAACTAAGAAGAACCAGAAATATCAAAAAGTTTTCATGTGTGCTGAAAACAAGTCCAAATGGGCCGATAGCGATTCATATGATTTTCCTATTGAAAAGGATACTGAAGCCGTCACATGCTTGATGACAGATGATCAATCCAAGGTAAATTATCTTTCCCCACAAGAATTTATCAATGATAAGTTAACTATTGCACTCAATGACATGGCCATTGAGTACAAGAAGTTATCAGATTCCTTTTATGAAATGAAAGTAAAATATGAGGCCAATATTTTTTCTTCACACAAAATTTCTGAATCACATGTTTTTAAAAAGAAAGTAGTCGAGATCTCATCTGAGAATGAGATTCTCAAGGAACAGATTCAAATTATTTCTTCTGAAAACAAGAGGTTAAACTATGTTGTTAGTGCTTGGACAAGGTCTGAAGAAGCTGTCAAATATCAGATTAGTCTTTTGAAGCCTGCTAGATCTAAATCTGGTTTAGGTTTTGATAGTGATGACCCAAACCAGTCCCACAAAAGTTAAAATCATCAACTGACAAGCTTAAGCCAATAAGTTTTGTCAAAGGGAGTTTAACTAACATTGAACCTGATCCAATTCATGAAGAGTTAGCTTTGAAGAATGAAATAACTTATGTTCCTCCGACTGTTAGCTGATTAAAAAATAAGTTAGATGCATCCAACAAGTCTGTAAATCTAAAACTTGACTCAAAGTCAAAGAGTTTTAAAAGAAAATCATCTTCAAAAGCTAAGGGATTAGAGGCTAGCAGGAAGGCGTCTGCTATGTCAAAATCATACGCATTAATCACAACACAAAATAGGAAATCCATCAAAATAACTCAAATATGGATTCCTAAGGGACTGATTGACCGAGGACCCAAGTGAACGTGGGTACCAAACGGTTGTAAATATTATTTTGTGTAGGTACATGTGAGTGATTTCCTGGAGGATTCTGTATGGTATCTGGATAGTAGTTGTTCCAGACATATGATAGGAAACAAACGACTTCTTACTGATATAGCAGATTGCTCAGGTCCTAAGATCACTTTTAGTGACAACAAGAAGGGTAAGACCATGGGTAAGGGTAAGATTATTCATGGTTATCTAACCATCAATGATGTGTTACTTGTTGACAATTTGTGCTATAACTTGATTAGTATTAGTCAACTATGTGATAACGGTTTGTCAGTTGATTTCCAAACTCATGCATGTCTAGTTAAGGATCAACATGGTAATACTTTATTAACCGGAAGTAGAGTAGGAAACCCTTATAAAATTAATTGGAAAAATAAAACATCTGACCCTATGTGCATGATTGCCAAGAATGACCAGAAATGGTTATGGCATAAAATATTAAACCATCTAAACTTTAAAACCATCAACAACATATGTTCGAGTAACTTAGTGTTCGGTTTGCCTAAACTACAGTTTCTAAGGACAAGGTCTGTCCTGCTTGCCAGTTAGGCAAACAGGGTAAATCATCGTTCAAAAGTAATGGGAAATCTCAATCCAACCGCTGCTTAGAACTGTTACACATGGATCTGTTTGATCCAATTCCTGTAAAGAGCATAGGAGGAATGAGGTTCACCTTAATTGATATTGATGATTTCTCACGATTTACATGGGTAGAATTTTTACAATCAAAGGATAAAACTACTAAAAATTTGATTAGAATCTTTAGAAGAATTCAGAATCAAAAATCTTTAAGTATTGCTTGTATTAGAAGTGATCAGAGAACTGAGTTCACTAACAGACGCCTATCTTTTTATCTCGAGGAGTCTGGTATTAGGCACGAGTTGTCTAGTGCCAGAACTCCATAGTAGAATGACATTGTTGAGAGAAGAGTGAGGACTCTAATGGAAATATCGATGATGATATGATTACTTTTGATGACCTAGGATCTCAGATCATCCAAGAACCAGAACAAGAGGATCTGCAAATTGTTGTGGATCACATTTCGGATTCAATTGTTGAACAAGTTGAACCCAATCGTAGATCGGAAAGGCAAAATGTTATGCCAAGACGTTACAATGATTTTATCTTAAATGTAAGTCTTGATGGTTATTATGTTAGAATATAACGAGCCTTCTACCTATAATCAAGCATTGATGGGTCCAGACTTCAATAAATGGCTTAAAACCATGAGGTCCGAAATGGATTCGATGTTTGAAAATAAAGTATGGGACTTGATAGATTTTCCAATGGGTTAAACCCATAGGAAAAAAATGAATTTTTAAACTTAAAAATGACAAAAATGGAAATGTATCTATTTACAAGGCAAGATTAGTTTCCAAAGGTTTTAGACAAATTCATGGTATTGACTATGATGAGACATTTTCACCAGTTGTTATGATTAGATCCATTAGGATAATCCTAGTTATTATTGCATATTATGACTATGAGATAAGGAAAATAGATGTCAAAACAACTTTTCTAAATGGTTTTTTAGAAGAGGATGTGTACATGACACAACCTGAAGGTTTGAAGATCCAAAACATTCTAGGAAAGTATGCAAGCTTAAGAAGTTTATTTATGGACTTAAGCAAGCATCCAGGAGTTGGAACTTTCGATTTGATGAAAAGATCAAAGAATTTGAATTCATTAGATGCGAAGAAGATCCTTGTGTTTATAAGAAGTTCAGTGGGAGTAAAGTAGCATTCTTAGTTCTGTATGTGGATGACATACTACTTATTGGGAATGACATTCCGATACTAGAGTCCGTTAAAGAATGGCTGAAGAAATGTTTCTCAATGAAAGACTTAGAAAATGCCGAGTACATACTTGGAATTAAGATCTATAGAGATAGATCTAAAAGGCTACTTGGATTAAGTCAAGGAACTTATATTCATAAGATATTTGAAAGATTCAAGATGCAAGATTCTAAGAAAGGATTTTTAATCATTCAACATGGTGTATATCTTAGCAAGACGCAATATCCTAATACACCTTCTAAGCTTGAGAAAATGACCAAGATTCCATATGCTTCTGGTATAGGATCTATCATGTATGCCATGATATGTACACGTCCAGATGTTGCATATGCTTTGAACATGTGTAGCAGATACCAATAAAATCCTAGAGAAGTACACTATAGTGCAGCTAAGAATATCCTAAAATACTTAAGAAGACCAAGGATGATTTCTTAGTATATGGGGGAGATGAGAAATTAATTGTGCAAGGTTATACTGATGCGAGCTTTTAGACTGACCAAGATGGCTTTGAGTCATAATCGGGTTATGTCTTTATCCTTAATAGAGGAGTTGTGAGCTGGAAGAGCTCTAAGTAGGATATAGTAGCAGATTCCACAATAGAAGCTGAGTACATTGTTTCTAGTGAAGCAACAAAGGAGGCTGTTTGGATAAGGAAGTTCCTTGATAAACTCGGTGTTGTTCATAGCATTTCAAGGAATATTGACATATATTGTGACAACAATGGTGCCATAGCCCAGGCAAAGGAACCGAGTTCGACTCCAAATCCAGACACGTTATGAGGAAATATCACCTTATTCGCCACATCATCAATATGGGTGATATTAGGATGTGTAAGGTGCATACAGATAACAACATTGCAGATCCATTGACTAAACCTATGTCTAGACCCAAGCATGAAAGTCACACTAGGGCTAAGGGTCTCAAGCACATTAGAGAATGGCTTTTATTTTTCTTTTGTACTAATTAAGCTTTTATAAGTGTTTGACACTAGTTCTATGTTTGACTTAATAATTTTATGATATATGATATTTAATTCTTATTTATATATTGTTCTAATCAATATTGAATAATATGTCCAAATAATTTATTATTAACAAATGAGATCACCTTAAGTGTTCTGGTGAATAAAACCTCATTAAGCGAAATGAAGTTTTGAATTATTAAAAGTCTATAGTTCGAAATCATCAAATGTACATAGATGATTTTATGTGTAACTATATTGTAAGTTGACTGATAGTGCTAGGTTTTATGGGCTATAGGGACATGGAGGTGTCTAGTCATTTACACATATGTGTATGAATGATACATGTAAGACTAACCGGCTTAAGAATCTTCAAAATTTGTATAATTTTAAGTAAAACCATGTTTAGTATATTCTTCAAACATGAGTATGTTATGGTCTCTCTTGATAATTGGTATTTCTTTGACACTATTAAACAATTTCGTAAAAGGGAGTTATAAAAAATAGTTGTTGGGATTGCTAAAAATTGAGTGGGAGCGATAGTCATACAAGACTGGAGAAGTCCTCCTACTTCGTGTATAACATGATATATTGGAAAAGAATGGTGTTTCGACCACTTGAAGGGTAACAACTAAAAATGCATGGCCATGCTCGGATAGATTACTTGAATCATCCGTTTTATTGACAGTTCGAACTCAAAGTTCAAGAAATATATTTGATAAAGGATATGAATGTCACCATATCATCAAATAAGACATTAAGAGACAAAAGTATCTTATATTACACACTTGTTTAAGGACAAGTGGGAGATTGAAGGAAATATGTTCTTTAATTTAATGTGCAATAACTAAACCTGTATTGGACAATTAACGATGATAATTTAATTCGATTATGTTAGGAGTCGCAGTGCTTTGTTAGAAGCGAACTACGATTAATGGGATTAAACACATAGCTATTATAATTGGGTCTTATGAGGTCACACACTTAGAGTTGGCAAAATAGATTAATGGGAATGAAATCCAATTATTAATAATATATTAGATATTATTAATAATTAGAAATAATATTTTATTTTTGAAATAAAATAATTAACCATGGTAAATTGATTATGGAAACGTGATATATCAAATTAATTATGCATATAATGATTTGAAATATATTTTCTTTACAAAATAAAACGTTTATCATAAATATTAATTTCAAAACGAAGGAATGCCAAAATATAGTCTTTTGGTTTTCTTTTGCCCTGACTCTCTAATTTAACAGCTTAAAATAGGGATCTGGGAGATGATGCATAGGTGATTGGAAAGCTCATTTTTTCCCATAAGAAATCAGATTGCTTCTATTGTTCTTTCGTCCTAGCAGTCGAAGTCAACTATATCTTGACGAGCTCGTGTGGACCAACTAAAGGAGAAACACGTGGGGCTCTCATCCTTTATACTACAAGATATACCGAATTCACGCATCAAAGGTGTCACCTTTTCGATAATGTTTTTAATCGCTAAATGCATGATATCCTGAATAGATGTTAAGATAGGATCTTATTTTCCGCAACATACATCTAATGAATGTCTACACTTGTAACTTTACATGCCATAAAGAAAATCTAGTGTTGCAATCCAACAACAGAATATCATACTTCATACTCGACATCTCTGAAAATTGAAAAATCCCAAAACTCTAATACCAATTGTTAAAAAACGGATATAGATCTGAGATTAATCAAGATTAAAAAGAGATGAAGTATCAATAAATATAGCCCGTTTATAACACAAGATTTACGCGAAACCGAAAATGAAAAAAAATCATAGGCAAAGGTAAAAACTTTTACACTATGTTGTCAAAAGAATATTACAATTTAGAAAGAGAGAGAAAAATATTGGCAAATATTTTGTGGGTATAAAAACCTAACTAAGACCATATATTTAAATATCACATAATTGGGCATAGTGGGCTTAATATCAATTAGTTACGATTTTTTTATTGCCCTCGAGCTTAGACACAGTCAAATCTCATATAGGTCACCATAATTTAACAAAAATAGATCCACTCTTCTAGTCTAGCGACAACAAGATGTGAATATTTATAGCCTCCTTGAGGTCCTAAATTCGAGTCTTTTAGGCGACAAGTTTTGCCCTAGTTATATGGTTAAGTGTGTTTGCGGGCTATTTGTTTTACCCACAAGGATTAGTCGCACTCCAAATAGAAACGGAGTTCAGCGTTCTCAAAAAAAAAATCTAAAAAAATTGATATCGGAGATAAATTGCGCATTGCCTCCTAACTTTGGGTTTGCCATTTTTTATTAGTCCAAAGTGTTCTATTTTTCAATGTAAATAATTGCTTAAAACTCTGTTAAAGTTAAGAAAAATATACTTTTATATTCTAATAAAAAAAAAAGTGGACTCTTTTACATTGTTTATTTGAAGTTCATATGAATGAACATGAATGAACGTAAAACTTCTAATAAAATTAAAAGCAATCACATATCTTAAATACTCTAATAAAATTATCAATATTTTCTCAACAACTTTTGAATTTTACATAATTTATCTAATAAAACATCTTATTTGTGACACTCATAACCCTTTTAGTCAATTCATCAATCTTCTTTCTAACTCTACAAAATTTCTACACGTGATGTAAAGAGTGATCTCTTCACTTTGTCATTCACACCTAACTTTACAGATCCTAGACTATTTTTATTGCATGTTTTGAAATCTCCTCAATAAATAATAAATTGTTTTATTCACTCTATAATTTTTTATCATTAATTGATCCAATTTTGTTTGTTAAATTGACAGGATTGTTAACCGTGAACGTTGCTCTATTTCGATTATACTCTCTCTATAATCTTTTCGTATATAAATCGCTCACATCGTTCTTACAAAAACGTTTTTAATCATTTTCACTCCACTGATCATAATGACAACCACCAAATTATGGAAATCTCCTACACTTTACGCTTATCTTCTTTCACTTATCTCTATCCTTTTCTTATCTACATTCATTTTATTTTTTCTTTCAACCCCTTTCTTCTTTCGGGCAAACCAAACAAAATTGAAGAACTTCTTACATCAATCTCTACTTTTTTTTAGTCATTTCATTAATAGCAACTTTGATATTCTCACTATGTTTGATCAAACATATTTTGATCCAATAATATAATTTGTTGAAATGAGTTAAGTTTCATAGCAAAATTACACTACTTTCATTGATAAAAAAATAATATTTAGTGTTTACAAACTTGTTGATAAAAAGAAAAACTAACCCACTTAGTAAAACAGAGCTTTAAACCACAACTAACTAAACTAGAACTAAACAATATTTGAAAGTCTTATGATCCAGCTATCTATGAATCATTTCATAGCAAAATTACACTACTTTCATTGACAAAAAAAACAATATTTAGTGTTTACAAACTTGTGATAAAAAGAAAAACTAATCCACTTAGTAAAACAGAAACATTAAACCACAACTAACTAAACTAGAACTAAACAATTCTTGAAAGTCTTATGAATCATATTCTCCATTTGGAAACACGATTTATGTATTTTCAAATATATAAATATTTGAAAACTTGACAGGCAAATTAAAGAATTTATTAGTTGTCAATCAATTCAATTTAGTTATAAAATACAGAAACAATAAGTGTTTTACAAAATAAGCAAAATAATAATAATATGTTGCATCCACATTAAGCAAGCAACCAAGCACTATAAGTAGCCGCTGGTAAGAAACATGAATGAAGGACAAAGAAATTGTTAATAATCATTATTAACACCATTTGCGAAAACCGCTAGCTTGTTAATAATCATTCTACCCAACAAGCAGTTTGTGCTCCTCTAAAAAGGAGTAAGTGGGCACCTCCAGATTATAAGGAGCAGGACCTTTTCGGATTCTCCCCGATATATCATAATGGGAGCCATGGCAAGGGCAAAACCAACCCCCATAATCACCTGCATTGGGCAAGGGTATACAACCCAGATGAGTACAAACCCCAACCACCACAAGCCATTCCGGATTCTTAACCCTAGCGGAATCATCCTGTGGGTCTCGCAGAGAGGAGATATCGACACTGTTGGCCAACTTGATGTCGTCCTCGGTCCTACGCCTGATGAAAACGGGCTTCCCACGCCACTTGACTGTGACAGTCGTTCCGGGTTCAATGCTTGAAAGGTCAACCTCAAGGGATGCGAGGGCAAGCACGTCTTTACTAGCTGACATGCTGATGACAAATTTCAGGACAAGCAGGCGGATTAAGGAAGCATACACGAACCTACCGCCAGTTAAGACGAAGTAGGTAAACGCTTTCTTGCTTGGGTCACCAGCTGGGTAACGTTCATGATTGTGATCGTCGTAGGTGATGTTTGAGATCGGGTTTCTAATTATTGCTGCTACGCTAGTTGGTGGGAGATCAGACGCTGTTATGTCAGAAACAGCCGAATCAGAGGATGCAAACCCTGCAGCAAATAAAAGCAAGTATCAAACAAGGTTAAATCAAATAGAACCATCTTTAAAAGTTCCCTTAATGGAAAGTAAGCATTTTTCTTAGTTCTTTTTCATTTGCCCAGTACATTGTAGCTGTGGCGGTGAGTAAATCAGTATGCATTTAGCTTATGATATCAAGCAAACAAATAGGGGGATTATCATACCACGAATCCAACAATCAGGCTTTTTACTCTCTCAACTGTCAGCTAGCAACGACACAATGTGCAGACTGTCATTTCCCTAATAATCCATTCCTACTTGGGATCTAAATATCAGAGCTCTATGTGCACCTCAAGATGCAACAGAATACAACAAGTAGCGATGACATGGTGAAGACTAAATCATTTACATGAATAGAAAAACAAAAAAGCATCGGGTAAAGGGCAGGGATTTCAAACCTCTAACTTGAACGAGGAGCATAGAGCTGCCGGGAAATACCGGAGGAGACCAGGTGGATCTGGGACCATCGGAACCATTAATTGGATTCCTGGCGATGAAGGGCGATGACGACTGGGCAGATCGCCATGAGAGAGAAGAGAACCTTCTTCCCACAAGTCTAATCATCTTCTTTCTATGTGACCTCCGACTCTATCGTTGCCGTGATGGTTTCTTCGTCTAGGGCTAGACTACGATTCGGCCAAGAGAAGAGAGGATTGGCGACTCACGGAAGATTGGAGAGATCTGACGCGTCATGAAAGGAGGAGGTCATTACTACATTTGACAAACAAATGGCAGGGCCGTTCGCTGAGAGAATTTGATGAAATGCCCTCATAATATACTAAATTATAAAAATAACTTGATTCCAAAATGTTTTATAAAAATAATCTTTTGTCCATTTTCTTTTAAATAAGAGTGAGAACAATATCAATTTTATTTATAAAGTTGGATAAAGATATCAAATTTTTTATTAACTTTTAAAATTTTATTTATATATATATAAATTTATCAAAAAGTGTCAAATTTATTGAACTTAATAGAAATAGTTAACTGTATTAAAATTCTTTCCAATTGTTCTTACACGGTCATATCCACGTTATTATATAAATATATTAACTTTATAATCAAATTATTCTTTTCAAACATCTTTAAATAAAAATAAAATAATATATATATGTAATTTTTCTTCTCATCTTTGCCATCCAATACCAAACTGGTTCCACCCCTCTTCCATTACATTCAATATATCTACATAAAGATCCTTCTAATATTTTTAATACTGATCTACAGCCTCTCCCATTTCATTTAACAGTGTTCGTTTTAATATTTTCCCATCACTTATGAAAATCTCGACGACGGAGGAAGCGATGAAAATGGAATTGGACGTAGCTTCGATTCGACGAAAACTGAAGAGGAAAGTGATGAATGATAGATTGGAAGAAGTGGCGTACCGTTTGTGGAAGTTAGGGTTGTGAGAAAGAGAAGAAAGAGAGAGAGTATTGATGCTATTGATATTGGGAAGATCCATTGCCGTACCATCGTTTGTGGATGCTTGAGATGAAGATAGTAGCTTTTGATAATGAACTAACTGAATGAATCAATTTGTATTATTTCTTTGTTCTTCAGTCAAACAATCTTCTTTCTTTAATCCGAACTAGAGAGCTTTCTCTCTCTCTCTGTAGATGGAGTGTAGGTGACAAGTGGGTGAGAATGGTAAAAAAAGTAATAGTAGAATATTTGTTAAATGAAATGGGAGAGGCTGTAGATAAGGATGGCAATTTGAAACCGCCCCGCGAAAACCGAACCGAATTGTCCCGTTTGGGACGGTTTTTCCTCGAAACCGAACAAGAATGGGGCGGGGATGGTATTTGTGTCCCCCGCCCCGACCCGCCCCGATTTCACCTCGTTTTCACCCCGATTCTATCCCGAATACCATAAATATAATTAAATATATTAAATCACCAATATATTTATTTATTTACTATATTTTATAAGAGTATTAAAATTATTTCTTTATAATAATATAAAATTTTAATATATTACAATATATATTATTTTAAAAAATTCGTTTATATAATTTTATTGTATAATTTTTATTTATTGTTTTTAAATAAAAATTATTAACGGTGCCCCGCGGGATTCCCTGAAACCGAAAAAAACCGAACGGGGCGGGATGGTATTAAAAAAATCCCCGAAATTAAAATGGGGCGGGATGGTAATTGCATTCCCCGCCCCGAACCGCCCCATTGCCATCCCTAGCTGTAGATCATTACTAAAAATATTAGAAGGCTCTTTATTAGATATGATAGATTGAATGAAATGGAAGAGGGGTGGAACAGTTTTGTTAGGGAGGCGAAGATGAGAAGAAGAATTACAGAGACATTATTTTTATTTTTATTTAAAGATATAAGTTCCGTTTGAAAAGAATGATTTGATTATAAAGTTAATATATTTATATAAGGACGTGAATATGACATGGCACGAACATCTGGAAAGAATTTTAACACCGTTAACGATTTCTGTTAAGTTCAATAAATTTGACACTTTTTGACAAGTTTGTATACATAAATAATATTTTATAAGTTAATAAATAAATTTGACACCTTCATCCAACTTTATAAATAAAATTGACATTCTTCACAAATTATAATATAACCTTTTCATCTCTTTCTCTATTTTATTTCCTATTTCCCCTCTTTTCTTCTTCTATTCTTTCCCCCCTTCTGCTCGACCGTTGCGCTTCCCCTCCCCACGACTATCGGGATCCCCGACTATCCCACTCCCCAAGCAAGTAACGCAACACAACGTCAGACTCCCTGACTATCCCTAACTCCCCAAGTAACGCTCCCCACGACTGTCCATGACAACGTCGACGCTTCCGGAAATCCTAACGATGTCTTCAGCAACATTCAGTCAGCTTTCAGTCTTTAATGCATCCTATATTTCAGGTTAGTGTTTATTTTTTCGTCGTTTTCTCTTCCATGCTGAATTGTTTTAGGGTCTTAGGGTAAAGAACAGTTGTGTGAATGGTTTGAATAGTTTGTATGAATGGTTTGAACTGTGTGAATTATATATTACATTCGCAAACTGCACTTTGCGTCGATGTAAAGTGCAGTTTGCGTAAGTATTGTTTGCGTCGACGCAAAGTGTTGTTTGTGTCGACGCAGCACCGACGCAAAGTATTAATTCTCCATTCAACTTCTTTTTATCCTTTTTCTTCGGTCGATTTCATATTTGATTCCATTCTTACTCTCTACAAGTGTTGGAGCAACTGAGTGTCCAAACACATGTTTTCTCAAAGGTAAGTTTTCGCATTTTGTTTTGTGTAGAAACAAGATTGATTGTTAATGAATGTTGGAGATGTTGAATTTTTATATGATTGGTCTTTTGGGATCAGGCGTAATGAAAAGATTTATTGCTATGTTACTGTCGAGGTGAAAAGGAAAATGCAACTTTTGGAGAATGGTTTGAAGGTTAAGGAGTATGAGCTTTTGAGAAGGAACTTAACTGATACTAATTGTTTTGGTTATGGTATTCAAGAAAACATTGATCTTGGAATCAAGTAAGTTCAAATTTGATGATTTAGTTAAGCCTCTTCATAATTAGATTGACTTTTGTTCAAAATTATTACAATATGAAATTATTGTGTTTTCTTAGGTATGATCCTTCAACCGGTATCTATTGTATGGATTTCTATGTTGTCCTTAAACGACTTGGATATTGTGTTGGTAGAAGACGCGGGTGCAAGGCTCATGTTGGAATCCAACATAGGGTTACAAAGGAGGATTCAATGAAGCGGTTCCAAGTCAAATATGAAGATTTGTTATTTCTTGAGACTTTGAAAGAAGTTGGGTCTTTTGTTCTTCTTAAAGACTTGGATTTTTGTACTTGCCTAATTTATCCTTTTGTAATATTAGGATGTTTTATGTCATATTTGAGATTACTTTTATGTTTATGTTATTTTTTTATGGGATTTTATTGAATTAATATCACATTAGAATACAAGAAATTGAAAATCATCAACTAAGGCATGTGAGCATTTTATTCACATTTCCAAAGAAGTTTATAGGTTATAATGTAGGAAGACCCTTTTTATGTGTTCTTTATTTGCTAGTAATGTTTCACCCCAACCAATACTTTCCTCCATGGCTCTAACAAGTGCAATAAGCTCAAGTGCATCAATTTGCAGTGTTTGGTTATTGTTGTTATGCATCAATTTGTAGTGTTTGGCTATTGTTATTCGCAATCTATAAATTGCGTTGACGCAAACTATAGATTGCATTGACAAAGTGTATAAATTGCTTCGTCGTCTCCAAAAGCTTGTTTTCGAAAATGAAAAATTCAAATATCTGCAATTTCATTTGAAGGATCCATTATTTATGATATATATACATATATTTCATCATACAATAAACAAATTCTTCTAATGGCGAATTCCGCTGCTTATGTACATATCTTTTGTCATTCAATATCATTTTTAAAACGCCTTCAAACCAAAACATTTCATCTCCATTAGCATAAATAGAGCAGGCGACAATGGTCGAGAGGAAGACAATCGTGATAGCTAGAGATTCAAGACGAAGCGGACAATAAATTTCTAGAAAAGAAGAAAAGAAGAAAAAAAAAGGGCAAACAAGTCATTTCACAGGCCCAAAATGTCATTTTTGCAAAAGTTATTGAGCCTAGGTTGTTTTTGGAATTTTGTCAATTTTAAGGGTCATTTCGTCAAATTTCCCTTTCAATATGTTTCCAAAATGGTCAACCAAACTCATTATTCAATTGAAACTAATTGTAAACATATTCAAGGAAAATTTCAAGAGAATTAAGAAACTAACAGATCTCATTCGTTGTTTTGCTCAATCTTAAGACCCTTGAGGTTGTCTTTGAGTTCATCTTCGGTTTCTTCTTCATGATCTTCTTTGAGTAACCGCGTGCCGCGACTAGACCTGGCCACGAATAGAATTTTATTCGAGATTCGATTCGATTCGATTCGTTAAAAATTCGATTCGATTCGATTCGTTAAAAATTCGATTCGATTCGTCAAGAATTCGAATTCGAATTCGTTAGAGTAAGAATTGAATACGGTTTTCAATATTTAAAATTCGAATTCGATTCGGATTCGAATTCGATTCGGATTCGAATTCTAATTTGATTCGGATTCGAATTCGATTCGGATTCGAATTCTAATTCGACACAAATTATTATTAAATTTAATATTATAATAATAATAGATTATACGGTGTGACTTGTGAGTGTGAATGTAACTTGAGACTTGAGAGTGTTAATTACATATGTCAGATTTGGAACAAAAAATAATAATTTGGTACATTAAGTGCAAGTCCAATTTTTAATTTATTTATTTATTTTTTAAAATATTAAACATTAACTCTATTTATTTATTAAATAATTGAACTTGGTTGAAACATTAAAATAATATTCTTAAATAAATTAGAAGTTTTAGAATTTTTTAATTAAGTATTAAAATTATAAAATTAATTCGAATTCGATTATAATTCGATTCGATTATAATTCGATAATAATTCGATTCGAATTCGAAATTTTCATAATTCGTATTCGATTCGACTTATAAAGAATTGAATATGGTTTAATGTTTTGATAAATTCGAATTCGAATAAATTCGATTCGAATTCGTTCGAATTCGAACCGTGGTCAGGTCTAGCCGCGACCGTGCCGCCTCTTCGTCTTCCATGCGGTCGCGTGACGCGACTGTGCCTCCTCTTCGCCTTTCACGCGGTCGCGTAACGTGACCTCAGTATACCAATGATATCTATCAAGAAACAAACAACAACGCAAACAACTATACCAATGCCATGCTACCAAGAAATAAATAACAATGTATTTCAGAACGGAAGTATAACAGTAACTGCGTCCATCTTCTCATGGTTGTCTTCATTGTTTTGTCCTTCGTTGGTTCCGTCTTCTCCATTCGTTGTTCGCCCCCTTTGTCGTTCGCCCCGTTTACCGTTCGCCGTTTAGGGTTTAAAGAGAATGAGGAGAAGACCGAGAAGAGAAGAGAGAGAACGGGGAAGAAAGAAATGATAAAAAAATGGAAAAAATTATAATAAATATTAAGGGCATTCTAAAAAATTGACATGTCATCACATTGTGTCATGCCAAAGGGTATTTTCGTCTGAAAGTGTCATTTTGCAAAGTTTATCAGGCCTAAATCATTTCCCAAAAATGAGTCATTTGTCAAATTTCCCTACTAAAGATTATATAAAATGCAATACAAATTCTTTTCAAACAACAGTTCTAATGGGATCCGGTGCATTAGTGCTGGTATGATCGTACCCATCATATGATGAACAATTTATTCATTTGATACATCATTAATTAATTAAAAACATTATTTTTTCACGAAATTCGAAATTGATGGGTTTTAAATGGCCAAAGGCCGTTTACGAGCTCGGTTTCTTCAAATCGATCCGTTTTTACACTTTTATTTTGTGTTTTTTTCGTAAAAAAATCAAAAACCAAATCGAAACAACGTGTTTTTTTAAATTGTACGTTTTCATACTTTTATTTTGTGTTTTTTCGTAAAAACATCAAATATCAATTAAAACATTCGAAATTAACATGGTTTTATATTAAATCGTAAGTTTTTACGTTTTCATTTTATGTTTTTTTTTCCGTAAAAAAAGTAAAAAGATTTCAAATTCATATGTTTTTTATGATATTTTGTATGTTCTTTTATATAAAAACACAAAAATAAAAATAAAAGTTCGAAATTAACGTGTTTCATGATTGTGATCGTCGTAGGTGATGTTTGAGATCGGGTTTCTAATTATTGCTGCTACGCTAGTTGGTGGGAGATCAGACACTGTTATGTCAGAAATAGCCGAATCAGAGGATACAAACCCTACAGAAATAAAAGCAAGCATCATACAAGGTTAAATCGAATAGAACCATCTCTAAAAGTTCCCTTAATAGAAAGTAAGCACTTTTCTTAGTTCTTTTTCATTTGCCCAATGCATTGCAGTTGTGGCGGTGAGTAAATCAGTATGCATTTAGCTTATGATAGCAAACTAAGAGGGGGATTATCATACCACGAATCCAACAATCAGGTTTTTTACTCTCTCAACTGTCAGCTAGCAACGACATAATGTACAGACTGTCATTTCCCTAATAATCCATTCCTACTTGGGATCTAAATATCAGAGCTCTATGTGCACCTCAAGATGCAACAGAATACAACAAGTAACGATGACATGGTGAAGACTAAATCATTTACATGAATAGAAAAACAAAAAAGCATCGGGTAAAGGGCAGGGATTTCAAACCTCTAACTTAAACGTGGACCATAAAGCTGTCGGGAAATATCGGAGGAGACCAGATGGATCTTCGACCATCAGAAGAGGATGCATCAGAACCATTAATTGGATTCCTGGCAATTAAGGGCGATGACGACTGGGCAAATCGCCAAGAGAGAGAAGAGAACCTTCTCCCCACAATTCTAATCATCTTCTCTATCGTTGCCGTGATGGCTTCTTCGTCCAGGGCTAGACTACGATTCGACAAAGAGAAGAGAGGATTGGTAACTCACGGAAGATTGGAATGATCTGACGCGTCATGAAAGGAAGAGGTCATTACTACATTAGACGAAAAAATGGCAGGGCAGTTCCTTTGGGAAATTTGAGAAATGACCCTAAAAAGAGGGGGGTAAATGAGCTATGACCAGCGCATAAAATTAATTGCGCCGGTGACCACCTCATATTTTATGTGTCAGTGATCACCTCATATTTTTTTTCTTTATTCTCTCTCTTCAAGGTCTTCTCCTCCTTCTCTCTACAAACATAAATGGCCCGAAGATGATTGATTGGTATACTGATATACATGTCTCTGTTGCGGCGAATTGCGGTTGCATCTCGTGAATGCAGTTGCGTCTCATGACCAGGTCATTTATAATAAGTAATTGCATTTCAATGGTACGGTTGCGTCTCACAATTGATAGTATTATTGTTTTCAATTGCAACTGAAGTATTATCTGAAGTATTTGTTTTTTATAATGGAGAGTGAAAAATTACAGCTAATGGTGCTAGGTCTTTATGTGCAAAATCATGCAAAACTTTGGATATACCCCAAAATACTACATTTGCCGAATTAGTTGATATCATCTATCATAAGATTAACGTGCAGAAGTCTACATATGATTTAGTGATTGAAGTCATGTATGATTTTCCACTAAATGTTCCCCCTACTGTTATTGATGAAGATGACGATTTGGGCACCTATTTATCACGGTTGATTTCGGGTCGCGTCACCACTACGTTTCTCTGTTGTAGAGAAGTCACCACTTACATACCCAAGTCAAGATAGTGTACTACCACTACTTACTCAAAAAACTATACCTGAAGTTGTTCCTGAAATGTTTCTGCAGGTTGTCTTTGAAAGTGAAAATGAAGGAGGAGGAGAATAAATCGTGCCTCGTTACGAACGGGTTAATGACTTGCAAGCTACTACTAGTGCTGCACCAGAAATTGCACGCACGCCTCACCGATCATCAAAACCTACCACCACCTCATCTATCATCATTTCCATCGACAGACTTATCATCAATACCTATACTACAAAAATCATTTAGGATGACATTAAGTAGTGAAATCGTATTGAAAGTCGGTGCGTTGTTTGACAATAAAAAAGAACTTCAACTGAGGTTATATAAATATGTGATGACTAATCATTTTAAATTCAAAGTGGAGAAGTCAAGAAAAAATCTTTGGTATGTGAAATATTTGGATGAGACATGCAAGTGGAGATTGCGTGCTGTGAAAGGTAAATTATCTGAGATGTTTGAGATTCGAAAATTCGACCACCAACACTCATGCTTAGTTTATCGAGGCTAGATAAAATAATGCAAACACCAGCATGGGTTATTGGGGAGTGCATGAAGAGTAAGTACATAGACCATCACCATGACCACTTGCCTAAGAAAATAATTGAAGACATGCAGACAACTTATGAGATACATTTGAGTTATTATAAGGCTTGGAAGTCAAGGGAAAGGGCTTTAATGTCGGTGCGAGGACAATAGAGGATTCCTATGGAAAATTGTCATCACACCTTTACATGTTGGAGAAGAATAATCTGGATACCATAACAGACATCCAGATAGATAAGCTCGACCACTTCAGGTATATATGTTCATGTCCATAGGCCTCTCAATTAGGGTTTCAAAGCCTCTTGTCATCCTGTATTGTGTGTTGATGCAGTTTCTTAAGCACAAGGTGGGTGGTCAACTATTGATGGCTATAACATTGGATGTGAATGAGCAACTATATCATGTTGCATTGGCATTGTTGATTTAGAAAATAATAATCCTGGACTTATTTTATGCAAAAACTGAGAGATGCAATTGGATTAGTTGATGATCCCGTCTTCCTATTCGATAGACACCCAAACATCGTCAATGCCTTATGTGCTGTTTTTCTAGAAGAAGACCACGGTGCGTGCACATATCACATAAAGATGAATATTATGGCCAAATTTAAAACTGATAGCTCTCACTAGGAGTTTGATTTGTCTTCTCGTGCATACACATTCCCAAACTTTCATCGGTTTTTTGACCAGATTAGGGTTAAAGATTAAATTTTTGCCGCCTATTTGGAAGAAATTGGGTTCCAAAGATGGAGTAGAGCATTTTCCTCCGGTAAGCTATAAAATCAACTCACAAGCAATTATGCTGAAAGCTTTAATAGTCAGAGTAGGGAAGGCATAAAATATTACATTTCAACGATGACTTACTATTTCAGATTCACAATACAACATTAGTTTAATGATAAAAGTGAAAAAGCGTCCAACCACCAAAAATGTTTATCTCCCACTTATGAAAAGTAATTATGTGAGGAATTCGAGAAGGCCAGATTTTATACTGTATCAATGCTTAACTGATTCGAGTTTTATGTGCATGACAATGAGTCTCATTTTAAATTCAATTTGAAAGAAAGAGACTACACTTGTAGGGTATTTGAAGTATCTGGTCTTCCTTGTACGCATGCACTGACTGCTGCCCGTCACCAGAATTTGGTTTCTTATTACTTCTGCTCAATGTATTATTCAACTCACATGTTCAATCTATTTAACCAATTGTTTAATCGTTCTATTTTCTTTGCTCACAGGTATTACACAACTGAATCTTGGTTGAATGCATATGCGGAGACATGTTATCCTATTGGTGATGAAAATAATTGGGATGTTCCCGAAATGATCAAACAACGCATTTTCTTAAAACCACCTATTAAGGTTAAGTAAGGGAGGTCACAAACAAAGCGTAGGTCATCCCATTGTGAGGTCTATAAGGTCCCGAGACGATGCAGGTCATGTGCTGGTCTAGGACATAATAAGGCAACATGCAAAGTAGTGATGCCTACACCATCTACTACAAAAGAATCATAATATCAGCAACATGAGTCATCATCTCAATAGTATGAGCCATCATCTCAATTGTACGAGCCTTTAACTTGAACTTGAATTTGTGATATTAATTATGAACCTGTTATGTTTATTCAATTGATGAGATTTTTATATCTTGTGATTTTTGAATTTGTGATTTTTGACTTTAGAGAAATATATTAAGTTTGAGTTGATAAAAGCATTATGTTTTAGAGCACTTCATTTTGCATTTGGAAAATGATGTGTATGGAAAAAATTGGATTTGTTTGGAATTGGGTCCATCATCATAGAAAATTATCTTTTAGGGCCTATGAGAATATTAGAGAAGGAAATTTTGTTATCCAATAACAACAATATCTTCAATGACAAATATGGATAAGAAAATCAATATAGGTATGACATTTACATAGATGCTAAATTGGGTTATGAAAAGATTTCTTCCTTATCTCATTGGTGTAAATGAATTAGTATCCGAATTTTATACTTTATACTTCGTTATTTTCGAGACGCAATCTCCATTCACAAGACGCAACCTCCATTCGCGAGACGCAACCTACATTCACGAGATGCAACCTCCATTCGCGACATGTAACCTAATGAATAATTTCAATTCCTTCCTCTTCTTTTTTCCCTATATTACATTGTGTTGTTGATTTTACAAAAAATTGATATTAACATTACATCAACAATATTATAAATGTTTGATATTAACATTACATCAAAAATATAACAAATGTTTGGTATTAACATTACATCAACCTATGGTTCTACAAGTTGATGAAATAACATGACCGCCCACTTTTGTCCCCAAAATTCCATCTCTTCTGAAGTCACTTCTTCTAGACTTAGGTTTGCAGTCAAGTACACCATATGCATTAGTACAAAGACACCACAGTCTCCACTCTTCGCTGCTTTGGGGACTTGTGAGTGTAGAAGTATTTTGTATGGCATGACGTCTAAAGAAAGTCGAGGAAACCTTACTTTTTTAGGAGGAGACATTGCCTTATAAAATATATAGGGAAACATTTCAGACATTGGTTGCATAAATTCATCAATATTATTATAAACTCCAGAATCATAGTCATATACGTCTATACGCCACTCTTGTAGACGGACAACGCACAATATCCAGTGGACGTTTTTGAGGTTCAAAGGAATGTATATATCATCGAATAATTTCCAAGTGATCATACATCTTTTTTCAGAACCCCAGAAGTAATCCATAAAGTTTACAATGTCAAAACCAACAGGATCTTCAAGAAAATCTCGGTACTTAGAAGTAAACTTAACGCCGAGCCAACAATCTGTAATTGTGAAATTATTCCTTTATATCTTTGGATATAGGGAAAATCTTCTTTTCAGAAGTAAGAAGCATGCATTGATTTCCTGCACAATGGAAAAACATTCAAAATACAATCGCAATTAAGGTCGCGAGACACAATCACAAAACGCAACCGTCAATCGCGAGACGCAACCATAACATTTATCATATAACATTGAAGATGAATCTCATGACTTACCTCATCTTGCATCCATGAATACCTTTTCATCATTCTGTGAAATAATGTATTTTTAGCTTCCGAACTAATGAAATCAATTTTCGCTTTGTCGGTAGTTGGATCATTCAGCCATGTTTGCAATTGAGTCAGTAGTTGATCGTCATATTTGAGAAGGGGATTGACTGTTAAAGGATCATTTGTCTTGGGTAGTTTTCCCGAAGGGTTGGTGAATCAGGCATCCTTCTTTGGCTTCCTTGTCCTTCGCACAAATGTGATTTTAGGAGGAGTATTGAATTCTTTCAGATCATCGTCCTCATTCCTTTCCTGCTTATTTTTCTTCACTACCTTCTTCACATTCTCCTCCTTCTTTTCCTGATTTTTCTTCACTACCTTCTTCATCCTCCTTCACCACTTCTTCATTCTTCTCCATTGGCTCCTTCTTCACCTCTTCTCCATCGTCTTCTTCTTCATCTCTTCTTCATTCTTCTCCATCGGATCCTTCTTCACCTCTTCTTCATTCTTCTCCATCGGCTCCTTCTTCACCTCTTCTTCATTCTTATCCATCGGCCCCTTCTTCACCTCTTCTTCATTCTTCTCTATTGTCTCCTTCTTCTCCTCTTCTTCATTCACTACAGTAATGCCATGCAAAATGGGTCCAATATCTGAATCTATCTCATCAACCTCATAACCTACCTTATCATCATCCTTATCATTCTCCTTCTCCTTCTCCTACAAAATAAAAAATATTTAGGTCAGTCAAGACGCAACCGTCATTCGCGAGATGCAACTGTCATTCGCAAGACATAGTCGCGAGATGCACATTGTACAAGATCTTCTCCGTGGAGGACTCTTCCATCATAGTTAGCAACACCGTGCTATGAAGGGAAGAGTTACCTGAATGGTGTTCTTCCTGTTGGATTGATACACATGTATCCTTGGGTATAAAGGGCCATCAACCTCCTTCCTTATGGAGAATCTAAGGACAAAGTTTTGGATAACCTCATAGATCCACATTTGTAGTGTTAGTGCAAACCCATAAACGTTATAAGCAAAAGTATTACTAACTCCACTTTCCTTCCTAGACATATACATGGACCTGTGGCGTTTCATGTCCTGGTTAAGACCCTTCATGGTGACTCCAAAGGACAACTTTCCCCTAGAAATCAGAGTAAAGCTTCAAAATCCTCCACCATATGGAGTATTTTGACATTTAGAATCCGCCTTGGGTCAAATGAAAAGAGGTACTGGCCAATTAGGCATACCAACCTCATCTTTCATGCATCTTCCTTATTAGTGCATGTCATAAAACAAGCTTCCATCTCGTTCATTCGAACTATCATATTCCTTTTAAAATATTTTATCAGCAATGGTGGACAACCTTGACATTCATCTTTGACTTCAGGCAATCTGTCGAAGTTGAGGCCTGTAATAAAGGCATACTCCTTCATACGAAAAGTCAGTTCCTCCCCATTCACGTTGAAAATCATCATCTTCAAATTGGACTTAACCTTCCGAAGCAATATTTGATGGACTATTGTTCCTGAGAACACCAAGTCCGGGACTCCTTTGAATAAATACTAAAATTGGCAATTAAGAGCCCTCTCCATAAGATCCATCTTTTCAAACTTCCCAGTTATCTTTTTACGGTATGGACAGATTTCCATGAAATCCTACCAGGAAAATCAGTAACGATGGAGTCTGTCATCTACAAAAGGGAAAACAACAATGTTCGTGAAAACTTTTTACAACAAATATAAACAAACGAGAAGAAACCATCAATCGCGAGAAGAAACCGCGAGACGCAACCAACTAAACCCTAACATAAACCATTCGCAAGACGCAACAAAATTTTCCTAAACCCTAACATAAACCATTCACAAGACGTAACCAAGTTTGCTAAATCCTAACATAAACCATTTGCGAGACGCACCAATGTTTTGCTAAACCCTGACATAAATCCTAAAACAAAAACTAACAATAACTTGATTAATGAAGACGATAAATGAACGAGAAGACGAGCGTGAAGAGTCGTCGAGGTAGACATCAGTGAGATGAGTAGAGGCTAGAGAGAGAGATGAGCGGGAAGAAATATGAAATAAATTATAATCCGCCTTTAAATATAGTGTAACTCTTCGACTTCCATTGCGACACATGTCGATCGCGAGACGCAACCGAGAGATGCAACCGTGAGACACAAATGCGAGAGGCAACCGCGATACGCAATCGATAAGTATCAAGCGATCAACAATTGCGCCCGCTACGCAACAATCGCGCCTGCAAGGCGAATCAACATGAGACCCTATCAACACCTGCATTGATTCAAGGAGAATCAATTAAACACAAAAAAATTCATCTATAAAGGAAATAAGTGATAATTTAATCTTTCACCGTTCGTCGTTCGCTGTTCGGGCTTCGCAGTTCGCCGTTGGCACTTGTCTTCGTCGTTGTATTCTTCGCGAAGGGGAGACGAAAGAGAAGAGAGAGGCAGCGATGAAGAGAAGAGAAAGGCGTCTTTGGGTTAGAGCGGAGAAGAGCGATAAAAGAGAGAATGGGAAGAAACAAAAGAAAAAAATTGATTTTATAAGGTTTCGGTTGCGAGATGCAACTGCGGTTGCGTCTTGTGAAGGGGTAAAATCATCTTAAACCACGGTAAATTACCATCAGTGCAATGTTTATTAGGCCCTAGCCAATAGGGCATTTACCCCCCTCCCCTCACTTTTTTTTCTGATCATTTAGTCAAATTTTCTGTTCGCTAAGACTATGCGATTCCGAAACAACGTCATTTTTTCTTCATATGTCGGTCGTACAACTAGATTGGTGAAAAATATTTAACTAAACCGGTTACATTTTGTATAAATATATTAACAAAATGAATTGGATTTCAAATAAAATTGAATATCATAAATTATAAATGAAAGCATTAGATTGCCTCTAACTAAACAATGATTATTCTACATATTGTAAGAATTATAAACTAAATACAAGTTTAAAGAATATATCAACTACCGTACGTCTAAAAATCGTTTCACATTTGAAAGTAATTTTTAACTTTAGTTTTCACCTCATAACTTATCTTTCTCTGAAATTTTGATTGGGATGAGAAATCAAAATAATAGACTAAACTAGAGTTTATTTTAATTTTGTTCTCATCAAATCTCGTGGCTTACATTACAAGTGAACCTCATAAAACGAGAAGAGAAAATGACTTTCTCGAAAGTTGCATTGTCTAAAGTGAGATGAAGAACTGAAATAGGATTTAATGAAATTTAGACTAGGTTTTACTCTTTTTATAGTCTCCTCCAAATTTACTCCATAAGAAATTGGGAAAGTGTTTTGCATTCTCGAACGCGACTAAAAGATTCAGATTTGAGTTTGGTATTTGGTTACACATTAAAAAAGACATCGACACAATGTCTCATGTACCCATCAAATGTTTGTCTTTACTATAAATTCTTAGTCATCTTAAGTAAAATAGTTTTTTTTATATGTCATTTTATTTTTCGAATCTAGTATATATGTCTATAGATAAATTCAAACTTTATCGAATAAGGGTGTATCAATAAATGCTTAAGGTATGTATCCAGATATGTCATGGTACAAAATTTTAATAGGTAGAATTGAGATGAATACATATAAGAAAAGGCTAAGTCATGATAATACATTAAAATTAAAGTAAAATCAAATTTGAGAAAATAAATAATTTCAAATGAGAACTTAAACAATTAATTTTTTATGTTATTCAGATGTCTCTGAAACAAATAAATAAAATAGTAAAATCAAATTTAGGAAAACTTTTATTTAGTAATTATAGAGTTCTTGAGAGATCTCAAAATACAAATAAACTAAATAATAAATAATATGAAACCAAAAAAGACTGTTTGCCTAGTATACTAAGACATCCAGACCACAACCAACTTATGTTATAGTATGATGCGATGGAAGGACTCGGGTGTTGGTCGGACCAGGGCTCGCGATGTTTAGGCATGAGAAGGGAAAGGTATTGGGTTAAAGTCCTGGGGCCAATATCATTTTTGTTTTATTTTTTGGAAAGGTACAAAATGATATAGTTTAAGTTCGGTCAAAAATGAAAAAAAAGGCATTTTACTGGGACAAAAGGTCAGATGAAAGGGTAAGTCTCTAGGCGAGAGTTTTTGTGTTCGAACCCGAGGGTTGATTTCTTTGCAGTGTAATTTCAGGCTCGCCTGCTCCTAAACCTCTCGATTGTTGACTAGAAAGTTTCTAAGTCATTGACTATCAATTGAGCCTCCACTAATAACATCTTTCTTTCATAACAACTAATACTAACAACAAACAAGTACCATATGCCATTTTTAATTCTCTTGTCTAAACACAAAAATAGATGTACATAGATGCTAAGTATCATCATAGAAACATGATACTCAATCCCAAATATTATACTAACAACTTTTTTATTATGTAGCTGTCAAAATCAAGTGCATATTTTAAAGTTCAAGAAATGTTAACGAATCATGTTGCAGCTTGAATCAATCTCCTATGAACATGCCTACACGTTCTAGGATATTCATATATTGATTATAAAGTATAACAACTTAGTAAAAACTCATGAGCACATTTTTAGCTTTTGAAAGTTTTAGCCGATTTTGGCGTTTTTGATTTAAGAAGAATGGAAGAGTTTTGAATCGGTAGATTACTTGCATGTGAGATTTAGGATGTGTCTAGATCATCCAAATGACATAACAATCTACCTCACACAATATATGAACTCAAAATGCAATAAGTTAGAAATTTCATTTAGACCTCACCAAAGTAGCCTAGTGTTAAGAGCCGGCTTAAGAGACCAAAATGTCACGGGTTCAATTCCATCTAGAAGAGCTTTGAATTTAAACGGGGGACTATGATTGTGGGGTGTCTTACTAGTTCTCCTTTAATTCCAAAAAAAAGAATTTTCATTTAGAACATTGGGTTACATCATGAATGTAACTCATCAATAATTCTAAAAGATTCAATGTGACATTAACAAACTTTTAGAACACTTTTATGAGCCTAGAACACAACTTATAACCTGCTCTAAAAAATGTCAAAAAACTTGAAGATGACAATGGATGATTTCTCTCCTTATCCTCTCCCTCTTGTAACACAAATTTTTGGAATTTCTTAGTTCCTTTTGGTCATGCACAAAAACGTGATCTGATGTGTCGAAATTGCTATTGGGTGAAAACTATCGCCCGAAGAATGAAAAGCGGAAGTATAGCTATCGTAATGGATGTAGAAAAATAACGTAAAAGCAAAGAATAAATAGAATAACAACACAAGAGTTTTACCTAGGTTCGGACAAACAATATTCTACGTCCTACTTTAGGAGAATCGATTTAATAGAGTTATAATTACAAATTATAACTCTCTGTATGTTCTAGGTTTTAGTCTCACCACTCTCTACAACTCGTTTACAATGTACATATATATAGGCTTTTAGAATTCATAATTAGGAAAGAATCATTCTTTTAATATATTATATTGTATTATATTATATTACATTACATTACAATACATTACATTACATTACTTTACATTATATTACATTACATTACATTACATTACATTACATTACATTACATTACATTACATTACATTACATTACATTACATTACATTACATTACATTACATTACATTACATTACATTACATATATATATATATATATATATATATATATATATTTTCCCTTTTACAATATATCATTCTCTCTCCATATAATATATATGAATTTTTTCCTTCTTTTGTACTGAACATTCAGACACACTAAATTGGACCTCAAAACACTAGGCTCAATTCTACAAATCTCTCTTGCCTCTATGTCCATTGTCAAATGAATGAGCCTCATCACTAAGAACATCTTAGAATCGATCCTCATATTCTCCGATTATGTTCAAAACTTTGTGACGTGAATCAAGTCACAGCATTTTCGAAACTTGATTCCCGTCACCACCTTTGTGGCCATATCTGCGGGATTTTTATCTGGGTAAATCTTTCCCGTAACTACCGCTCCACTCTCTTTTACATCTCGAATGTAGTGAAGTCGAATGTCGATGTGTTTTGTGCACTCGTGAAACATCAAGTTCTTGGACAAATGTATAGAACTTTGGGTATCGCATAAACCCTCCACCTTATCATGCTTCACCCCATATTCACCCACGAGACCCTTCAACCAAAGTGCCTCCTTGACTCCCTCCGTCACAATGATAGGGTAACTACGTATTGTAAATGTACTTTCCAACTTACTGAGCATCCAAATAGGGTAAACACATATTCCATTAGGGACCTTCTCTTGTCCAAGTCACCATGGCATACATTAGGCTCCCGACGACACTCGCATATGGGGTGTTTTCCTTTTCCTCCTCGGTACTCGGTGATATCTTTGAGGAGAGCTTTAAATGAGTAGTTAACTGCGTTTGAATTCCTTAGAATTAGACATCCCGAACTTGGCGACCATTTTTTGGAGGTAGTCGCTTTGAGACAAGAACAAGGAGCCTTTATCCCGATCCCACTCAATCACCATCCCCAAAATTTTCTTTGTCGGCCCTAATACTTCATCTCAAACTCACTCCCTAACAAACTCTTGACCTTGCGAACCTCTTCCTTGTTTCTTGATGTGATCAACATATCATCCACATATAAAAATAGGAAGACCCCGCAACCATCAACCCACTTGACATAGACACAACTATCTAAATTATTCCTCACGAAATCGTTGCGAACCATGAACTCATCAAAGGGAAAATACCATTGTCTTGGGGATTGTTTCAAACCATAAAGTGAGCGTTTAAGGAGACGTACATTGCCCCTCAGGTTGCGTCATGAAAATCTTCTCCTCCAAGTTCCCATGAAGAAATGTCATCTTCACGTCCATTTGCTCGAGCTCCAAGTCAAAATGATTGACTAGAGCGAGCAATACACGAATGGACGTGTGCTTCACTACCAGGGAGTAGATCTCGTTAAAGTCGACCCCTTCGTGTTATGTGAAGTCCTTAGCTACGAATCTCGCCTTAATTATTGGCTTGTTACTGAACACCCATTTGAACCAACCACCCTCTAATTCTTGAGTTTGTTCACCAATTCCCACGTATCGTTTTTTTCAAGCGATGTCATCTCCTCTACCATAGCACGCTTCCATTTAGTTCTCTCCTTTCTCTTCATCGCTTCTTTAAACAATTTCGGCTTTGAATCTTGTAGCTCATCTACCACATGTAATGCAAAGGCTACCAAATCGGAGTAGCCAAATCTCTCTAGAGCTCGGGTTGTCCTACAATCTCTATCTCATACTAACTAGTATGAGCTAAGGTTCTCTTTCGGATTTGTATTTTCTTCCTCTACATGACCGTCTGTTTCATCCTCTTCACTATCCTCCTCCATGTCTACCGATTCTTTAGTAATCCCTCCTAGAAACTCTACCTCAAATTCAGTCCTCTCTTTAGCGACTTTTCCAGCTTCGACTAATTGTGTTTCTCCATAATAGAACTCGGTTCCCTAAAGACCACATCACGGCTAATGATACACTTGGACATTTCTCCGTCCTTGTAAAAGAGTTTCTAAACCTATACTCCATTGGGGTATCCAATAAACATACACTTCTTCGCTCTCAGATCAAGCTTTTCACCTCGTTGGTACATGTAAGCCACACACCCAAATACCTTCAGGTTGTCAAGTTTTGGAGGAGCGCCATTCCAAACTTCTTTTGGTGTCTTGCATTCCAATGTCGTCGATGGACAATGATTGATAAGATAAGCCGTAGTGTTAACCGCCTCACCCCAAAACCTCTTTGGTAGACCAGCCACAAGCAACATACACCGGACACACTCAAGTACCGTTCTGTTCATTCGCTCTGCCAAGCCATTCTATTGCGGTGTCTATTAGACGTTTTTGTGACGAACCATCCCTTCTTCCTTGATGAACTGATTGTACTCCTCGCCTAGGTACTCCAACCCATTATCTGTTTGGAGCTTTTTAACCTCCTTCCCGGTCTAAGTCTCTACCATCTTCTTCCCCTCATTGAATTTAGCAAATTCCTCATCCTTGTGCTTCAAGATGTATACCCCAACCTTGCGCGAATAATCATCAATGAAGGTGATAAAATATCGATATCCACCTAAAGTTATAGTCCTTGCTGGCCCCCAAAAGTCTGAGTGAACATAATTGAGCGTCTTCTAAGTCACCTCAACTGATCGCCCAAACTTCACCCTCGTAGCTTTACCGTATATGCAATTCTCGCAAAACTCCAAATCATAAAGTTTCTTCTTGCCAAAATAGCCTCCTTTAATCAACTCCTTCAAACCCCTCTCACTCACATGCCATAATCTTTTATGCCATAGACTTGTGGACGATACATCTCGAGGTTCTACCACTACCAGCCTATCACCAACCAAGGTGTTGCCTTGATGGACAAAAAGACTCTTCTCTCGCACACCCCTCATTACCACTAACGACCCTTTTGTGACCTTCAATACGTTCTTCTCTCCCTTCCATGCAAACTATGTTGGTCTAGTGAGCCAATAGTGATTAAATTTCTTAGAAGATTCGGGATGTGTTGCACTTCCGTCAATACCCTCTCGATTCCATCATACATCTTCAAACGCACTATTCTGATTCCCATAACCCTACAATACTTGTTGTTATTTAATAAAAATTCACCCACCGAAGTCTTCTCATAAGTCTCGAACTAACTCTCGTCAGGTGTCATATGGAACGAACACCCATAATCCATAATCCAATGCTTGTTGGACTAATTAGTGGAGACAACGAGAACATTTGCACTTTCATACCCATTCTCGACCTCTTGAACAACCTTTACTTCTCTGCTCTTCTTCCCGTCGTTACTCAAATCTGGACAATCTTGCTTAAATTACCCCTCCTTATCACAATTGTAGCAATTAATAGATTTCTTCCCGAAAGACTTCGAACGCCTCTTCTTCTTGCTTTTATTGTCTATTTTCTCGATTCTCCCTCGAACCAAGAGTCCATCTCCACTCACATTTCTTTTTCATTCTTCTTATTGTGGTCCTTCAATCTCAACGCACTCATTACATCATCGAGGGTAAGCTCCTTCATCCCATGCTCGAGTATGTCTACGAACCATACAACTTCGGTAAAGAATTGAAAAGAATCAGCGCCTTATCCTCATCCTTGTACTTATCCACGATTTTTTCTAAATTAAGGAGAATCTTGACAAAATCGTAAAGATACGTTTGCAAATCCTTCCCCTCAGTCATTCTAAACTTGAAGAATCTCTACTTCATGTAGATCCAAGACGACAATGTCTTAGTCATATATAAAGATTCCAACTGAAGTCACACCTCTGTTTCCATCGTGGCACTAGCAACCTCTCGCAGTACCATGTCACTAAGACTAAGAATCCAATGTGTTATTGGCCCTTTCCAATACCTCCATCTTTTTTCTCTACGTCCATCGAGGCTAGTAATTTTGATTCCCCTCGAGTGATTTAGCGACTCCAATGTTGCTTAGGTGTTCCCTCATATTCATCTTCCATAACCCAAAATCATGCGTCCTATAGAACTTCTCGATATCCACCGAAGAAGTCGACCCCATCTCAAGTCAAAGAAATTGAACTGCGACCACCTTAGATCAACCTCACTTTGATACCAATTTGTTGTGAAAATTATCACCCGAAGAATGAAAAACGGAAATATAGCAATCGTAACGAATTAGATCAATAACTTAAAAACAAAGAATAAATAAAATAACGACACAAGAGTTTTACCCAAGTTCGGACCAACAATGTCCTATGTACTACTTTTAGAGAATCGATTCAATAGTTATAATTACAAATTCTAACTCTCTATATGTTCTAAGTTTTAGTCTCACCGCTCTCTACAACTCATTTACAATGTAAATATATATAAGCTTTTAGAATTCATAAATATGAAAGAATCTTTCTCTTTATATATTATATAATATATATATATATATATATTGTTTCCCTTTTAGAATATATCATTCTCTCTCCATATATTATAATATATATGGATTCTTTCCTTCTTTTGTACCTAACATTGAGGCACATTAAATTGGGCCTCAAAACCATAGACCCAACTCCACATCTATCTATGAACTAAGAGATAGACTCAAGGGGAGCTCATCTCTAAGATTATCATCCACGATCTGTTTCTTTAGATATTTCATTTATGAGTTGCCATTATTTTGTTCCATTAGAAATTAGGAAAGAAACACAGAGATTCTATTTTCTTGTTTGGTGCTTATTTAAATGTGGAGAAGGGCCACAATGTTTTGTCCTACATACCCATCTAAAGACTATCTCTACATTGAATAAATTAGTCATTTTTAAAATCATGATGTTTACACTTTTTTTAAATTCATCAGGGTTCATCCATCATATCCTCGTATGTTTAAAAAAATCTTCCTTGTCTAACTTAGAATTTAAGAGATCAAATCACATTCAGTTCCTTGGCATGCTTTTAGGTAATGACATTTAACAGGGTAATAAATTTGTATTTTAAGTAAAACACATATATGTAGGATTGTGGAGTATATTTGAGTTAAAACCAAAGTATTCCAAAAATTCAAGTTAGTATATCAAAAAATCAAATTTAATGTGAGGATCATGAAGACAATGTTTTTTTAGTTTTTGGTGTTGCAGAATGAACGTTATGTACTATACAAGTTTGACAAAATGATAAAATAAAACAATTCAAAAATAAAATGTGTAAGCATGAAAATTTGACTTACCCTATTTTTAAAATAATATTATTATGTTTAATAATATTAAAATAGTATTTTGGATTTTTATATTCAAAATAATTTAAAGAAGAAATTAAAACATAATTAATGATCAATTAATATGATAATTAAACCTTAATTAAGGAAATTTTCCAAAATTCCAAAAATAATTTGAGGATAAAATATTGTATATATTTTACCAAAATTAGACCAATGAAGGTGTTAAAAATATTTAATTGTGATTTAATCATAAGTTATGTTTAATTTATGACTTAAAGAAATTAAATAAAATACTGTAAAATTCCCAAAAAAACCAAAAACAAATAAGATCATAATTGTTATTATGATTTCAAAAATATTTTGGGGATGTTTTGGTAAAAATGGATTTAAAAGGGATTAAAAAATCGTTTTTAATAACTTTTTAAATAAAAATATAATTGTATAATTCTATGTAGCTGAAATTATGTTTAATCTCTACAGTAGGATTCTGTACCATCAGATGAGTGCCCAGATCTCATCCAACAACCCAGACGCTCCCATACAGCCGAATGTAGCGAAGCCACGCGCGCCCGCACCCGCACTGAACCAAATAATAGGAAAAAATAACCCAGATAATCAAATAGGCTGACCGCGGACAGAATCAGTCGGAACTCAGCGTCCCGTTACATGAAACAACGTCGTTTCCTTCGTCTTCTTCGATGGAATCACGACCTCACCGGAATCGCGACATCGCCGACGTCCAACCTACTAGAAGCTCTAGCTTCCTCCACAGACGATCAAATCTCTTATTTTTTCGGCCACGTGACTCCCTCGTTAGCGCCTACAATAGCCCTCTATCTAGAAGCTTTATCATTCCCTAGATAAGGTTGCCATCTATCGGAGATAAGGTTGAATATAAGATCATCAGAAGGTAAATTGACTCAAATTATCCCTCCTCAACCAAAATATCTACCCTATAATTACTCCCCCACGGTCTGCAGACCAATCAATCAAACAATCACCCCTCAATCACCGGATTTCATCACCTGAAATCAAACCTTGAAGATTTCGGCAAATTTTTTTTTAAACTCATTCCGACGATCAAAGCTTCAATCCAGACTCTTGAATAGTTGTTAACACACCATAGGAGTGTTCTCCTACTGTTGGTTTGCATACATATCGTTTATATCATGCTTTGTGATTGCAAATTTTCTTGTTTGATTAATTTGGTCGTGTCTTTTATGCTTCATTGTGTAATTTTTTTATTGAGAATCATTATATGAATCATGTATAAACTATATAGCTAAAAAGAATCGATCAATTCAACCTGAAACAAAATTTTGAAAATTTTGGTTTGAAAACTGATTTTTTTTAAAGGTGTGTGTTCTTGGTTTAAATCTGGATTTTTTTATCCAAATAGTTGCTATACATGTTTGTAAACATGTTTGGATTATTTCCAAGTAACTGCAATCACGTTTTGATCATGATTAATCAAACTGAAATTTTGAAAATAAAGTTCAAAAATTGGATTTTTAAAATTTCGTGTTCTTGCATCTATTCTGAATTTGTTGATTCAATTAGTTATAATACATGTTTGTTAACATGTTGGGATTAATCCTAAATGATTGTTTCATCAATTTGATCATGTTTGATCAAATCTTGTTTATAAAAAATTTGGATTTATATTAGGGCTTTTGTTTTTCATGATCATATGAACATACTGTAGCATACAGATTGTGATTTCATCATTCTTATAAAAAATTATAGTCTTTTGAAATTTGGACCAAAATAAGAACACTCGGTCCTAAGGTTTTAGCCTAGGACCAAGGAAACTAACCTAGAACGGTGGAGTTAGCACCGTTAAAATTCACCCATGACCTGCGGAATTCATCCAGGACTGTAAAGCTAGGACTGACAGAATTCACCCAAGACCGGTAGAATTCACCCATGACCGGTACTATTCACCCATGACCGTGGAGCTAAGACCGAGAGAATTAACTTAGGACCGGTGAAACTAACCTAGACACTTAACCAAGTACTGGTGAAACCTAACATATACACTTAACCTAGGACCGGTAAACCTAACATTGACCTTTAACCCAGGACCGGTGCATCCAAATCCTAACCTAGTCTAGGATCGATGATTAGGACCTATACCCACTTAAGCCTAGGACCAATGCAACCGAACCCTAGCCTAGACTAGGACCGATGATTAATCCTAGCTCTATTTAAGCCTAGGACCGATGAAACCACACCCTAGCCCTGTCCTAGGACCGAGCTCCAACTTAGCCTAGGACCGATACAATTAACCCGAGCTCACCAAGCTGAAGTAGAGAATACTCATATCGAACCAGACTATGTCTGGACTTAGGAAGTTTTTGCTTTCATTTGGGACTTTTTCCTATTAAGACTATTTTGTAAAATATCAATAAGAGAGTCTCTATGTAACAAACGATGCGAGTATTTTTATATACAACTCTATGTTTGTCTATCTGATCATGAGTAAGATCCTTGCTTTCTTAAATTCATGTCTCATATTTTTCATTTGTATTGTACTACATCTGCAAAAGCTTCATTTATCTCTATCTTCTTAATAGTGTGCCAGTCGCTTATGAACAGTACGGCCCCACGAAGAAGATATCCAAGAACTGAACGTTTTGTGAGCCAAGCCATGGCCAAAGGAACTCCAAAGAATGATAAGGATATAGTATCCCCAACTAAGATTGCTGAGATGAAGACTACTCTTCAGCAAGTCACTAAATAATTGGCGATATTAATGATCTTGATGACTAAACATGTCATCCCTATCCCGGAGTATCCATCCTCATCATGACAGTTGCCACAAGCTATACCTATTTCCATTCTGATCAAGATCAATCCTCAAAATCGTCGTGTGGATGAAGCCTCTCTCTCTATGAAGAGCCTCCTAAAGATGATAATAGATCAATAAGGACTCAACCAAAAGTTTCTAAAAACCCTAACGCCCAAGGAGGGGCAAACCTTAGGATCATTCCTCCTACGGAATACGAGGTCCAATTGGCTTAATTGAATTCTAACCAGGAAAAGTTTCAAAAACAACTCAATCATTGACCAAAGGAAGATTGTATGAACACCATGATTGGAAAAACGCCATGAAAACTGTCGAATGAGCAATGATCCCTTTTGGGATAAAACTACCTTCTTTGTCAAAGTATGTAGACAAGACTGGCCCTACTATTTTCTTCCAGATATACAACATGGCCATGACATCTTTATATCTAGGAGAACCAACAATCCTCCATCTATTTCCCCAGTATTTGGATGGTGCGGCTCGGCATTGGTATCATCAAAAGAAGATAGTTTATCTCCAAACTATTAACGAACTCGCGTCAGCCTTCATAGAGCGTTTTAGCATGCATCTCAACTTAGAACGATTGATCTGAAGATCATTCCTAAGCCCAAAATCACGAGCAATCCATTGGCCAACATGTTTTCTCTCGACAAACTTGTTAACCCTATATAGGTTAATATGGTCAACCTATGGCCCAAAAAGGAGGATCCCGAGCTCCACCTCCGCTAGTATTACTTCGAAATTGGTGGATTATTGAGAATCCTACTTTGAGCACTCCCAAGATAGTGCAACGAGAAGTCTCAGCAACCCAGAGTGTAGCTGAATTCCAGCCTAGTTTCATGAAAACAACCTTTGCGGTTAAACTTCATGGCCCATCTAACGATCCAAGAAGGGAAAACGAGCCTGGAGCACTAAACCTTGGTGATAATCTTCTTGCACAGCTCAAGAAGACCTATGCCAACATTTCCATCTGGGAAATCTTAATGTATTTTATCTAGCACATGCAGATTGTTCTTAATGAACTAAGCTAGGCTAGTATACCAGCCAACATGACTCTTGAAGAGTTGGTTGGTAACATCTCAGCAACTCTTCAAATTAACATGATGGGTTTAGAGGACAAAGACTTACCTGCTCCTGATGAACCTCATGTTAAGGCTCTTTATATTTCTGTAAAGATGGCCAATAAAAACATTCATATGACTCTGATCGATAATGGCTCAACATTAAACATATGTCCCTGGAAGACTGTCTAAGAAATCAACATTTCTGTTGATAAAGTTCTTCCCTCAGACTTGTACGTCAGTGGCTTTGATAATATTTTGTCAAGAGATTATGGGTAGCTTCCGAGCAACGATCTACGTAGATGATGTACCTTTTAAGGTAGAATTCTACGTAATCAACATTCAACCATCGTCCAACCTAATCCTGGGATGACCATGGTTGCATCAGGCTAAGGCTCTTGCCTCCACCCTACATCAGAATTCCATTGCATGGCTAACGACAAACTCGTCACCATAGAAGGTGAGAAATACGTCACAGTTAGCATCAATTCAACTCATTCCACTAACCTAGAGATCTAGTTAAATGGATTCGACATCTGTCCTATATTTAGGCAAGGCCAAGACTCATCTTCTACTCCTGACTTTACTCCTTACAACGTGATCTACATGCGTCTCATGCATAAAATGGGATATTTCCCAAGAATAGGTCTAGGATCGAATTCTAACGGCATGACTTCCTTCCCTTGGTCTTTTTATGACTTAGACAACTTCGGTGTCGGTTATACTCCGATAGATGGCGAGGAATCTAGGAAAGGTAAAAATTTTAAACAATATATACATATTCCTCGAACCTTAAATGGACAGTTTGTGCAAGAAAGGGTAACCACAGCGTGTTTTTATTTCCCCGAACATTTCTTCAACCAAGTTTTACAAACTTGATCTCTTGCTTTCGAAATCTTTTTAGATTGTTATTTTGATCCTAAATCACCCCTTAATATGATTAGGAATATGACAGTTTGTTGGCATGAAACCCTAGAAAAGATGGTCAAAGATCTTTCTCTGACGGACGAGGACGTGGTTGTTGTTGAAAAATCTTGTAGGATAAACTCCCCAAACCTACTAGCAGCGGATAAATATCTTGTAATCAACCTGAGTGTTGATAGCAACATCACACCCCTTTTGGACTATAACATATTGTGTGATATTGTAATAAATAAAGAAGTCTATAATGACAATCCTGATAAGATGTCATCTGCTTTTGTAATAAAGCATCCAATAAAATACTAGAGTACAATTTCGAATATATGTCAAATGATAATGATATTTCATTCAAGTCAGAATTTAATTTCGAAATGAAAAAATTTTTAGAACATAAGGAAAAAAAATTTCCCGCAGATAAGACGACAATCGAAGTAAACCTCAATACTCAGGACGATTCTCAAATCGTGTTGATTGGACAAAGCCTGAGTGATGACGAGCGTCATGAGGTGATTGAATTGCTAAAGACCATCAAAGATGTGTTCGCCTAGTCTTACAAGGATATGCCCGAAGGGGATCCTACAATCGTTCGACAACAAATTCCCCTCTATCTAGAGGCTAAACTAGTCAAACAAATGTTAAGACGAATGAAAACTGAGGTTGTTGCCAAGGTTAAAGAATAAGTCCAAAAGCAGTTGGAAGCAAAATTCCTTGAAACTATGGACTATCCCACATGGAAAGACAATGTGGTTCCCGTCTTGAAAAAGGACGGATGGATGCGCGCGTGTGTAGACTACCGCGATCTGAACAAAGTCAGTCATAAGGATATCTTTCCCTTCCCCAGATCGACATTTTGGTCGATCATGCTGCAAGTAAAAAAACATAGTCTCTGGGAGTGTCTTCGTGAAGATGTCAGCCACTTGTTGATCGGTAGGCACGTATTCCAACCAAACGTGCTTCTGCGCTACATGGTCTCGTATGAAGTGGTGTTGAATGTCGATATGCTTTGTCCTTGAGTGCAACACCGGATTATGTATGATCGTTATGGCACTAGTGTTGTCATAGAAAATTGGCGATACATCTGCCCTAACGCCAATGTCCCTCAGTTATTGTTGAATCCATATCAGTTGAGCACAGCAGCTGCCAAAACCAAGGTACTCTACTTCTACTGTTGAAGTGGCAATAGACGTCTGCTTCTTACTGAACCAAAAAAGCATACTATCGCTAAGGAACTGACACGTTCCACTGGTGCTTTTCTTGTCAATTTTACAACTTATATAGTCTTCATCAGAGTAACTAATTAAGTTGAAACTGGAATTCTTTGGATACCACAGTCTAACACATTGAGTTCCCTTAAGATATTTCAAAATACGTTTAGCAGCTATGTAGTGAGATTGTTTAGGATTATCCTGAAATCTTCCACACACGCCGACAACAAACATGATGTCTGGTCGGTTGTGTGTTAGATAAAGTAGGGAGCCAATGATCCTTCGATAAGTTGTGATATCAACATCTTGACCGCATTTATCTTTGTCTAGTTTTCTCGATGAGTTCATGGTGTTCATAGCTTGATTTATAAAGATTTTGTTCGATGAGTTGAGACAGCTGAGCAGTTCTCCATACCGAATTTCTTCACTAATTCCTTGGTGTACTTATCTTGATTTATGAAGATTTCAGTTTCAAGTTGTCTAATTTGAAGTTCAAGGAAGAACGTCATCTCACCCATCATGCTCATCTCAAATTTGTCATGCATCAACTTATAAAACTTTTCAAATAATTTGGGGTTAGTTAACCCAAAGATGATGTCATCCACATAAATTTGTACAAGTAAGATATGTGAATCTTTGACAAATTTAAAAAAGTGTTTTATCTACTGTGCCAATAATAAAATCATTCTCAAATAAGAATGTTGACAGAGTGTCATACCAAGCTCTAGAAGCTTGCTTAAGTTCATATAATGCTTTGAGAGGATTAGTGTAATCAATAGAGACGGGGTCTGGCTATTGATAACAACTTCGGATAAACAGATTGATAGAAATCCTGTTAGGGATTAATATCACTTTCTATTCTTCACAAACTTTCACAAACTCTTGAAACAGTTTCAAGTGCGGAACAATTTGTTTAGGTTTGAAGCTTTGAACCAGTGAATAATGAAAGACATAAGGTAAAAAACACAGGAAGTTGTTTATGGATGTTCGGAGCTAACTCTCCTACGTCACCCCTTCTTCCAACAACCGAAAGGATTTCACTAAAATTCTTCGAATCAAATACATCTCACTGAATAGCTACACTCTATTGAACAGAACACACTCTATTCAACTTACAATATGATCAATAATATCTCTCAGCTAATTAGTGTTTGATTCTCTCTCATGAACTTAAAAATGATGTACCATTAGTAAGTGCAAGAGCAGATGAGTAAGAAGAATTCGATTCAATAACTGGTAGACTGAGATTTTGAGAGAGAGAGATATTTGTCCGTTGTCCTTGAACATCTATTTATAGGAGGACACGTGGCATGCGCCCATAGGATGGCCTCCTAAAGGACAGAAAACAGCAGACTATGTGCTCATGGAACATGGCCATACAGAACGGTAGTGCGCCGGATATCCTTCTGGAACTGTCTAGTACTAAACAAGTAGTAGGAGGTATATTTGCGTACGTGGTGTTTATTCATTTGATGTAAATAGCTGGTGTACTGATCTGTAAGAGAAAGTGGAGCAGAAGTAGCGTACAACTAGTTGATCGTGGGTAGACGTATACTAATTTTAAACGGCTGTTGAAGCGAGGCATTAAACGTGCTCCATTAGACTGCAAAGTCTAAGGGAGTTAGACGCCAACGTCTAACAACGAGTTCCATTAGACTACCACGTCAAATGGAGTTAGACCGCAACGTCTAACTTCATATCACTTCAGACTAATCTGAAGAAGATAGACACTAACGTCTAACTACGTGTCTGTTAGACTGGCACGTCTAACTATGTATCTGTTTGAATGGCACGTCTAACAACGTATCTGTTAGATTGTCACGTCTAACTACGTATCTATTAGACTACCATGTCGAACTACGTATCTGTTAGACTATCACGTCTAACTACGTATCTGTTATATTGACATGTATAACTATGTAACACGTCTAATTAGCTTGCTTAGACCACGTCTAAGTTAGCCAGATCTAATGTACCTGCATAGAAATAATTAGACGACTTAGCTTTATTCATTTAACTTTTAATCATAGTTAAGTTTTACTCATACATCATCAAAATAACGTTAATCAAATTAAATTTGACCCAACATGCTTTATCTAAAATTTTAAAACATGATTAGGCAAAGTATGATTTTCAAAACCAGGAGGTTGTTCAACATAAACATCCTCATCTAGTATGTCGTTAAGAAACACGCTCTTAACATCCATTTGATATACTTTAACGTTTTTGAAAGTAGCATAAGCTAAGAAGATTATAATAGCTTCTAACCTAGCTATATGAGCGAATGACTCCTCGAAGTCAATTTCTTCCTCTTGTCTGTATCCTTGACTACTAGTCTAGCTTTGTTTCTCATAACTATTTTATCTTAATTTAGTTTGTTTCTAAAAACCCATATAGTTCCAATAACCGATTGATTCTCTAGTCTAGGAATTATATGCCAAACTTTGTTTCTTTCAAATTGATTTCGTTCTTCTTGCATGGCATTGATCCAATTTGGATCAAGCAATGCTTCATCTACTTTCTTAGGTTCGATTTGTGAAATAAAATCAGAGTTTGCATATTCATCCATTAGTTGGTTTCTGGTCTTAAGAGGTGCTACTTGATTTCTTATGATTAATTTTGATGCGTGGTTTATGTTCCATCTGAAGTTTGGTCCTAGAGGATCAGCTGATCAACTGATCAGCTGTTCCAAAAACATCCAAACTTTCAGTTGCCTGCTGACTTTTAGTCTAGCTGTCTGGTTGAACATCAATCGTTTCAACTGGTTGATCAGACGGATTGTTTCTGTTCACCTGAACTTCATCGTCACTATCACATTGGAGATTAGTTGCTTCCAATATGTTAGAAACTTCATTAATTTCATTAGAGTTATTTTCAATAGATTCATCAAATACAACATGGGTTGATTCTTCAACCGTTAAAGTTTCTTTTTTGAAAACTCTATAGGCTTCGCTGACTGAAGAAAAACCTAGCATGATACCAATATCTACTTTGGCATCCAAGGCAGACAAATGATTTTTGTCATTGTTGTGAATAAAACATTTATAGCCGAATATCCTAAAGTATGATATTTTAGGAATTTTTCCATAGTAAATTTCATGAGGTGTTTTATTAATTCGTTTATTGATTATTGATCTGTTTTGAGTATAACATGATGTATTACTGACTTATTCCCTAAGTTTTTGAGAGACACTAGAATCAGCTAGCATTGATCTAGCTGCTTCTTTCAGTGTTATGGTGCTCTAGCACTAGACAACTTGTGACTAATACCAGATTCCTCAAGAAAAGAAGACAAAATCTTGTTTATGAATTCAATTCCTCAGTCACTTCTAATTTTTATAATTCTTAATGATTTTTCATTTTGTAGTCTTCTAAGAATTTTAATTAAGTTAACACCAGTTTGATCTTTGAATACTAAAAATTCTACCTAAGTAAACCTTGAGTAACTATTAATTATGACCAAAGTATATCTCATTCCTCTTAAACTAATTACTGGAATTAGACAGAATATGTCCATGTGAAGTAATTCCAGACACCTATTAGATTGGATATTCTCTTTGAATTTAAACGTTGATCTCACCTGTTTGCCCATTTGACAAGTTGGGCATAACTTACCTTTATTAAATTTTAGTGTAGGAATTCCATTTACAAGATCTTTTGAACAAATGTTATTAATTGTTTTAAAGTTTAGATGATTAAGTATTTTATGCCATAACTAGTTTTGATCATTTTTAGCAATCATGCATACAGGATTAGATGATTTATTCTTCTAGTTTATTTTATATGAGTTTCCTACTCTACTTCGTGCCAGTAGGGTGTTCCCCTCTTAATCTCTAACAAGACATGCATGCTTTTCAAATTCTAATTTGTACTCATTATCGCACATTTGACTTATACTAATTAAATTGTAACATAAGTTTTCTATCAATAGCACATTATTAATAGTAAAATTATCATGAACAATCTTATCATTACCCACAGTTTTACTTTTCGAGTTATCACCGAAAGTGATTTTTGGTCCAGTGCACTTTGATATGTCTGTCAGCAGCCGGCTGTCGCCTGTCATATGCTTGGAGCAGCCTCTATCTAGATACCATATAGAGTCTTCCAGGTAGTTGTCCTGATTTACCTACATATATATACATTGATAGTTATGGTACCCATATTCATTTGGGTCCATGGATAATCAGTCCTTTGGGGATCTATATTTGAGTTATTTTTATGGATCTCCCATTTTGCGTTGTCAATAGTGTGTATGTGTTAAATTTGGCAGATGTCTTCCTGCCTGCTGATGATCCCTTGACTTTAGAAGATGATTTTTGATAAAAACATTTCTGGCTTTCTGTTAGGGTATGGCTTACCAGACCAGTTGGTTACCCTGTTTGGTGTGAAGCCAGCTTGACTTTTGGTCAATTGGCTTAACATATTTAATTTCATCTTTTAAAGTCAAGTTATCACAACTTTGATTAGTTAGAATATCATTTGAATTTCCCTTGATGAAACTTATGGAATTAAGTTTGCCTTTTACTGGGTTCAACTTGTTGCTGGACTCAGCTGGATTGCCCTCAACATATCCCAGACCAGATTTGCATCTGGAAGCCTATGCTGCGCATGCAGCTGTTTGAGAGCATTTCTAGACTTCGTCCATGAACTAATCACATAGTTTAATCTTTGATTTTTGGCAGAAAATGTCTGAACTGTTTCTTTGAGCTTTTCATTCTCAGCTGATAGCTCATTCATTTTATTTTTTCAAAACTTCTAGTTCATTATTTTGATTTGAAAATTTTGTACTATCAGATTTGTTTTTCCAATTTGTTTTGTTAAAAAGATCTGACAATTTCTTGTACTCAATGTCCATGTCATTAAGTGCAGTGATTAGATCATTTCCCTTGAATTCTGCATAGGTAAAATCAAATACCTCGGTGTCATCTTTCATGAAGCATTTGACATTTTCTTCCTCACTTTCACTTGAGGAGTTCTCATCAGAATCATTTTTAGCCTATTTTCTCTTACTTTCCTCATCCATCAGAGCTTTATGTTCCTTCTTGTTCTTTCTCTTGAATGGCTTCTTGTCATCCCTTCTGGGTTTTCTATATTCATCCTTGAAGTGACCGAGTTTTTCACAATTAAAACATCTTAAGTTAGCATTAGACTCATTTTTATAATTGTTTCTGTTAGAATTAGAGTCAGAGTGATTCTTCCTCATGAATTTGCCAAAATTCTTGACAAATAGTGACATCGTTTCACATTGATCTTCTCGGCAGACTTGGCACCTATCAAAGCAGGTGGCTCTTCAGCAGTCACTAATGATTGTGTTATGATGGAGGTAGTGGATGGCCTCTCCTCTTTCCTTGAGTTTATCTCAAACTCATAGGCCTTCAGATCGGCAAAAAGATCATACAGCTCAATCTTGTTGTGGTCCTTGGATTCCCTCATGGACATCGTTTTGATATCACATTCTCTAGGCAAAACTCTCATAGCTTTGATAACAACATCTCTGTTATTATATACCTTTCCCAAGGAGTTCAATGACTATGCTGTTAAATCATCCGACGAATTCAGTCATACTCTCACACGGACGCATCTTGATGTTGTCGAACTTTTGTGTGCAAGCATCAGCTTTTTTTCGTTTGTTTGGTCGTTGCCTTTAGAAAATTGAGTCAGCTTCTCCCAGATTTCTTTGGTAGATGAACATGACTTGATTTTGTGGAACATGTTCTTGTCCAAAGTTTTGTAGAGAATGTCTTTGGCCACATTGTTGAGGTTGGCTTTCCTCTTGTCTTCAGTAGTCCACTCGTATCTAGGTTTCTTCTTCATCTTAGGAGCACCCTCCATTATATTTGTGTATGTGTGGATTTTTAGTATCTTCATGGGACCATATATGATTACATACCACATATCATTCTCTTGTGCCACCAGATGTGCTTGCATTCTGATCTTCTAGTCATCATAATCTTTCTTTGAGAACGTTGGAATCTTGTTTAGATTAGATATGATTCAGATATTTGTAGTAGCTTAAGAATAAAAAAGCCTTGCTCTGATACTACTTGTTAGGATCGAATACAACAATAGAATGAGGGTTTAATATTGTTGTTCTATTTTTCACTTAAATGTGATTTTAATCTTATTAGATATTGAAAATATGTTCTATTTTTGAACAAATCGTAGCAAGCTCTTGAACGGTTTCAAGTGCGGAAAATGCTTGCGGGATTTGAAGCAGAAGATATAAGACTGAATGAAAAAAAGAAAAGACAACACAAGATTTTATGGATGTTCGGAGATAAAACTCCTACGTCACCCCTACTTTTGTTTCTAGAAGGATTCCACTAGAAGACTTTGATTTGTATAGCCTCTACACAAATCCACTCAAATCACAGGTCTTAACAATTTCCTGTCTGAACTCCCATATCTCACACTATCTTGTAGAACAGACTACGTTATGTTCAACTTAAACCAATGAAATCACTATCGAATGATACAAAAGATTATCGCTTAATGTATATCTTCTTGTGTATTCTTAACGTAGTAACTTGCAAAGAACTTGAACGAATAGCGCTTGATAATCGAGAGATTCAAGAACATAGAGACTAAGAGTATATTTCACGAACAAAGAAAATCACCAAGAAATTCGTTGTTGTTTTATGATGCCTTCTTATCTTTGAATCATGACAACGGTCGAATCCATTTTATTGACACATGGAACTTATAAGTTTACTGTACGCCTGGCGTACGAGGTAGTGCACAAGCGAATGGCTTATTCATTTATACGGGGTAGTACATAGGCGAATATTATATTTATTTGTACGGGATAGTGCACAGGCTAATGGAATATTCGTTAGTGCGTGGTATACGGGATTGTAGAACGTTTATGTAATATTTAGCTAATGTGGAACTCATCTGATATTGAGCTCTGTTGGTGATCAACTTTGCTGATGAGCTACCCTGCTGATAGCGAACTCAGCTATTGATGCAACACAATTGTTGACGCAACACTGCTATTGGCAACTCAGTTGTTGATGCAACATAACTATTGGCAACTCGGTTGTTAGCGCAACATAGCTGATAGCACAACTCTATTGTTGGGCTACTTAGTTGTTGGCGCAAATCTACTGTTAGTGAGTCTGCTGAAGGAAACTCTATTGCCAGCGCATCTTCAGCTGATGTAACCTCTACTGCTAGCGCTTCTTTAGTTTTACCTACGCATAGACACATTACTGAACGTAGTTTTATTCCTTCATTAAAACCATCATCAAAATTATGTGTATTCATTTTAATTATCCTAAGTTCATTTTAATCAATTAAAATGTTTTTCTTAATTCAAGTTAATCTAACAGTAGTTCTTGGTGTTATTAGCCCAAACGAGTGAATCAATAGGATTGATCTAGGAAACTTTATCCGATTATTATCTCTTGTAAGATTCAAAAATACCCTATAAAAAACTCAGATGCTCCAAGTTAGACCCTTGAAGAATAAAATTTCCTTTACCGAGGGAGCTAAAAGAACTTCATCATCGATTTGTGTGCCTTCTAAATAAGAATAATGAATTCAACTTGCGAAAAAGTGTTCGCGGTCTTTTAGTGTTATATGGGTTTTATACGACCCCTTCCCACCTAAGAGCATCTAAATAAATGAGTAGATATGGCTTGGGGAAAGGAAATCATCTCACTCCTAATATGACAATCCCAAAACACCCTTAACCTCTTGATAAAGGGAGCTCAGACAGGCCTTGTGCTAGATGATGACATTCTAGTTATATAGGAGAGGGATCCACCCCAAATGAATAAGAAGAATAAAATATTCCTTACAATATGCCATTATAAAAGCACCCAGAGTAGTTACTCTAACAAGAGCAGAAAAGGAACAAATAGGTATATGATTAATGTTAGCTTTGTCTTAGAAATGGAACAAAGCAAAGAAAAGGAGGTGGAATGGAGAAATGAAAGGGACAAGGTAGTCTTGCATAGCGCAAAAACTACTAGTACGACGGTACAGTACATTACTAAAGATCCTCGAACTTCTAAGTAGTTTTGATTAAGGGCATTTGTGAAACCTTGGATCACGACAATACAACCCCCTATAGTTCCCCTACTCAAAACGTTAAAGGGAATTCTCTCAAAATCTCCAAAGCAATAAAATAAGTCATGATGATCAATGGTAAGACGTATTGTCCTTGAACTCAATTAAAAAGCACTTAAAGATGCACGAAATAATGAATATAATAAGGAAAACCAATATCAATAGAGGAGGCATCGTATTTGATGCCTTGCACCCTCCCCACCTTAGGGCGGGAGTGAGGGTTGTATCAATTCATTTAGGGGTTTACAATCTTCAATATAATGCTTTGTCATAGGGCCTTTCGTCTTGACTTTCTCTCTTTCATTTATGCTTTTTATAGATAGAATTAAAGTTTCTTTGGGCTAATATTCCTTATTTATCTACTCTAAACTCAAGGATAACTCAAAGATATGATCATCCCACAAAGTGGTGACTTAATCATAGACTGTATTAGCTAGCCATGATCAAGTTGGGGAGAATTTGATGACTATGGAACTTACAATGTAATTGAAAGCTTGAACTAGGTGAACTTGTGTGACCTCAGAGGTCGTAGGTTGACTTGGAGCAATAGAAATATAGTTGGGGAGTAAGAAATGTTACTTTGAAGTACATCAGGAATTGTTAGCCCACAAAAGGGGTGACCCTCGACCTAAGCAGGAGAAAGCCATTTTAGTTTTACAAATTTTTTGCACTGAAGGTCCGGGTCAACTCATTTAAAAATGGGTCATTTAATTTCATTGTAAGTGAAGGTTTGGAGTGAAAATATTTTTATCTACAAGTCAATGACGAATTGATTCAAAGCAAGCGGAAGAGCACTCCAACTAGTATTTAATATAGCAATAATGGCCTCTATGAATAATCAACACAATACAAGAGAAGGAAGTTATTTATAAAGTAAGGAATCTCATGTGACCATAGACAAGTATTGAATCCTACCTCAATGGCATCTATTTGAACCGTCATCTTTTAAGTCTCGTGTAGATTGGATTAGAGATCTTTATTATCTTAGATAAATGATGCCTTATTCTCCTTGCATGAAAATTAAGCCACATATGGATATAAAGCCGTATAATGAATCTGAGATATAGTTGGTGTTGATTTTGTGACAGCAGTCTCTAACTTTTGAAAAGCCAAGAAGATGGTTAATTCTCAAGTTATCACCTAAGTGCCAATATAAAGCACACATTCATGCCTACGTGTTGTAATGTCATTCAAATATACATCTATCAAATTATAACAAACAATATAGAAGGTGTAATTGACTTGATTCTTACTATTAAGAAATCTCACTTTCTTAATGGAAGAAGCATAGGATATGTTTTCCCTTTCGCGTGAGTTAGTGTGGAACTACCAAAAATATAGAGGCAAGGTGTACAATCAATCATGACATCTGGAAAGATTATGATGATAATTCGGGAATGACCCGCTCTTTCCCATTTTCAAGTTATTTAAAACGTAAATATTTTATAAAACAATAGAAATTATAAATTAATATAATTAATAAGGTGAGTATATAGAGTATTTAGAAACTAATATTGTATTTTTACGTTTTACAGAAAATACTATAAAAAATTTACAAATTAAAAAAAAATATTATCAGAAAAGACGATAGAGTTCTTTCGTGCGCGGCAATGCGTGGTGATCGGCGTTAGAACACAGCTCCTACGCGTCAGTAAAGGAAGTAGTAATCGATGGACAATTCAACGTGTCAACCAGGCGAGAACATGCACAATCAACCTGGTACTCGACTTGGTCAGCGCAGGTCAAACACGCCACAATTCAAACATAATGAATAAATGTGGGACGCTTTATTGCACGCCGGACGCATATGCCTTCTTCTCCTCCTTCAACAATCAAAATCATCAACCAACCTTTAAGCACCTCAAGAACACCTTCAACATGTTTATCAATTGGTAGTCTAAATTCGAGTAGCCAAAATGTCAAAAATTCTACAGGACACATTATACTAAAAAATTAGCCTTTGCTTTAATTCATAAATAAAAATGGTGAATTTTATACCAAATTAATCACAAGATAATGATATACAACTATTTTCAAACATAATTTAAAATCAATTTACCAATGTTCAATTAATCACAATAGAAGTCAAGAACAATAACTCATCCCCAAATTCTGATAAATTCATCTTCATTCAAGAATTCCCAGAATAGTATTGTACCATTTCAAGCCCATGAAGTATCAAATCAAACCTAAGACATTAAGAAAGAGTTTGACACCGACTTCAATACGTCATTCAATATCCAACACCTTAAATTTAGACTTAAAAGAGAAGTGATGTACATGTTTTAGCCCTAGGAGCTAATTGGAGCTATCCTTGACCATTTGGACAAAATCGAGAAACACTTAATCAATCAAGGAATACTACCTACCAATCGAAAGGTCTGTATCTTAGCTTTTATTTCATGTCAACCACTACCCATGATTAACCTTTAGCATTCAAAATATTTCCTATAAGAATTAAAGGTCATCTTCGAGTCACTCGACTTCTATCAAAGATTGTTGGACTTGTTGATCACTTCTTCATTTTATTTTGCTATCAAAAATCAAACTTGGACACACACATTTCCAATGAGATTGGTCTCAACCTATCAATTAACTAGAGTCGACAAAGAGAGACAAAGGAAGAATATTGACCAACCGAGAAGGCATGAGCTAAACCTTCAAATATTTTTAACTTGAGAGATTAATGATCGTTTTTAATGAACCAAAGACCAAAGATTAAGGAAAGGCCTTGAGATTTCCAAAAATACCAAACACAGCCCAAACATGAACCTCAAGCCTAATTTTAATTGTAATTTAGAGTGTAAGTTTGAGGGAAATTCCAAATTGTCTCTCCATACATAATATTTAATCCTACATTTTGCCCAGCCTAACAAATAATGAAGAGCTCCTGAATCCTCGAGCAAAGAGAGAATTCCAAGCTGACAACAACTATTCAACTTTGAATAAACCGCCTTGTTGGAGCTTCACCAGCCAACCAAATATTTTGCAGTTGTCTTGATGGCTTCTAACCTCATTTTTCTTTATTTATAAGGTTCTGTCAAGGTAATGTAAGTTATCCTAACGTATAATTTCAGTTAGTAACATAATAGTGTAGTAGCTTATTTCTTTCTTCAGTTGTTGAATTCGCTTGATATTGATGCATTAATTTCTTGATTGATTGTAATTTATGAACTAGTTAATAGTCTAGAGTTAGTCTATCAACTTGATTAACCTAATACAATAATAGAATCTCCGACCAAGAACTTGATCAAACATCGGTGTTGTCCTTAGGTTTCAGCATAAGAACAACCGCCTAAATCATAACCTTGAATTGATAGTCTAGAGTTAGTAGAGTGTATTCTGGTTTCTATCATTCATCATCGGAATTTTGTTTCATCAAAATTATCTGCAAGCCGTCGCCTATGTATGAGTCATCAATTTTTTAGGAGTTGCGCTTGAGGTCATGGTAAATATAGGGTAGGGTGAAATGTGGTAGGAGTAAGGTCGAAGGAGATTAGGATTGGCTCTAATCGGAAGTCATAATGTGATCGGCATTTTTGGTTAGTTGGGAAAAATGAAACGTGAGTGATGACCGAGCATTGTATTTGATCGAGAGGGAGACCTTCATGCCTACATGGCTTATAGATTGGTCCAACTTCATCTATGTGGAAAAAATATGTTAAGGTCGAGATTTGACTCCCCAACCTCACACTCACCAACCCGCTCCAAGAGCACTTAACCAACTCATTATTATATTTGTTTTCACATGAACCGGATGATATCCCAAACCTAATACATGAAGTCATTAGATTTGGCAATGAAATAACTACAAAGACTAATTCTACACAAGCGATGCTCGATTTGAATGATTATTTTAGAAGCATAAGATGTATTGAACCAACCAACTCGGGCAATACTTCTACTTGGTCCTCTATGAGAGGAAATGAGGAAGAGAATAATTGATATAGGGTTAATAAATGATGATTGGGCTTTGATATTTCCGAGATGTCATATTCATGTTCTTAATTTATGCGTCTTTGGTCATTGTCCAATCAAACTATTATGGGAAAAGGAGGAATGAATCAAGAGACCTTTCAAGTTCTTTAACTTTTTATGGAAATTGATAAATTTAAGATCATTCTTAAGGAGGTATGGTCTAAATAGGCTCAGGGATCAAAGATGTTTCAAGTGAGTAAAAAACTAAGGATCCTCAAAGGTCAACACCAAAAGTTTGATAGGAAAATTTCAGCAACATTTCATTACTGGTTTCTAAATCTAGGAAGGTTCTTGAAGATACACAAAAAAGGGTCTTAATGATGAGGAGACTAATTTGCTGATTTTGGGAGAAAATGAGATAATTACGAAATTCTAAGCTCTTAGTTACATGAAGAAAGCTTTGCAATGCAGAAATCAAGATAGAATTGACTATCTCTTGGTGACAAATATGAGGAATTGTGTTCACGGAATCAAGGAGATTGATGGAGTTATTATAAAAGGGAAACAATTAGTTCATGAGGAGGCCATTCAGGTTTTTCGAGAGCTTATTGGGACTAAGAAGGAGATCAAAAGTCATTATCATTTGCTTCATCAAATTATCATAGAAAATCACATATGAGGAAAGTCGGAAGATGATTGAGTTTATCAGTAAGGAAGAAATTAGATAGGCGTTATTCAGCATGAATGGGGACAAAAGTCCGGGTCTTGATGGGTCCAATACTAGGTTCTTCAAGGAAAATTGGGACGTCGTGGGACATGATATTAATGAGGGTCTTCTTAAGTTCTTGTAGAATAGGAGGATGCTTAAGTAATGGAATGTCACAGTTCTTAATTTGATCCCGAAATAGCTTATACCCGAGAGGATTCAAGATTTTAGACCAATTTTATGTTGTAATATTGTATACAAAATCATTTCAAAAAAAATTTCTAAACATATTAAAACAGTCATTCTTAATCTTGTTAGTCATGGGCAGTCTACTTTTATCCCAGGTAGAAATATATCCCATAACATCTTATGTAGGGACTTCTAAAAGGTTATGGTAAGAAGTCCATTTCACCTCGTGTGGCATTTAAAATTGATATTTAAAATGACTTTGACTCGATTAAGTGGTCTACAATTTATGATTTTTGAAGTGTCTTAGGTTTCCCGATTATTCTTATCGATTGGATTTGGAAGTGTATCATAACTCTCCACTTCATTGTTAGCGTTAACGGGATTGATGATAGTTTTTTCAAATGAGAAAATGGGGTAAGACAAGGAGAACCTCTATCTTCATACCTTTTTGTTCTCATCATGGAGATCTTTGAGAGAATCTTAAAAATGCTCTTAAAGAATACATCCACCATCCACAATAAAAGGAGGAAAATATTACACATGTTTGTTTTGTGAATGACCTATTCATTATGGAACACACGGATGTGGACTCTATTAATACCATCAATGAAGCATTAACAATCTTCTCTAGTCTTACATATTTGGTTAAAAATGAATGAAAATGTTTGGCATTATATGCTGGTGTGAAGGAGGAAACAAATGTGTTTATTTTTGGCATTATGGGATCAAAGAAGGCACTTTACCAGTTCTTTATTTGGGGATTATGTTATCAGCTAAGTAGATACATATTTCACATCGTAGGCCGTTTATTGAAAAGGTGAAGAACACAATTTGTATGCGAGACTAATCGAGCTTGTCTAAATGGTTGTCATGGGCACAATTGGTTACTAAACACAACAAATCTTACTTTCAAATAACGCTATGAAGTATCTTGATCGACTTATGAGGCACTTTATTTGAGGGAATCAAGGTCAAGGCAGGAAAAATGTCAAATGAGCTTATGTATGTAAACCGAAAGAAGGAGGAATTGGGCTCAAAATGTGTGTGGAAAGGAATAATGAACTTATATGCATACATTTTTGGGCGATTGTGTTATATCATAATTTATAATTGTTAAGTCATATCAAGTATATTAATAATTTTAAAGATAACAACAAGGTGTAGTAGTACAGTGGTCTGTACTCCCGTCGGTATTAAATGACTTCGGTATTTAAGAGGCGCATCCGGTATTAAATGACTTTGGTATTTATAAAGCGCATCCGTTATTTTATCTTCGGTTTAATATTGAGACGAATCCGGTTTTATATCAGTTCGGTTTTATATAAAGCATGCATCCGGTATTTTATATGAAATCGGTATTTTGCAGTTCGTTTTTATATATAGCATGCGTCCGGTATTTTATATGAAATCAGTATTTTGCAGTTCAGTTTTAAATAAAGAAAGCCTTTGGTATTTTGTAATTCGGTATTTTATGGAACGCGTCCGGTAGTTTGTGAGCTTCCGGTATTTTATCAAGAAGCGTACCCGGTAGTTTATCCAAATCGATTTTTGGATAAACTTCTCTAGTATTTTATGTTTCCGGTTGTATATCAAGTAAGTATTTTATCAAGAGGTGCACCTAGTAGTTTATCCAAATCGGTTTTGGATAAACGTCTCCGGTAATTTATCAATTAGGCTCTACACTAAGAGTCTCCGGTATTTCCCAAGTTCGGCAATTTGGATAAGTGTTTTCCTGTACCTGATCAACCTTAGTTCCCGAATAAGCATTTGTTATGAGCAGACTGACACGACAGCAGAAACAAACATATAAAAGAATGTCACGTACCAAGACAATTCAAATCCTCTAAGATGTACGCACCTCGTACACCACATTCCATTAAATAAATAGTTGGCTTACTATCACCCAGTACAGACAAAATCAAAAGAGGATCTTCACTGATGTACTACTCTGGAACTCAACCAATCAAATTAGGACAGGTGTACTCAGAAGAAAATACGATAGTTGTTGTGCTTTGGATATAAAAGAAGATCAAAGGAAAAAACATAAGAGGACGGTGGAGATTGGGGTTCTCTTGCTAATAAAAACTCTCTCTCTACAAATATATATTCAAGCATTTGCCTTAGCAATTCTTCTGTGAGATATTGTTCATACAGAAAATCATTTTATCAATTTTCTATATTGCGAGCTCTTTATAAGTTGATAGAGTGTCTATCAACAAGTGTTGTGTGTTCTAGGAGTTTGGAAAGAGGCAGTGTTTAAGACCTAGTTTCTGACTGGATTTGTGTAGAGGTTCTATTCAAATCAAATCTTCTAGTATAATCCTTCTCGAGGTCGAGAAGAAGGGTGACATAGGAGAGTTTGCTCCTAACATCTGTAAACAAACTTTGTGTCTTGTGTTCTTTACTTTCTGAATCTTCCAACCCTTTATATACCGCTTCAAGTCTAAACAAATATTTCCGCACTTGACTCCGTTCAAGAGTTTGTGACGACATGCGAAGAATATAAACGGATATTAACTTCTAACAGAATTAATATCTAACGAAGTGTGTAAGCGTTGAACGTAGTCAGACCCCGTCTTTATCGTTGTACCAGATCCTAATAGATTAGGAAAAATCAGGATTCTCTATGGTTTTGATGGATACATTTAATGTTCATGAAAAATGAGGCAAGTGTTTGGACATGTAAAATCAAGATGGAAATGGCATGGTCACTCAAAAAGATTCTCAAGCTTAAGGAGAGTGTTATGTCCTTACTCAACATTTGGTTAAGCGATAGTCGTGGAACCTTGTTCTAGCATGATCATTGGTTCGAAAATCAACCTATTATTCTCAAGTCATAATTTGAAAGAGTTCGAATAAGGAGAGATTGAAATGATGCCACTATTAGATATAAAAGGAAGGGAAATGGAATACCCTTCTGAGGCGTATTCCATAAGGTATAATAATTCTCAACTTCATTCACACTTTGCATTTTAATTGTACTATTGATACCCGTGATTGGATAGTTGAGAATGGTGAAAAGTTTAATTTGAATCTAGCTTGGGACATTGTTCGTGATAGAGATGAGACGGTTCCATGGTTTCATTTAGTGTGGTCCTCAAAAGTCATTCCAAGGTATTAATTCATCATATAGTTGGTGTTTTGTGAGAGGATAAATATGAGGGATCAAGTAAAGAAGTATATGGATATTCTGGATTCAAGTTGTGTCTTATGTGTTGGAAATGATGAGACCATAAATCATCTTCTTAGTTTTCCAAGAGAGTGGATTGACATTAAGGAAGTTGTTATCATCAGGGAAAATGGTAACCAATTTTCATCAAGTGTTTACAAGTGTGGCTTAGCGTCAACTATCTACCATATTTGGGTTGAAAGGAATGTGAGGTATATTCAAGAGTTAGAAGGAATTTGGATGAAGTTTAGAAGGATGTCGTATTTGATTATAATTCACTCATGCAAACGTGGAGACGTATTCCCACAAGTGAGCAGAATTGGAACATATACCAAAGTTAGAAGATCTCATATGATAAAGTCACAAAAATGGATAGTTTTTAGGCAAGATAAAGTTGAAAGATTGTGTGTGTGGTTTGTAATCATGTCATGAACTTGTAATTTGTATGCTTGTTGTTTAATTCTGTTTTTTTTTTAATCAAGTTTAAGATTTGTCTAGCTTGATAAAAACAATTCATGTTTCTTTTTCCTTTTTGGGGTTTTTAATGAAATGATGCTAAGTCATTTTCCCCAAAAACATTAATGAAGTCCCTTAACAGAAGCATCTCCCAAGCCTATCCGAAGTTGGCCTGATCCTCCCAATACGTCTCGATGCTAGCATGACCACTTACTTATTTTGGATGACCTCTAAGCCACCTCGGTAGCTCCAAAGACATGGATCTCCCCCCAAGCCACGTCCCTTTAAACTTGAGTGACACGGGCTATTTTGTTCTCTTTTTACATTATTTTCACTTTTATTTATTTAAATATCAATTCAGTAAATCCCAAAAATTATAAAGTGGTTTTAAATATTATTTTTAACCAAAATAAAAAAAAATCAAAATTTTTAGGATATGTTTGGAATATTTATCTAAATTTAAGATAAAATAACTTGATTTTTAAAACTCTAAAAATTATAAGAAAAAACCCTACATGTTTCTAATAATTTTCTTGATATTTCCTTGAAAGCCAATACTAATTTGAGAAAATTTGACTTTCATTTCTCATTTAATGCTCTCTCATTTATTAGCTACGTCTATTGCATTCATCTTACAACCTCGTATAATATTATGTACATCATAAAGCTATTTATTAGACATGAATAAGTATAGTTCCTTGTTAAAATTAAGTTATGAACTTTAGATGAACAACTCAAGTTTTGAACACAAATAAAATGTAATTATATTTCACATTTGAAATGAACAATTGTTTTAAAGTAGAGACAGGCCATTTAGGACGGGCATGTGGGACATAGCGTCGAGGCTCTTTCATACATGTCACCAAGTATCAAACCCTTAAAACGGAATACTTTAATTTGTTTCCAGGTTTCGTTAAAAATAAAATTATGCGAGGACTCTTAATTGAGACAGCTACGTTTTGCTTTTATTCGATACCAAAATTTGATTCATCATCTCACATTATGGTGACGTAACTATTGAAAGAGTGGTCTTCTTGTCCATTTTACGAGATACAAGATGAAGGCAGTTTTAATGGTGTACTTCTAATCATGGTGCTCATCGACGGCTTTTCTTTTAGCCATCTTATCCAATTGTTCTTACAATTTGGCTTGTATGGCTTGCATTTGGGAAATTTGTTGTTCATATTAGGTCGAAGGTGGTTGATCGGCTACTAGGATTGGTCCTCTATGGGTTTCCATAGGGTTTTTTCTCCTTCTTGAATTCTGTGTTGAGCCTCGGTAGTTTTTTCATAGTATTCTTCATATAGTGAGATTTCCTCTTGGGTCATAGGGCCATGAGGGGGGCTAAGGTAAATGGGAGTTATAGACACCTCATTTTAACACGCCAAATATAAAATAAATTTGCATGGTCTAGTATGATAATCATACTTGAAATTATCCTTTAAAAATGGTCCAAAAATAGCATGAATTTTGAAAATGGTCCAAAAATAAAAAAAAAATTACGCGTTCTTTTCCTACAAACACATCATATGGATCGACGATGAAAACCCGTTCTAATATCATGTGATTTATGTTCTTATTTCCATTATAGTTTTGTTAAATGTTTTTGTGTTCATCTTCAATGCAGGTTGGATGCTATTGAAGGACCTTAAAGGGAGGAACCATAAACCATGATATTTGCAGATGCATGCAGATGAGGTTGTTCATCTTGTTCATCTTGTTCATCTTGTTCATCTTGTTCATCTTGGTTGTTCATCTTGTCGATAATTATATTTGCAGATGATGCTCTGATTCGGTTCCGTTTCAGGAAAGATTCATGTGATTCTCGCGATGGGGCTTCTCATGAAGGGTCGTCCCTTCTCGCGAGGGTTGTCCTTTCTCGTGAAGGGCAAGATCGCCTCGCGAAGGGAAAGATCGTCTCGTGAAAGAAGTCGAAGAGGCACGCGGTTTGTCACGCGCTATACTCTATTTATAAGTATTACGCGATGAACATTTTGTTTCTTCACTATGTCGCGACGACTCGTCTCTCTCTAGCCTCTACTTAACTTCACTACTCCCTGCCTCGACGATTATTCATGCTTGTCTTCTCGTTCCATCATCATCGTCATTAATCTAGTTAGTTTTAGTTTTTGGTTTAGGCTTTATGTGTAGGGTTTCGCAATGGGCCATCCTTTATCACGATGGGTTTAGGGTTTCGAGATAGTTGTCCCTTCTTGCGATGGGCCTTCTCGCCACGGCACGATCGTCTTGCGACGGTGTATTAGTTATTTGTTCTTATATTTTTTTGTTCCTTTTGTATATGGTAGAAACCACCGTTCTTGAGTTTTCTGGTAGGATTTCTTGGAAATGTGTCCACAGCCTCAAGAAGATATTTGACAAGTTCGATACAATGGATCTTTTGGAGATAGTTTTGAATACCCAATTCAAATATTTATTCACAACCTTGGGCTTGCTGTTCTTAGGAAAAATAAGCCATCAGATGCTGCTTAGGAAGGTAAGCTCAAACTCGAAGGAGATTATTTTCATGGTGAATGGGTAGGAATTGGTATTTGTTATGAAGAAGTATTCCTTTTTTATAGGCCTTAACTTCGACATATTTCCTGTGGTGAACAAAGAAGAAGATGAATGTCGATGTTGTCCACCTCTCTTAATTAAATAATTTAAAGGGAAAATGATTGTATGAATCAACTTGTTTGAGTCTCATTTTATGTCATGCACTGATAAGGAAGATGCGGTGTTGGTATGCCTGATTTGCTAGTACCTATTTGCATTTGACCTAAGGAGGATTGTACTTGTCAAAATCACATGGTGGAATACGTGGAAACTTTCCTCCGATTTCCATGGGGGAAGGTCTACTTTAGAGCCACCCTAAAGGGTCTTAAAAAGGCCATAAAACATCTTAGTTCTATATATTTTTACAAGAAGGTGGCGAGAGGGATTCATGATGATTTTCCTTATAACGTGTATGGGTTCGCACTAGCATTTCAATTGTGGACATATGAGGTCATCAAAAGCTTTGTCCCTAAATTCTCCAATAGGGGAAGCTTAATGAGCCTCTACGCCCAAGGATATTACTCTATTATTGCAACAAGAAGAACACCTTATAGGATATAAAGGTTGTCCTTCAGACCACGGATCTAACTAATATTGAAAGAGTCCTCCATGGAAAAGAGCTTATATAGTGGGGTGGATTTTGAACAAATAGACAATTCAGCTGATGATTTGTTTGAGGGATTTATAGATGGGGGGAAGATAGTCATCCCTAAAGGTGAAGGTGAAGGTGAAGGTGAAGGTGAAGGTGAAGGTGAAGGTGAAGGTGAAGGTGAAGGTGAAGGTGAAGGTGAAGGTGAAGGTGAAGGTGAAGGTGAAGGTGAAGGTGAAGGTGAAGGTGAAGGTGAAGGTGAAGGTGAAGGTGAAGGTGAAGGTGAAGGTGAAGGTGAAGGTGAAGGTGAAGGTGAAGGTGAAGGTGAAGGTGAAGGTGAAGGTGAAGGTGAAGGTGAAGGTGAAGGTGAAGGTGAAGGTGAAGGTGAAGGTGAAGGTGAAGGTGAAGGTGAAGGTGAAGGTGAAGGTGAAGGTGAAGGTGAAGGTGAAGGTGAAGGTGAAGGTGAAGGTGAAGGTGAAGGTGAAGGTGAAGGTGAAGGTGAAGGTGAAGGTGAAGGTGAAGGTGAAGGTGAAGGTGAAGGTGAAGGTGAAGGTGAAGGTGAAGGTGAAGGTGAAGGTGAAGGTGAAGGTGAAGGTGAAGGTGAAGGTGAAGGTGAAGGTGAAGGTGAAGGTGAAGATGAAGAGTCTAAAGAACCTACTCCCAAACATGCCAACAGAAAGAGAAAGGTTAAAGATGGAGATCAAGATGTAGATACTACTCTTAAATCTTCCAATAGGAAGAGAAATCTTGATTATGATGTAGAATCTAGTCCCAAACCTTCCAAGATTCTTAGTCCCCCTACCTCCCCCACCACGACTTAAAATCCTGTAGAACCTAATGTTGGATGTAAATGTGATGAGCTGAAGGAGGAGCTCAAAGAGCTGAAAACAGACATAATGATCATTAAAGAAACTCAACAAAATCACCATACTTATATGAGAAAGTTGATTATTAGTATGTCCAACCAGTTAGCCAGCCATGTGACCAAAAAGATGGCCATATTATTAGCCAAATTAGATAATATGGAGGAGAAAAAGAAGAAGAAGAAGATGAACGAGGAGGAGAAGAAGGAGATGAAGGATGAGGTAGATATTGAAATTTGACAAGGACGGCCCTTCGCGACACGATCTTGCCTGTCACGAAGAGCATGATCGTCTCGCGAAGGGCAGTCCCTTCTCGCGACTGCACCATTGAAGTAATGCAATTATAAAGTGAACCCAAGATTTTTCCATTTTGTAGGAGATGAAGACGAATGAAGGTGAGGAGAATGAAGGTGAAGATGAGAAGAAGGATAAGATGAATGAGGAGATGGAGAATGAAGAGAATGTGAATTAGGAGAATGAAGATGAATAGAAGGAGAAGATGAAGGGGATGATGAATGAAGATGAGAAGAATTACGGTGAGGAGAATGAAGATGAAGATGAATGAAGATGAGAAGAATGAAGGTGAGGAGAAAGAAGGTGAAGAGAATGAGAAGGAGAAGGAGAAGGAGAAGGAGGAGGAGGAGGAGGAGAAGGAGAATGAGAAGGAGAATGAAGGTGAGGTGAAGGAGAAGGAGAAGGAGAATGGAGATGATAAGTGTTAGGATTTGTATCTCCCAAATCCGACCTGTTTGAAAACAAGTTGTAAAAACACAAGAAAGAAGAACACAAGAACACACAGATTTATAGTGGTTCACTCAAATTGAGCTACATCCACTTCAGCCACCACCAGATTTACTATGAAGAAGAAGAAGGAATACAGAGTTTTTGCCTCACACTTTATCTCTCTAGAATTCTGTCTAACAATGTAAACCCTTAATAATCACATATTTATAGGGTAAACATTCAGGTAATAAACCTAAATAACTTTGGTCAGGCCCAAGCCCAAAACCAAAAAAAGAAAACCCAATAAACTCTAATTAACAATGTAGAATTTATTATAAGTGTAGGCTCCATAACTCAACAATCTCCCACTTGGAGACTAACTTCATCATCTCTCGATCGGTAGTGGCTTTCCATTCGGTGTCTTAACGAAGAAGACCAACTGAAGTTGCACACAACTTCAGTTTCTCATTTGTCACAACTTTCGTCAACATATCAGCTGGATTCTCACTCCCGGGAATCTTCTCAAGAGCTAATACTCCATCTTCTAAAGCTGACCGAATGAAATGATAACGAACCTGTATATGCTTCGTCATGCCATGATAAACAGGATTCTTTGCCAAATGAATGGCATTCTGACTGTCGCATCGCAACACACTTCCCACGTAGTCTTGACCCAATTCTCGCAAAAAAGGTTGTAACCACATCATCTCCTTAGCAGCTTCTGTCACAGCAACATACTCTGCTTCACAACTAGAAAAAACAACAATCTTCTGCAATTTTGATACCCAACTGATTGCAGTACCTCCCAGAGTATAAATGTACCCTATTGTGCTCTTCCTACTATCAACATCACCACCATTGTCAGCATCAACATATCCTTCTAAACCCATATTAGACTTTCGAAAATACAAAGCGAGACCCGTACTTCCTCTTAAGTATCGTAGTATCCACTTTACTGCTTCTCAATGTTGTCTACCCGGGTTGCTCATGAATCTGCTAACAACTCCCATTGCATGTGCTATGTCTGGTCTTGTACAAACCATCGCATACATAATACAACCAATGGAAGAGGCATACGAAACAGTGGCCATGTAATTTTTCTCCTCCTCTGTTGAAGGCGATTGATCTTTAGATAGTCTGAAGTGACTAGCTAAGGGGGTAGTAACTGGTTTTGCATCATACAAGTTGAACCTGCTAAGAACTTTCTTCACATATTCTTCTTGTGAAAGCTTGAGAACTTCTTCATCCCTGAAAATTCTCATCCCAATGAATTGTTTAGCAGCACCCAAATCCTTCATTGCAAACTTTTCAGACAACTCTTTCTTGAGCTTGTTAATCTCATACAAGCTTGCTCCAGCAATCAACATGTCATCAACGTAGAAAAGAAGAATAATGTACGATTTATCAAACCTCTTGATATAGCAGCAATGATCAGCTTCACACATCAAAAAATTGTTACTTTTCATGAAGCTATCGAACTTCTTGTACCATTGCCTTGGAGCCTGTTTCAAACCATACAGACTCTTCTGAAGTTTACACACAAGCTCATCTTTTCCTTTGATTTCAAATCCTTCTGGTTGTCGCATATAAATTTCTTCATCTAGATCACCATGAAGGAAAGCAGTTTTGACATCTATTTGTTGAAGATGAAGGTCTTCTTTCACAACCAAACTCAAAATAGTTCTAATTGTCATCAATTTAACTACTGGAGAGAAGATTTCATTGTAGTCAATACCTTCTTTTTGTTGAAATCCTTTCACAACCAACCTATTCTTGTACCTCATGGTTTTATCATGTTCTTCTTTAATCCTGAAGATCCATTTGTTGTGAAGTGCTTTCTTTCCCTTTGGTAGCTCAGTGAGCTCCCAAGTCTGATTCAACATCAAAGAGTCCATCTCATCTTTCATAGTAGACTTCCACTTAATCGATTCATCAGATTGTATTGCTTCCTCATAACATTCAGGTTCACCTCTATCTGTCAACAAGATATAGTTCAGAGATGGAGACCACCTCTCAACTGGTTTTCGATTCCTTGATGATCTTCTCAACTGTATAACCGGTGTTTGCTGATTTACCTCTGGGGCCACGTTCTCAACGATTTCATCTTCAACAACACATTGTTCTTCTTCGACAACCGGTATATATTTAGCTGAAAATTGTCTCAAATCGACTGTACCAGTCTCTTCCAACTTGGAATCACCATCTGATGTCTTCCCAACACAATCTTTGTAGAGAACCTGTTCATTGAAGATAACATTTCTGCTACGAATGATCTTCCGATTTTGATTATCCCAGAAACGATAACCAAACTCGATATCACCATAACCAATGAAAAAACATTTATTAGACTTTGGATCAAGCTTGCTCCTATCACATTCATTAATATGAACATATGATAAACAACCAAACACTTTCAAATAAGAAAGATTTACCTTTTTATTGCTCCAAGCTTCTTCAGGAATTCTGAATTCAAGAGGAACAGAGGGTCCCCTGTTTATCAAATAGGCAGCAGTATTAATAGCTTCTGCCCAGAAGGTTTTAGGCAGCCCTGCATGCAATCTCATGCTTCTAGCACGCTCGTTCAATGTTCGATTCATTCGTTCAGCTACTCCATTCTCTTGAGGCGTTCGGGGAACAGTCTTCACCATACTGATCCCATTCACAGCACAATATTCTTTGAAATCTAGATTGATATATTCACCTCCATTGTCGGATCTCAAGCACTTAACTTTCTGATTTGTTTCATTTTCAACCAAAGCCTTCCACTTCTTGAAAATAGCAAATACTTCAGACTTGTGCTTCATAAAGTAAACCCATACTTTTCTTGTTGAATCATCTATAAAAATCACATAGTAGTATGATCCGCCAATAGAAGAAACAGGTGCAGGTCCCCACACATCAGTGTGTACCAACTCTAGTCTTTCTTTCTTGAGCTCCTTCCCAATCTTTAAGAAACTCACCCGTTTCTGTTTTCCAAGAATGCAGTTTTCACATAACTGATGTTCAACAGACTTCAGTTCTAGAATCTGTCCATTCTTCAAAAGAATTTTCATCCCTTTTTCACTCATATGGCCCAACCTGCAATGCCACAACTCACTGTTCTTCGAGTCATCAACTACAGCAGCAACTGTTTCTCTGCAAGTTGAAGTCGTGTATAACGTTCCAGTTTTATGACCTCGAGCAACAACAATTGCTCCTTTAGTCACCTTCCACGCACCATTTCCACAACTGAAATTGTGACCTTCTTCATCAAGTTGTGTAACAGAAATCAGATTGCGCATTAAACCTGGAATGTGTCTCACCTTATTAATCTTCCAAACAGAACCATTTGCCATCTTCAATTTGATGTCACCAATGCCAACAATATCCAGTGGCTCACCATCTGCGAGATAAACTTTTCCATAGTTTCCAGCCACATAATTCTCCATTAATTCTTTGTGAGCAGTGGTGTGGAAAGACGCTCCTGAGTCCAAAACCCATGAATCTATCGGGCTATCAACAGATAGAAGTAACGCATCAGTGACAGATTCTGTAACAACGTTGGCTGCATCATTTTTATTATCACCATTTTTCTTCGGTGCTTTGCAGTTCCTCTTCATATGACCCTGTTTACCACAATTCCAGCACTCAAATGTCCTCCCAGACTTGGACTGACTCCTCCTGCTCCTTGACATAGATCTGCTCTTACCTCGGTTGAAATTTCTATCATTACCTCTTCCCCTGTTTTCCACATTCAGAGCAGAACCTTTGAATGTTTCACCAGAATCAATTTTACGAACCTCTTCAGCAAGAATACGATCTTTAACTTCAACAAATTTTAGTTTAGCATTTCCAACTGAATTACTAATTGCTGCCCTCATAGGTTCCCAACTATTTGGTAGAGATGCTAACAAAAACAGGGCACTAACTTCATCCCCAAAATCAATCTCAACAGATAGCAATTGATTCACAATTGTATTGAATTCATTCAAATGAGTAGTGACAGAAGTATCATCAACCATTCTTAAGTAAAAGAGTCTTTTCATTAAGTGTACCTTGTTGTTAGCAGATGGTTTCTCATACATATCAGAAAGAGCTTTCATCAGACCCATGGTGGTCTTCTCCTTTGCTACATTGTGAGCAACCGTCTTGGCTAGCGTCAATCGGACAACTCCCAAAACCTGTCTATCAAGGAGTTTCCATTCAGCTTCATCCATCTTCTCTAGTTTCTCACTCAAAGGAACATGAAGCTTCTTTCCATAGAGATAATCTTCAATCTGCATTCTCCAGTAGGCATAATCTGTCCCATCAAATCTTCCAATCTCATGTCGTATACTATTCTCACTTGCCATTGTTTCCAATTCTCAGATCTAGCCTAACTGCTCTGATACCAGTTGTTAGGATTTGTATCTCCCAAATCCGACCTGTTTGAAAACAATTTGTAAAAACACAAGAAAGAAGAACACAAGAACACACAGATTTATAGTGGTTCACTCAAATTGAGCTACATCCACTTCAGCCACCACCAGATTTACTATGAAGAAGAAGGAATACAGAGTTTTTGCCTCACACTTTATCTCTCTAGAATTCTGTCTAACAATGTAAACCCTTAATAATCACATATTTATAGGGTAAACATTTAGGTAATAAACCTAAATAACTTTGGTCAGGACTAAGCCCAAAACCAAATAAAGAAAACCCAATAAACTCTAATTAACAATATATAATTTATTATAAGTGTAGGCTCCATAACTCAACAATAAGTATGAGAAGAAGGAGATGAAGGTTAATGAAAAGGAAGATGAGAATAAGGAGATGAAGGAGATGAAGGTGATGAAGGTTAATGAGAAGAAGGAGATGAAGGGGAATGTGAATGATGAGAAGAAGGAGGGAGATGATGCAATGGTGCTCTACAAAATTGTGTGGCAGAATAAAAAGAAGCAAGAGAATGAAAAGAAGAAGACGTAGGAGGAGGAAGATCATGATGATTTCAAAGAATTCAATACTTCTCCTAAAACAATACTTAGTCGAAATAAGAGGATGAAGAAGCCGAAGATAGATGACTCGTTCACCAACCCTTCGGGAAAACAGGAAAAGACAAATGATCCAATAAAATTCAATCCCCTTCAAAATTTGAAGATCAACTGTTGGATCAAGTACAAAACTGGATGAAAGATCCAAATACCAACCAATAAAAAATTGATCTCTATACTTGCGAAGAAGGGAAGAATATCTTTTTATAGAATTCTAACAAGGTTCACCTCGCTTGAAGATGCGGTAAGTCGTGCAATTCATTATTAATGTTATTCTAACAAGATTCTTTGATATAAATACTGAATGTTTTTCCATTGTGTAGGAAATCGACGCATTCTACTACCTCTTGAGAAAATGGATTGCAAAATATCCAAAGATATACAAGAAGAAAGTAGCAATAGGGGATTGTTTGCTCGGAGAAAAGTTCAGGCGATAGCACAAAACATTTCTTAAAGATCCTGAACAGTATAATATTGAAGAATTTGTCGAGTATTACGGGTGTGCTGGAGATAGATATTTTCCTAAATGGAAGTTAGTAGATGATATATATGTATCGTTGAACCTAAGTAACAAGCACTGGATATTGTGCGTTGCTCATCTACAAGAGTGGCACATTGACGTGCATGACTGCGATTCTTATATTTATAAGAATATTGATTCATTATTGAAACCATTATGTGAAATGATTCTGTATATACTTAACAAGGAAATCTCTCCTCTTGAGAAAAGAAGGTTTCCTAAGCTAAGCTACAACCCCATTACATACAAAAGACTTCCACACCCAAAAGTAACCAAGAATTGGCAAGTCCCCAATGCAACTAAGAGTGGGGAAGTTCCCAGAGAAACCTAGAGTGGGGACTGTGGTATCTTCATGCATATGTATATGGAATACTTGACTGCTAACCTAGGTGTAGAGAATGTGACCTCAAATGAAATGGATTTTTAGAGAAAGAAGTGGACCGTCAGGTTATTCCATCAAATTTTATAACCATAGTTGTATTTTGTAAAGTTGATGTAATGTTAATATTTTGGACTATTTGAATGTTTGAAGAGAACTTGGAGTTAAAGTGCATTTTGTATATTTTGTATTCTGGCTTATTTTGTCTTCAATTGTATAGGATAATTGTCCAGCACGATCGTCTCGCGAATGGTCTGATCGTCTCGCGATGGGAAGTCCCTTCTCGCGATGGGCAGTCCCTTCTCGTAATGGGCCTTCTTGCAAAGGGAAATCCCTTCTCGTGATGGGCCTTCTCGCGAAGGAATGTCCCTCCTTGCGAAGGGCAGTCCCTTAAGATAAAACCAAATTGCACATAACAAATTTTATATCATATTCATAGCATATAATATAATGAAAGACTGGTAGAATCATATAACAAATTCAAAACATATTCACACAATTAAAACTAGAATTGAAAATAATTGATAATGAATAAATTAATTTAGTTTGATCTTTGTGGTATATTCAATTAACAACTAAATAATAGACCAAAGAACATTGCAACTTAAAATTTAAAAATAATCAAGAAAAACTCAATATGCTGAAACATTGTAATACCATTTTTTATAAGAAATTATATTAATTTATATAAATAATAAACTCATTTACTTACCAATAATATCATTAAAAATAAATTTTAATTTTAAACATATTAAATCTCATGGCTTTGATGATAGTGAAGTAAAAAACAAGCATCTTTTACATTTTATCTTTTATTAGCTAATGTTTAAATATAATAAATGAAAATGTTTAATAATATAAGAATCTTAAATATACTATGGATACTGGGCATATTTTGAAAAAAGATTGAAATCTTGAATAACTTAAGTGTCAGAAAAGGAGTCAACAATAGCAGGGCATTGACCAATTGTTTTTAACCGTGAAAACCTTCGTTTGATATTAACTCTGTTATAAATTAATATATGTTTCTATTCTTCGCAAGTCGTCACAAACTCTTGAACAGAGTCAAGTGCGGAACTGTTTTTTTATACTTAAAGCGGCAGATAAAGAGTTGGAAAATGCACAATGAAAAGAACACAAGACACAGAGTTTGTTTATGGATGTTTGGAGTAAACTCTCCTACGTCACCCCTTATTCTCAACCTTGAGAAGGATATTCACTAGAAGATTTGGTTTTAGTACAACGCTTAAACAAACCCAGTCGGACAACCAGGACTTATATATTGTCCGTTTATGAACTCTTAGCACACAATACTCTGTTGAACAGAAACAGATTATGTCAACTTACAATACTAAAATCTCACACAGAAAGAACAATATGTAATACAACTTAACAATCTATCAAACTTGAGAACTCTTAGAACTTGAGATGATGACTCATTATGCTAAGATGACGATGCTCTTGTAGTAGATGGTGCAATCATCACTGCTTTGCATGTTGTTCTATTATGTTCTAGACCAGCAAATGAGTTGCATAGTCTCAGGACCTTACAGACCTCACCTTGGTATGACCTACACTTTATTTGTGGTCGCCCTTTCTTAACCTTAAGAGGTGGTTTAGACACATGCGTTGTTTGAAAATTTTGGGAATATCTCAATCATCTTCATCACAAATAGGATAACATGTCTTCGCATATGCATTCAACAAGGATTTAGATGTGTAATACTTGTGAGCAAGGAAAATAGAACGATTAAACAATTGGTTAGATAGATTGAACATGTGAGTTGAATAATACCTTGAGAAGAAGTCATAAGAAACCAAATTTCAGTGACGGGCAGCAGCCAGGGCATGCGTACAAGGAAGACTGGATACTTCAAATACCCTACAAGTGCAACTCGTGTCTTTTAAATTGACTTTAAAATAGGACTCATTGTCATGCACATAAAACTCGAATCGGTTAAGCGGGGAGATGTTATAGAATCTGGCCTTCTCGAATTCCTCACGTAATAACTTTTCATAAGTTGGAGATAAACGTTCTTGGTGGTTGGACGCTTTTTCTCTTATATCATGAAATTAATGTTGTATTATGAATCTTAAATAGTTAGTCATTGTTTAAATTAGATACTTTATGGCTTCCCTACTCTGACTATTAAAGCTCTCAGCATAATTTATTGTGAGGTGTTTGTATCGCTTACCGGGGAAAAATGATCTACTCCATCTATGGATTTCTTCCAAATATGCAGCAATCCTTTAATCCTTAACCCTGATCTTGTCAAAATACCGATTAAAGTTGGAGACTGTGTACGCATGAGAAGCCAAATCAAACTTCGCGTGACAGTTATCAGTTTTGAATTTGGCCAAAATATTCATCTTTATGTGATATGTGCACGCCTCGTGGTCTGCTTTTGGAAAAACTACACACAAGGTATTGGCGATGCTTTGGTGTCTATCCGATACGAAGACGAGATCATCAATTAATCCAATTGCATCTCTCAGTTTTTGCATGAAATAAGTCCAAGAGTTATTATTCTCTAAATCAACAATGCCGAATGCAACATTATATAGTTACTCATTCTCATCCACTACTATAGCCACCAATAGTTGACCTCCCACCTTGTGCTTAAGAAAGCTGACATTTATGCACAATACAGGACAACAAGAGGCTTTGAAACCCCTAATTGAGAGAGCTAAGGACATGAACATATACCTAAAGTGGTCGAGTTCATCTGTCTAGATGTCTGTTATGGTACAGGAATTATTCTTCTCTAACATGTAAATGTATGATGACAATTTTCCATAGGAATCCTCTATCGTTCCTCACACTGCCATTAAAGCCTTTTCTCTTGACCTTCAAGCATTATTATAACTCAAATGTATCTCATAACTTGTTTGCATGTCTTTAATTATCTTCTTAGGCAAGTGGTCATGGTGATGGTTCATGTACTTACTTTTCATGCACTGCCCAATAACCCATGTTAGTTTTTGTATTATTTTATGTGGCCTCGACAAAACTGAGCATGAGTGTTAATGGTCGAATTTCCGAATCTCAAACATCTCAAATAATTTACCTTTCACAGCACGCAATCTCCACTTGCATGTCTCATTCACACATTTCACATACCAAAGAGTTTTCTTGACTTCTCCACTTTGAATTCAAAATGATTAGTCATCGCATATTTCTATAATCTCAGTTGAAGTTCTTTTTTATTATCAAACAATGCACCGACTTCCAATACGGTTTTACTTAATGTCATCCCAAATGAGTGGTTTGTCAGTATTGATGATGGGTCTTCTACCGTAGGTATTGATGATGGGTCTATTGTCGTAGGTATTGATCGGTCTTTCGATGGAACTGTTTCTCTTGCAGTAGATGGTGTAGGTATTGATCGGTTTGTCGATGGAACTGTTTCTCTTAGAGTATATGGTGTAGGTATTGATGATTGCTTATGCGAGGGTGCAATTGTTGGTGCGACACTAATAGTAGTAAGCAAATCCTCATAATGACGCAAAGAGTTTTTTTCTCCTACTTCATTTTGACTTTCAAAGACATCCTACGAGGGTACAACTCCAAGTATACTTTTTTGAGTAAGTGGTAGTATACTTTCTTGATTTGGGTATGTAAGTAGTGGTATCTTATCTTGAATAAGCGGTGACTTCTCTACTACAAAGACACACAGTGGTGATAGAGTGCGACCCGAAATCAACTATGATAAATATGTGCTCACATCCTTGTCTTAATCAATAACAAGAGGGGGAGGATTTGTCATACGCGAAACATCATATTTGACTTAAAACACTAAATCATATGTAGATCTCTACAGGTTAAGTGCATCATATATGAAATCAACTAATTCGGCAAGATTAGTATTTAGGGGTAAATCCAAAGTTTTGATCGAACTTGCATGAAAATTCATTGTACCATCAACAAATTTCCACCTTCCATTATACAAAACGAATACTTCAGCTACAATTGAAAACATGAATGAATAAATAATACTATTAGAATGAGGAGTCGTCGCGAGACGATCCCATACAATTGAAGTCATGCAAATATTCATTAAAAATGATGTCCTTCGCGAGACGAACATGCCCTTCGCGTGACGACCGTGCCCTTCGCTAGACGATTGTGTCTTTCGCGAGACGATCATGCCCTTCGCGAGACGATTGTGGCATTCGCAAGACGATCGTGATCGTCGCGAGAAGGGACTTCCCTTCGCGATAAGGGACTTCCCTTTACGAGAAGGGACGACCCATCACATCGCGAGAAGATTCATGTGATTCGGTCCCTTCTCGCGAGACAATCATTCCCGTCGCGGGAAGGGACCAAATCACATGAATCTTCCCTGAAACGGAACCAATTCAGATCATCAAGCTCGAGGAAGAAGAGTACCATACCAGTTGCTACTAGTGTGCTCGTGCTCGTGCTTAAGCTTGTGTCCGTCGAAGATCGTCGTTCGTCGTGGCTGTCGTCGAAGATCATCGTTCGTCGTGGTTGTCCGTCGAAGATCGTCGTCGTTTAGGATTTTGAAGATTGTCGTCGTTCGCCGTTTTGTGTCTGTAGAGAGAAGGAGGAGAAGAGTGGGAAGAGAGAGAAGGGGGAGAAGAGAAATGAAGAAAAGGAAAATTAATATTAAATATTAAGGGTATTATAAACTTTTTACACCATTTCCCTTCGCGTAACGATCCTCCCCTTTGCGAGAAGGGACGGCTCATCACATCGCGAGAAGATTCATGTGATTCAGTCCCTTCTTGCGAGACAATCATTTCCGTCGCGAGAAGGGACCGAATCACATGAATCTTCCCTGAAACGGAACCGATTCAGATCATCATGCTCGAGGAAGAAGAGTACCATACCAATTGCTACTAGTGTGCTCGTGCTCGTGCTCAAGCTTGTTTTCGTCGAAGATCGTCGTTCGTCGTGGCTGTCCGTCGAAGATCGTCGTTCGTTGTAACTGTTCGTCAAAGATCGTCGCCGTTTAGGTTTTTGAAGATTGCCGTCGTTCGTCGTTTTGTGTCCGTAAAGAAAAGAAGGAGGAGAGTGGGAAGAGAGAGAAGGGGAGAAAAGAAATGAAAAAAAGGCGAATTTATATTAAATATTAAAGGTATTCTGAACTTTTCACACTCTTTCCCTTCGCATGACGGTCTTCCCCTTCGCGTTACACGGAGGGGGTAATTTCGTTAAAAAAAATTAAGTGATCACTAGGGCAATTTAATTTATGCGCTGGTCACCAGCGCATTTAAGGGGATCTTTAGGGTCATTTTGTCAAATTTTCCGTATATTCTAGTAATTTTAAGAGATTGAGTCATAGCTTAATGTTTCAAGTTGCGGGTCTTCTATGTAAAACACTTTTCAAAGCTTATAAGGAATTTTCTCTTCATAGCTACAAAATAAAGTAATGTTAATTGGATTAACAAAATTATTCTAAAGTAATCAATAATCTATATATATTGGTCATAATATAGATTTACAACTTAAAATGGTGAATTTAGAGGTAAGTAAAATTTGAAAATGTGAAAATAATATTTGATTTGTCTATTTATAAAGGTAGCACAATCTCATACACTAATGACTCCTTACAAATATATAGTTTCTTAAATAGAATTTTTATCATTTGAATTATACTATTAAGTTAAAAAAATAAAACTATTTACTAATATTTACTTTCCAACTATAATGAAAAAAGAGTGAATGAGATTGACATAATATGTATATATATTTTTGTTATAGTTGTGAATGTGATGACATAAGATAATTCCTTTTAGTGAAATAAATGGTGTTTTAGTGAGGACTAATAAATATAGCTTTGACTAGAGAACTTTAAAGTGAGAATAGAGAGGCGTTTGGTCAAGGAAACTTCTGGTGAATTCATATAGACGACGTATAAAATGTGAAAAAGGGTGTCTTGAATACGAGTTTATTTTGTCTAAGGAGGCTGGCTCATCAGACAGACAGCCAGCCGTTTACAGTTCTTGTTCGAAAAGCGTAAACATCTTAACTACAAAATTATCCATTTCCATCTCCCACCATTTCTGATTGGATACAGGAACGATCCTTGTTTGTTGAATTAATCATCTCCCTTGAGATTTTGATCATCCCTTCCTTATACGTCTTGGCACCAGAACATGGTGATTTGATCTAATCTGTGTTCAATCGGATTTCGGGAGGGTTCAGATTAAGAATTGATATCTGGGAAATCTTTTTCATTCATGGGTTGTTTTCCTTGTTTCGACTCGAAGGAGGAGGTAATGCTCAATACACATAGTAAACTGAGGAATGATCGGGAGGATATCCATTCGACGGTTCCTTCCAACGTTTCAAGATTATCCTCAGGTCAGTGTCTCATTTCTTGTTGGTTCAGTACAAGAAGTTTCTCTCCTTCCCCTTATGAGCAATTAATCTCTGTTTGATCTGATCTGATCTGTTTCTAATAGAATTGAATTGAATTGAATTGAATTAAATCTTCGTAGTACAGTTATGTCTGGATTTTGGATATGAGTAAGGTTTAGTCTAGGTCATTTTGATAGAGAATCTTCTTTGAGGTTGTTAAATTGGAATCCAGAACAATTGTTGATAATTAGTATGCAAACAAGAAGAATTATGGACCTTTGATGATTTTGTTAAATTTTCATTTGGTTCATGGCTTTTATATGTGATTACTTTTACAGGAGCAGATAGAATGAAGGCAAGAAACAGTACGGAACCAAAGAGGGAATCATCGGTTTCGAACATAGGTCTGGAGGGAGTGAATATTGCTGCGCATATATTCACCTTGCGCGAGCTTTCGGCTGCAACAAAGCATTTCAGGCCAGAGTGTTTCATAGGTGAAGGTGGATTTGGAAGTGTGTATAAAGGGTTGCTTGAAAGCACAGGGCAGGTATTTCTTCACTTCTCCTCCTACTTAGAAGACTATGTGAACCTTACTGAAAATTCAAAGTTTCTCCACCAGGTTATTGCTGTTAAACAATTGGATAGAAATGGGCTTCAGGGTAACAGAGAATTTCTTGTGGAAGTTCTAATGCTCAGTCTTCTTCATCATCCTAATCTTGTAAGTTTGATTGGGTATTGTGCTGATGGAGATCAACGGCTCTTAGTTTATGAATACATGGCATTAGGATCTTTGGAAGATCACCTTCTTGGTAATTATAAAGTTATATAAACTGCAATGGTAATTTATTTTTATATTTTGTGATAGTTATTTTTTTGAGCTAGCTTCTCCCTCCATCCGTGTAGATCTTGGTCCTGAAGATGAAGCCTTGGATTGGAATACTAGAATGAAGATAGCTGTAGGTGCAGCCAGAGGTTTGGAATATCTCCATGATAAGGCAAACCCACCAGTCATTTATAGAGACTTTAAGTCGTCTAACATATTATTAGCAGAAGGTTTCCATCCAAAACTTTCAGACTTCGGGCTCGCAAAGCTTGGACCCACGGGTGACAAATCACATGTCTCCACCAGGGTCATGGGTACCTACGGCTATTGTGCACCTGAGTATGCCATGACCGGACAGCTGACTGTCAAGTCTGACGTTTACAGTTTTGGGGTAGTTTTCTTGGAGCTCATTACGGGAAGAAAGGCCATTGACAGCTCCAGACCTAATGGAGAACAGAATCTTGTGGCATGGGTAATGTCGAAAAAATAAAGAAAAATGATCTTATTTGTTTTTTGAAACGAAAATTCATTTGATTCGAAGTGGCGCTAATACTAATCTGTCTTCTTCATTCTTTGATATCACATTGCATTGCATGATACTCATTTTGGAACGAGTGAGTGATCACTAACTTGCTATAAATTCCACTAGGAACATGATCACATTTTCTATTTTCTTTTGTTGTGCAGGCCCGTCCCTTATTCAACGACCGTCGTAATATTGCGAAACTATCAGATCCTCGGCTGGAAGGGCGTTTTCCGACGAGGGGTCTTTACCAAGCATTAGCAGTGGCTTCTATGTGCATACAGGAGCAGGCAGCTGCCCGTCCTCTGATAGGGGATGTGGTAACCGCCCTCTCGTATTTGTCTAACCAAGTTTATGACCCGATCAATAGACTTAAAGAGGAAAGAGGGGGTAGAATATCGAAGAATGACGATAATGAGGTGTCAACGGGAAGAAAGTGGGATAGTACTGAAGGGGGGTCGGAGAGAGATGATTCTCCTCGTGATACTGAAAAGACGCTTAACAGAGAAAGAGCTGTTGCCGAAGCCAAGATGTGGGGAGAGAATTGGCGTGATAAAACACGCCAAACTGGTGGTCAGGGAAGTGTGGATATCAATAATGGCTAACTTGTTTTTGTGTTTACTAATTAATTGTTTGTTTGTGGGGAGAGACAGATCATACATACTTTAGGTTCTGTCTCTCTCAATACTTCTCTTTTCCATTTGATCAAACAATACACAACAAGAAGAACACAGATGTTCAATTCATGACTGTATAAATTAAAAGGCTGCTCTGCATGCAAATTTTGAGTATGTTTTCTGTTTTTTCCTTTTCTTTGCTATTTTCAATTTTGTTACCATGAATGATTCTTCCTCTGTGCTAAAAATCTACTCACCCACTGACAGTTGAAGACATCACGTTGTTATCTAATGAACTCTCACCTACACAAATAAATCTTGACACCTCCATGAAAACTTCTTCCTCACCAAAACATTTGTCATTGTTTTGTTGATCTTACTGTTGTTTTGCATCTACTCTCGAAACTAGTTTAAGTGATCATGCAACTGTTTTGCTTCAAACATCTCATCACAAGTGAAACGGTGACGCAACAAGGACGAGCTTGTTTCGGAAAAAAAAATATGGTGCAAAGAAAGTAGTTTTGTAAAAATATCTGCAATCTAATATTCAATTAGGAAAAAATATATTTGATAGCGAGTAATTTTCTTGTAACTCGTTTTAGTTTGAGCGTGAAAATTGGGTTAGATAATAAAAACAGAGATTCAATGTTGTAACACCACAAAATTTGATAATATTATAATGAATATTATAATGAAATATGTAGTTCTCTAATAAGGGATTGAATCCAACATAATTTGGTAATAACACGTGGAATTGCTCTTTACTCGGATTGTTTAATGAAATTCAATGAGATGAAGTTATCACTCAAATTATATATTGTAGCCAGTACTAGAACGACGAACTCGACAACTAACCCAATATGTATCAAGTAGGTCGTGAGGGTAAGATTCAAAGTGCAGCGAATGAAGAGACTGATACAGAAACTAACAAAGATAATATAGTATGCGTATCAAAGCTGTCAAAAAGTGATGTGATATGAATTTGCATAAGCTAACTCAGGGAAAAGATCAAGTAGTAATTTACAAACTCAGGGCAAGATCAAGTAGTAATTTACAATCATATTTCGATAATGATGGTTATAAAGATACTCTAGAGTGTAGTATTTTGGATTTTGGATTGATTCATACAAGGATAGGTCAAGATATCATAAATATATTTGTCAAGATATCATAAATAAGTAGTGACGTTAAATATTTGGTTTGATTTGGTCCGAATATCCGATCGAATTCGTATTTACTGAATTCGAATAAATTGAATTTGTATTCACCAAATTCGAATAAATTAAATTTGTATTCACCGAATTCGAATAAATCGAATTCGAATTTCATTTCCGGTTTTCGAATTGGTTTTCGATTTGGTGTTTCAACTCGAAAACCGAACCAAATACCGAATTTATTTTTTTATTATTTATTATATATAATATACAATTTATTATATATAATAAATAATTATTTATTTATTTTATTATATATTATATTATATCATTTATTATATATAATTGTTAGATAAAATTAGACCGGTTCAAATAAACCTAACTTAAATAAACCTTCCATGCAGGAACAAGGAACCGGACCGGACAAACAAAAGAACCGGCTAAGAAAACTAGCCGGTCAAGCTACTAAACCGACCAAGAATACTTGGAACATGACCGCACAAAGAAGGATCGGTTTTAAGCTTTGGTCGATCCTTCTTTGTGCGGTCATGTTCCAAGTATTCTTGGTCGGTTTAGTAGCTTGACCGGCTAGTTTTCTTAGCCGGTTCTTTTGTTTGTCCGGTCCGGTTCCTTGTTCCTGCATGGAAGGTTTATTTAAGTTAGGTTTATTTGAACCGGTCTAATTTTATCTAACAATTTCTCCCTTTTTGATTATTTTATTTAAAATTATCAAAATCATGTAAGTTTGCAACCGTAGGCCGGTTGTTTTGTTTGTCCGGATTTTTGAACTTGACTTAGGAGAATTTTTCGAAAGAATTTGAGAAAAATTTTGGAAAAGTTTATCTTTTATCTTATCAATTTCTCCCTTTTTGATTATTTTATTTAAAATTATCAAAACTAAGTAGAGATGCAAAAGATGGCCGGTTTCAAAAATAACTTTATATATATATAGATAACCGAAAATAGACAATAATATATATTAAGATAGGCATAATTAAGAGAAGGAGAGCCCCTATTCCGAGTCCGAGAAGTCATAGCAGGCTATCAGATTCTTGTTCCGCTTTTTCTTCGCTGGTTGCGGTTGACTGGCCGGTTCGGAGACTCGTTGTCTTGTAGACCGGGACCGCAGGTGCTCTTCAACCTCATCTTCGTCTTGAGTAGTCTGCTGCGGTCTACTCTTAATGACCGTTTCAGTGACCTCATTCAGTAGGTCGGCCACTTGAGTTTTCTTCGAAGGTTCTCTTTTCCGTTTCGCCGGTATCGAAGAGGCAGCGGTTTCCTTCTTCTTTTTGTTAGCGGTTGCATAGCCTTCTAGCCTCTGACTTTCCCTTTCCAACCGCGCAGCATCCTTCGCAGCTTGAGCGGCTGCCTTCTTTGCAAGTCCTGGAAACTTAGCCTCTGCCCTTCGAATTCGCTCGGCTTCCTCTTCCTCCTCGGTAAGTTGCGATGATCGTGGTGCCTCCTTTTCTTTTCTAGCTTCGGCGTCCAGCTCATCCTGGACCTTCTTAGCCGCTTGGGCATCAGCCTCTACAGCCGCGGCGTCCGCGTTCATCTTTGCGTTGAGTAGTTCGGCAACTTGTTCGGAAAGCGCCTTGAGTTCGGCCTCGAGACCCTCATTTTTCTTCTCAAGTTCGGAGACCCGTCCGAGTGTTGTGCCTACCAGGTCGTTAGCAACCTCCGTCAATCGTTGATCGGTCTCCCTTTCAAGCCGGCCAAAGTCCTGTTTTATCTCGGAAGTCGTATCTTCCAAAATCATGGTTCGCCTAAGATGTTTGCTGCGCAGAACCGCCTCTTCCCGTTGATCTTCATCGATTTCTGAGAACCGTTCTTTCGTTCTCTCCAAAAGTTGCCATGTGGTGTTGGCGAACTTGAGTGCCGAGCAAACGGTTCTTTGGAATTTCTCCTTCAAAGGGAAAACCTCGGAGTCTTCGAACTCTTGAATACGGCTATCAACCCGTTCTTTTGTTGAGTCTTCAAACCTTTGAAGACGGCTCTCAACCCATTCTTTTGTAGCACCCGGTTCTGAGACTTCCGGTTCCGAGATATCCGGTTGTTTGAGTGTAGATTGTCCGGTGAGAGGAGGATTCGCCCTTTCATCGGATTCCTCCGTCGCCGAATTCGCCCTTGGAGGTGTTGGACAATGATCTGGACTTGTATCAATCCGGGGAGCTGTATAGACCGGTATTTCCCTTTGACCGTACATTGCCTCCAGCCGGTCAATTTCTTGAATAAGGTCTCCTTTGGCTTTTTCAAGCCTCTCCAACACCAGCGGTGTTAAGGTGTCCCCCGATCCCACCTCTTCGAACTTCGCCGTAATCTTTCGGATGCGTCTGATAAGCTTCCGTAGTAGTGCTCGCGGTTTTAATAGGTAGGTTCGGTTTAGTACCTCTTCAACGGTATCGGATGTAGTGAGATCCATGATCACGTCCTCCACTTCCTTCATTCTTTGGAAGCATTCCTCGTCGGTGTAGCCCGGTAGGATGTGCCTATACCGTTTACCGAACCGGTGCTCGTGCCATTCCTGGTAAATTTCCTCAATGTTACCGGCTCGCTTTTCAGTGACTTTTAGGAGTTTGAGAGCTACCCTATCCGCTTCTGCCTCTTCGTCCTCCTTCTCTTCTTCGTTACCTCTTTCGTTACCGCCTTCTTCACCATCCTCTTCACCGCCCTCGGTGGTCTCAGGATTTGTGTCAGGACCGGCATTATCGGGGCTCTGGCCCGAATGCTCTTCTTCATTGGCCGATCTTTCGTCATCGGTCTTTTCTGTATCGGTTCTTTCAGAAGGGGTAGCCGATTCTTCATCCTCCGTTGGCTGCGGCGGTTCCGAGAAAGTTACTTTCTCTTTCCCTTGGCTCTCGGCCTTTTCTTTCGTTGAGGCCGCTTTCTTGCCAGCTTTCTTCTTTCGGCCACCTTTGGAACCGGGGGCCGGCTGCTTCCTTTCCAGGAATTGTTTGGATCTGATGAGGCTTCTAGTTGCGATGATGACGCCGGGTCCGATGTTGATGTTATGGTGAAGGAAGATCTTACCTAGAGGAACGGTGTATCCCCATGACCGGTTTGAGTCCGGTTTCACCATTTCCATTAAATTGTGGAACACTGCCTTTGCCCAGTTAACCTTTGTTCCTTCTATCAGGCCGACCAGCATCCTGATTTTGTCCCTGGTTAGGCTGCTGTAGTTTCCTCCCCTTGCCAGAATCGCCCTTGCGAAGATATCACAGATTGGAATATACTCCGGTTTCAACGTTGATTTGCTACCGGATACTTTTATCGGCTCCTTAGTCGCCGAGAGTATCTGGCAAGCTGCCTCAAAAGTCTTAAGCTCTATGTCTGCCGTTGCATCCTGGCCGGCTGTTGGAAGGCGCAGGCTCTTTGCCACCGATGCCTCGGTGAGCTCTATTTCAGTACCGCATACAGTTGCGGTGATCTTATCGTCGGAGATAGTTGCGGTGTTGAAAAACTCCTCAACCGCCTCTTTATATAGAACATGAGGACCGTCGAGAAAATACTCCAGACCGGTATTGGCTACCCGGTCAATAACCTCCTTTGCCTCGGACGTGCCTTTCTGTCGGATTTCCTCGAAATCCACCTGAGTCAAGTGCTTAAACAAGGCCGAATCGCGCCCCATCTTAGAGAGTTTGAGAAAGTTTGAGAAATAACCGCTTCAGAGATTTTGAGAGCTTAGAGAGAGAAAGTAGTTTCGCGTGAGAATGAAAAAGAATGGCCGAGAGTCCCTTTTATAGGTGCGGTTTGGAAGCCCAACCGTCCCATCAACATTGGGCGGGAGTTTTCCCTCCAAGTTGAAAAGGCGGCAAACCATGGGCGGGAGTGAAAAGGCGCCAATCCGTGGGCGGTAAACCAGGGGGCGGGAGTTTTGGGCGGGAAATTTCCCTCCAAAAGTTTTGCTTTCGCCATTGATGACGCAACCCTCTTTTGAGACCGATTGATGCGCCGGTTTCTAAATTTAACCGGTTAGTAGAGTTTTGCAATCTTTTGAGTTTAAGCGGGTTTTCTATGTGACCGGATAAGGGCGCGGTTATAATTTGAAGATGTTAACCGGTTACTTAGATAGATATTTAAGGTATTAAGAAGACCCGGTCATTTAAACTGAAATGAAATTTTATTCAAGAGACAATACAGAAAGAGAACTGAAAGATAGTTCGATGCGAAAATAGGCATTTAAGAAGTAAAAACCATCTTGGAGAACTTCTCTTCCACCGCATCCGCATCAAGAATGTTTGAGGGGGATGCCGGTGTACCCGGTCCAAATTCTGGCTGGTACCTGAGAATCAGCTTACTTATGTGAGGTGCATAGCCGAGACCTTTCTTGGTCAGCACCATGTTCTTCAGGTTTTGAAAGATGACCGCTGACCAATTGATGGTCGTTTTGCTGAAGATGTGGGTCATCATGTTGTAGGTATTCTTTGAGTACCGCTGATTTGGGGACTGACAGAGAATTGACCGAGTCACAATCTCAAGAAGGAGTTGAGCATTACGACCGAGGCGGGTTTTTAACCCATAGTTTTCCACTGGATCAAGGTTTCCAGAGAAGAGTAGTGCATAATAGAATGCATCAATTCCCTCCAGAGTTGGGAAATCAGAGAACCCTTCCGTGGGCAGATTGAGTAGGGAGGCAAATTCGGCTTCATCAAGCCAGAAGGTGTGGTCTCTTACCGTAGAGACGATGTAATCGCCCCTGATGCAGGCACTTCTGAAGAATGCCTTGACATCCTCAATCAGTATGGGACCGGATTCTTCGAGGAAGGTTCGAAGGCCGGTATCAATAAAGGATTCAAACATGGTTTTCTTTGCATGATTTCCGTCCCATTCTTCCATACATGAGTTGAAATCGACGCTCAAAAAGTTTCCTAGGGTTCTGCTCGGCATGTTTCTAAACTTTGATATTAGAGAGAGAGAGAGTTTATGATTTGAGGTGTGTTGATTTCATGAGGAAAGCTCTCCTTTTATAGAACCGGTTTTGGAGGGAAAATGTTTGCATTGAGTGACATTTTTGTCTCTTTAGAGAAGAGAATCTTTATATTTCCAAGGTCATTGGGAAGAGTGTGCTTTTTGACTATTTGCGGTTCTCGAGGTAAATGTTTGTGGAAAGGTAACCAAGTTAGTTGGGTATTGATTACTTGTGTTAGTTGGGAGTTACCTCATTAAATAAAGATTCCTTTTTCATTAATGTGCTAACATAATGAAGATCAAAAGAAACCGAAGGAATCATAAATAAAACCGAGGAAAGACATAAGAAAAGCCGAAGTGATCATGATGATGTTGGATAAGGATACACCCGGTACGTGCAGCAAAATGACCGGGTGCAGGAAGGAGTGGCTTAATGTGCGTGGGAGTTGACGACACCGGTAGGGTTGTTACGACGGTTCCTTCTCCTCCAGGCCCTCTCAAACCGCTCATAGAAAGAGTCGGTTATCTCTTTGGTCAGCACTTGGGCTTGGTTCAGACCTTCTCCGGGACAGGTCGGAACACCTAGCTCCACAAGGAGGCAGCTTAGTTGGGGGATGAAGCCGATTGATCGGATGCCAACCATCCAGATGAGGACGTCAAACAGCACCCTGGACCAGTTCACCGGTGTACCGGTGACTATAGCCGCCATCATGTTGAAGGTTGAGGTACAGTAGGTATTGGTGACATCTCTCCCGAAGATACTCCTACCGATCACATCGTTGAGAAGCTGATATTCAGCTCTCAAGTGTGATTTTGTACCGTGATCTTCAACCGGTTCGTCAGACCGTGCGAGGGTGAGGGAGATCTCGGCCTTTATGTTGGCCGGAACATCGAGATCTGTCAACCCTTGCTTTGGCAGGCTAAAGCACCGCGCAAAGTCTCTTTCGGTGAAATCAAAGACGATACCTCCCACTTTAGATTGGATGTGAGTTTCAAAGTGGGGGGTCCCCCTGAATACCCTGGCGTGATAGAAAAACTCTAGTATTGATTCAGGATAGATGGTGTGTTTGTCGTCCAGGAAGTACCGAAGACCGGTATCTTCCAGGGATTTGATCATCTTATACACCTCATAGTGCTCTGTGCTCGAGCAGGATTGAAAATCAACCTGAAGAATGTTGGGAAACTGAGACATTTTTGCCTTAGTGAGAGGATGATCTTTTGTCTTGTGAGTGTTTTGGTGAATGTTTGCTTCACTTAAATACTAGTTGGGGGCTATCCTATTGTCCAGGTATTAAATGAGGTGATATCTATTAACTGCAGGATATAAGATATTGCATGAAATAGGCAGGTTTGCAGTCTAGGATGTTGGTCATAGACCTGGACTGTGAAAGATATCATCAAATCTTCACGTCTTTTTAGGTGCGACCAGTTTACTTTGAAAGGGTAATGTTTCAGAACAGATATCATTAAACACTGATAATTATTCCACTTCTGTTTGAAATTCAAATAATCTAAGATAGCCTACTTCCAAACCGGTCAGTCATCAGTTGTTCATCCCGATGCGGTTATTTGGTGCATGCACCAAGTAACCGGTCGGTTTACTCTATCTGATAAACTGGGCGGTTCTTCCACAAGTACCCTGAAAATTCGAAGTTCAACAGTTTAGGAAGAATTACCGGTTTTGTCTGTCTGAATCGGTTTCCCTTTAAGCATCCTTAGGAAGGATCTGACTAATATCGGTTAAACCGAGAGTAAGTCTGAATTGAGAGAACTTAGCTTCCTGTAGAGGCTTCGTGAAGATATCGGCTACTTGTTGATCAGTCGATACGTATTCCAGCCGGATATGCTTCAGCGTGACATGTTCCCTGATGAAGTGGTGCCTTATGTCAATATGCTTGGTCCTAGAGTGGAGAACCGGATTGTAAGTTATTGCTATGGCACTCGTGTTGTCACAGAAAATCGGAGACTCTTCGGCTGTGACACCGAAGTCCTTCAGCTGTTGTTGGATCCAAAGTAATTGTGAACAGCAGCTTCCGGCCGCCAGATATTCAGCTTCTGCAGTGGATGTGGCCACCGATGTCTGTTTCTTGCTATGACATGAGACAAGCCGGTCACCTAGGAACTGACATGTTCCGCTGGTGCTTTTCCTGTCAATCTTACACCCTGCATAGTCTGCATCCGAATAACTTGTTAGGTTAAAGGATGAATCCTTTGGATACCACAGACCGACATCAGGTGTGCCTTTTAGATACTTCAGTATCCTCTTTGCGGCTGTGTAGTGGGACTGTTTCGGATTTGCTTGGAATCTCCCACACACACCGACTGCAAACAGAATGTCCGGTCTACTCGCTGTCAAGTATAGGAGAGAACCGATCATGCCCCGGTATGCGATCTGGTCTACCGATTGGCCCTCATCATCCCTGTCCAATTTAATCGATGAGCTCATTGGAGTAGCCGCTGAGGAGCATGTGTCCATTCCGAACTTCTTTAGTAGCTCCTTGGTATACTTAGGTTGGCTAATGAATGTTCCTTCTTTGAGTTGCTTAACCTGAAGACCTAGGAAGAAACTTAATTCTCCCATCATACTCATTTCAAACTTGTCAGTCATCATTTTTGAGAATTTATCACATAGCTTAGGATCAGTGGAACCGAAAATAATATCATCTACATAGATTTGAACAAGTAGGATATGTTCCTTCTTTTCGAATTTAAACAGCGTTTTATCCACCGAACCGATGGTGAAATCATGTTGTAATAAAAATGCGGTTAGTGTATCATACCAGGCTCTAGGTGCTTGCTTTAGACCGTATAAAGCTTTATTTAACCGGTATACATGGTTTGGAAATGCAGCGTTTTTGAAACCGGGTGGTTGTTCAACATACACCTCTTCACGTAGGTCACCGTTCAGAAATGCACTTTTAACATCCATTTGAAAAACCTTAAAGTTTTTGAAAGCAGCAAAGGCTAGAAAAATCCTAATGGCTTCAATCCTAGCTACAGGGGCAAATGACTCTTCAAAATCAATGCCTTCTTCCTGTAACCTTGAGCCACTAATTTGGCTTTGTTCCTTGTGACCAAACCGTCCTCATTGAGTTTATTTCTAAATACCCATCTTGTTCCTATGACCGATTGATCTCTCGGTCTAGGAACTAGGTACCAGACTTTACTACTCTCGAACTGGTTTAGCTCTTCTTGCATTCCCAAGATCCAATCCGGATCTGACAATGCTTCATCTATTCTTTTCGGCTCAATCTGGGATATAAACGCGGAATTAAAGTATTCCTCCAGAAGTTGACGCCTAGTTCGAACAGGTTCTGAAGGGTCACCTATAATTTGCTCAGGAGGATGTTTACTGTTTCTTCTGAGATTCAGTTCAGGGATGTCTACCAAATTACCGTTTTCTTGATCAAGACTAGACATGTCGGTAGGCTGAGCAGGATTTTCATACCGACCAACTTCCTCGGATTGAACCGAAGTGTCAGCTTCCTGTTGTGGAACAGCTTGATCTGGCTGGGTTTCAATACTACCCATTTGGTCATGGACAAACCGCCTGAAGACCGGAGTCTCATCTTCACTATCAGAATGGATATTATTATTTTCCAATCTGTTGTGTAGATCAAAGCATGATGCAGTGTTACTTTCAACCGACTCATCGAAAACAACGTGAATTGTTTCCTCCATGGTTGAGGTTCTATTATTATACACTCTATATGCCTTACTCACTGCTGAATAACCTAGCATGATCCCGGTATCGGTTTTTGCATCAAAAGCAGTGAGTTGGGTTTTACCATTTATATGTATATAACACTTACAACCGAAAATCTTGAGGTGCTTAATTTTGGGAACCCTGTTAAAATAAACCTCATACGGTGTTTTGTTGTGAAACTTGTTAATTAAAGACCGATTTTGTGTATAACATGCAGTGTTGATAGCTTCAGCCCAAAATTTCTGAGCAATGCCGGAATCGGCTATCATGGACCTTGCGGCTTCTTTGAGAGTCTGGTTTCTTCTCTCGGCCAGGCCATTTTGTTGAGGAGTCCTAGCACTAGACAACTCGTGTCTAATACCGGATTCATCAAGATATGCGGTCAAGGTACTATTGGTAAATTCGGTACCTCGATCACTTCGAATGCTATTAATGCGAGTTGATTTTTCATTTTGCAAGCGTTTAAGAAGTGTAATTAGGTTTGATGTGGTTTCTCGTTTAGATGGTAGAAATATTACCCATGTAAATCTAGAATAATCATCAATAACTACCATGGTGTAAAGCATGCCTCCTAGGCTAACAACCTGAATAGGTCCAAATAAGTCCATATGAAGAAGATCTAAGCATCGACTAGATTGGATATTTCCTTTAATCTTAAAGTTTGACCTAGTTTGTTTACCCATTTGACATGCTGAGCAGACCTTATCCTGATTAAATACTATATCAGGGATGCCTTCAACTAGCTTTTTACCGCGAATATAGTTTAAGGTTTTCATGTTCAGATGGTTTAATCTCTTATGCCATAATCAGGTTTGATCAGTCTTAGCTATCATGCATATAGGGTATTCTACTTTAGTTTTCCAGTCTACCTTGTAGATATTACCTATCCTATTTCCGGTTAGCAGTACAATACCTTGAGAGTTCTTAACTAAGCATGCATGTTTAAGAAATTCTACAGTATATCCAGCATCACACATCTGACTAATGCTAAGCAGGTTAAAACGTAGGTTTTCAACTAAGAGTACATTATCAATAGTTAGGTTACCATGGACAATCTTACCCTTGCCCACAGTTCTACCTTTTGAGTTGTCACCGAAGGTGATTAGATCACCGGTTACTGTTCTGATATCGGTTAGCAAATTGCTATTTCCGATCATGTGCCTGGAGCAACCGCTGTCCAAGAACCATTCAGAGTTTCCTAGCCGTTTCTTTGGATCCTGCAAAATATACATATTTACAACTGTTTGGTACCCACATTTACTTGGGTCCACATGCGATTAGTCCCTTGGGTATCCAAACCTTGACAAACCGGACGGTCTTCTTTGCTAGGGTTTTGACCGTCTTTTTGGCACTTGGTCTTGTGTATCTCGGTTTTTCTATAAAAGTCTTAAATGGTGGTGATCTTCGGTTCGGTGATCTTTGGTTTGACCTATGCGGTTCAGGAAAGGCTTTCATATGTTTGAGGATTTCGGCTTTTCTTTTCACAGGGTCAAGCCATTTCTCAGATTCTGTTGGACCAACATAGTCGTATTTTAGCTTTTCTTCCCTATAGTATGCGGTCAACTCTTCTTCAGCGGTCCAGGAGCTTTTAAGGAATCTTATAAGGGGAAGGTTACCTCTTGTAAGCCTTACTTTCTCTACGTATTTTCGGTCTTTGGAGCTATCCTCTGTGTATCCTAGGCCAAATTTGCAACGAGGATGTCTGTAATGACTACACATTTTCTTTACTATATCACTAGATCTCTTATATGCAGCCATCTTATATTGAAGTCGGGCATTTTCCTCCTCGGTTAGTTCTCTAGTCGGTTCACTAGATTGTTCGGTCTTAGGATCTAACTCGGTTTCTAAAGTAGGAGTGTCTTCAGGTTTTACAACCGGAGGTTCGGTTATAATGGGTACCTCTGGTTCTGTCGGAATGGGTATTATAGGATCGGTTCTAATGTTTATGTTCTTAGGCAACATGGCTAGTAGGTTCCTATATTCTTCTACCATGTCATTTAATGCATTGTATAGTTCATCTTTAGTAAATTCGTCGCAAGGAGAGTCAAATACCTGTTCCTCATTTGCCATGAGGCATGTAAGTTCATCATCACTGTCACTGTGAGCCCATAGACTTCCTCCATCATCGGCTATCAGTGCTTTCGGTACTTCACTTCCTTCACCGATTTGTTGATAATTGTTCCGGTTATCTTGGTTATCCGGTTTCCGAGTATCCCTCTTTGGTTTCCTGCATTCCCACTTAAAGTGACCCAAACAATTACAATTATAAAATCTTACATTGGATTTATCGCCGTAGTTGTAGTTTGTTGGTTGGCTCCTTTTCATGAACCTTCCAAACTTCTGTGCGAGCATAGCCATGGCATCCTCAGTAAACTGTTCGGCGGTTCTGATCGGTGCTGGAGCAGAAGCAGCCGGTTCTATGGGTGTGATCAATGCTCTGGTTGAGGTTGAGGCCGAGACCTCCTCTTCAGTTCTAGATCTCATTTCAAACTCATATGCCTTAAGATCTTCGAATACATCATGCAGCTTCATCTTGTTTAGGCAGTTTGATTCCCTCATTACCATTGTCTTTATGTCCCACGCACTTGGAAGAGATCTCAATGCTTTCATGATAACCTCTTTGTTGTCATACCTCTTTCCAAGTGTTGCTAGCTCATCTAACACACCAGTGAACCGGTCACTGTATTCCTTCATCGTTTCTCCTAGTTTCATCTTCATGCTTTCAAACTTCTGGGTGGCTACCATTATCTTGTTTTCCTTCGTTCTTTCATTTCCTTCAAATATCTGGATAACGGTGTCCCATGTCTCCTTTCCTGATTTGCAATATCTAATCTTGCAATATGTGTTTCTGTCCACGCTGTTGGAGATCCGGTTTCTTGCATGGTTGTCCAGGTTGTTTCTCCTTCTATCTTCAGCCGTCCATTCCTTTATGTCCTTATTAATAATTATCGGTCCTTCGGCCAGAATGGACTCCATCTCATCGTCCAAGGTGATTAAGTGTAGATACATCCGTGCCTTCCAGTTGGCAAAGTCATCACCTTCTAGCATTGAAGGCCTATCCTGAAACATGCTTGCTTGAGTGTTGAAACTAACTGCTCTGACACCAATTGTTAGGATCTAGGTAGCCGCTGGAGGACCGGGGGTTGGACCGGTTAGCAGTTCTCACTCGAAGGGTGGTGGTTAATCCGGTTAGAGATTAACACCGGGGTTTCAATACTACACAACCTGTCACAAACCCTTGAACTAGGTTCAAGCGCGGAAGAGATTTGCTTTCAGGTTGAAGCGGCACACTTGTATGATAGGCAGAATCGGTTTTATATGATGGAGGTTTGAGATTTGATGGGTCGGCTTCGGTAATCTGGAGATTCGGCTTGGATAGAGTTTAAGTTGGTTATAGCGGTACGGATCGGTTAGATAATGAAACCGGCAGACAGTAAATAACAAGACAGATTTTATGGATGTTCGGAGATAAAGCTCCTACGTCACCCCTTCCTCTCGAAACCGCGAGAAGGATATTCATTAAGGAATACAAGTACAATCCGATCGACACTTATTTCCTGCTCGATTACACTCTTACAATTTACACCGAAATTGTAAAACACACACTTTAACTTTAGCACTTAGGCTTTCTAGAACAGCACAGTCTTATCACTTGTAGAATAAATGCTCTTAGAATTTCTCACTTGTCTCACTGTATGTTGCTTGTCCCACTGTGTCGCGCATTTGTTCTTCTTCAACTGCCCCTTTTATAGGTGAAATATGCCAACGGTCATATTTCACTTCCTTGAATCTGATTGGCTGAGCAGAGGTGCAGAGGTTCAGTGATTCAGTGATTCAGAGCCTGCGGTCATCTTTTCAGACCTGGCGGTCAACCTTAGACCTGGCGGTCTGTCTCAGACCTGGCGGTCTGTTCTTCCGGTGTGTAAGACAAACCTGCTAGGTTTGTCTTTTACTCAATGTAGGCACTGTCTGGTAGACAGTTGTCTGTACTTGGAAGATCTCCTTTCTAACTTATCTTGAAGTGGAAAGATCATGTAGGACTGTTTTCTGCAGCCTGCAGACTTTCCTCAGACTTATATGAATATGGAAGTGTTCAGTCTGTTCCTTTGGTATCATTCTAGGTTTCGCGGAAAAGATTGACAGGAAAAGTACCAGCGGAACATGTCAGTTCCTAGGTGACCGGCTTGTCTCATGGCATAGCAAGAAACAGACATCGGTGGCCACATCCACTGCAGAAGCTGAATATCTGGCGGCCGGAAGCTGCTGTTCACAATTACTTTGGATCCAACAACAGCTGAAGGACTTCGTTGTAACAGCCGAAGAGTCTCCGATTTTCTGTGACAACACGAGTGCCATAGCAATAACTTACAATCCGGTTCTCCACTCTAGGACCAAGAATATTGACATAAGGCACCACTTCATTAGGGAACATGTCACGCTGAAGCATATCCGGCTGGAATACGTATCGACTGATCAACAAGTAGCCGATACCTTCACGAAGCCTCTACAGGAAGCTAAGTTCTCTCAATTCAGACTTACTCTCGGTTTAACCGATATTAGTCAGATCCTTCCTAAGGATGCTTAAAGGGAAACCGATTCAGACAGACAAAACCGGTAATTCTTCCTAAACTGCTGAACTTCGAATTTTCAGGGTACTTGTGGAAGAACCGCCCAGTTTATCAGATAGAATAAACCGACCGGTTACTTGGTGCATGCACCAAATAACCGCATCGGGATGAACAACTAATGACTGACCGGTTTGGAAGCAGGCTATCTTAGATTATTTGAATTTCAAACAGAAGTGGAATAATTATCAGTGTTTAAAGATATCTGTTCTGAAACATTACCCTTTCAAAGTAAACTGGTCGCACCTAAAAAGACGTGAAGATTTGATGATATCTTTCACAGTCCAGGTCTATGACCAACATCCTAGACTGCAAACCTGCCTATTTCATGCAATATCTTATATCCTGCAGTTAATAGATATCACCTCATTTAATACCTGGACAATAGGATAGCCCCCCAACTAGTATTTAAGTGAAGCAAACATTCACCAAAACACTCACAAGACAAAAGATCATCCTCTCACTAAGGCAAAAATGTCTCAGTTTCCCAACATTCTTCAGGTTAATTTTCAATCCTGCTCGAGCACAGAGCACTATGAGGTGTATAAGATGATCAAATCCCTAGAAGATACCGGTCTTCGGTACTTCCTGGACGACAAACACACCATCTATCCTGAATCAATACTAGAGTTTTTCTATCACGCCAGGGTATTCAGGGGGACCCCCCACTTTGAAACTCACATCCAATCTAAAGTAGGAGGTATCGTCTTTGATTTCACCGAAAGAGACTTTGCGCGGTGCTTTAGCCTACCAAAGCAAGGGTTGACAGATCTCGATGTTCCGGCCAACATAAAGGCCGAGATCTCCCTCACCCTCGCACGGTCTGACGAACCGGTTGAAGATCACGGTACAAAATCACACTTGAGAGCTGAATATCAGCTTCTCAACGATGTGATCGGTAGGAGTATTTTCGGGAGAGATGTCACCAATACCTACTGTACCTCAACCTTCAACATGATGGCGGCTATAGTCACCGGTACACCGGTGAACTAGTCCTGGGTGCTGTTTGACGTCCTCATCTGGATGGTTGGCATCCGATCAATCGGCTTCATCCCCCAACTAAGCTGCCTCCTTGTGGAGCTAGGTGTTCCGACCTGTCCCGGAGAAGGTCTGAACCAAGCCCAAGTGCTGACCAAAGAGATAACCGACTCTTTCTATGAGCGGTTTGAGAGGGCCTGGAGGAGAAGGAACCGTCGTAACAACCCTACCGGTGTCGTCAACTCCCACGCACATTAAGCCACTTCTTCCTGCACCCGGTCATTTTGCTGCACGTACCGTGTGTATCCTTATCCAACATCATCATGATCACTTTGGCTTTTCTTATGTCTTTCCTCGGTTTTATTTATGATTCCTTCGGTTTCTTTTGATCTTCATTATGTTAGCACATTAATGAAAAAGGAATTTTTATTTAATGAGGTAACTCCCAACTAACACAAGTAATCAATACCCAACTAACTTGGTTACCTTTCCACAAACATTTACCTCGAGAACCGCAAATAGTCAAAAAGCACACTCTTCCCAATGACCTTGGAAATATAAAGATTCTCTTCTCTAAAGAGACAAAAATGTCACTCAATGCAAACATTTTCCCTCCAAAACCGGTTCTATAAAAGGAGAGCTTTCCTCATGAAATCAACACACCTCAAATCATAAACTCTCTCTCTCTCTCTAATATCAAAGTTTAGAAACATGCCGAGCAGAACCCTAGGAAACTTTTTGAGCGTCGATTTCAACTCATGTATGGAAGAATGAGACGGAAATCATGCAAAGAAAACCATGTTTGAATCCTTTATTGATACCGGCCTTCGAACCTTCCTCGAAGAATCCGGTCCCATACTGATTGAGGATGTCAATGCATTCTTCAGAAGTGCCTGCATCAGGGGCGATTACATCGTCTCTACGGTAAGAGACCACACCTTCTGGCTTGATGAAGCCGAATTTGCCTCCCTACTCAATCTGCCCACGGAAGGGTTCTCTGATTTCCCAACTCTGGAGGGAATTGATGCATTCTATTATGCACTACTCTTCTCTGGAAACCTTGATCCAGTGGAAAACTATGGGTTAAAAACCCGCCTCGGTCGTAATGCTCAACTCCTTCTTGAGATTGTGACTCGGTCAATTCTTTGTCAGTCCCCAAATCAGCGGTACTCAAAGAATACCTACAACATGATGACCCACATCTTCAGCAAAACGACCATCAATTGGTCAGCGGTCATCTTTCAAAACCTGAAGAACATGGTGCTGACCAAGAAAGGTCTCGGCTATGCACCTCACATAAGTAAGCTGATTCTCAGGTACCGGCCAGAATTTGGACCGGGTACACCGGCATCCCCCTCAAACATCCTTGATGCGGATGCGGTGGAAGAGAAGTTCTCCAAGATGGTTTTTACTTCTTAAATGCCTATTTTTGCATCGAACTATCTTTCAGTTCTCTTTCTGTATTGTCTCTTGAATAAAATTTTATTTCAGTTTAAATGACCGGGTCTTCTTAATACCCTAAATATCTATCTAAGTAACCGGTTAACATCTTCAAATTATAACCGCGCCCTTATCCAGTCACATAGAAAACCCGCTTAAACTCAAAAGATTGCAAAACTCTACTAACCGGTTAAATTTAGAAACCGGCGCATCAATCGGTCTCAAAAGAGGGTTGCGTCATCAATGGCGAAAGCAAAACTTTTGGAGGGAAATTTCCCGCCCAAAACTCCCGCCCCCTGGTTTACCGCCCACGGATTGGCGCCTTTTCACTCCCGCCCATGGTTTGCCGCCTTTTCAACTTGGAGGGAAAACTCCCGCCCAATGTTGATGGGACGGTTGGGCTTCCAAACCGCACCTATAAAAGGGACTCTCGGCCATTCTTTTTCATTCTCACGCGAAACCAAGCTGCAGAAAACAGTCCTACAGGATCTTTCCACTTCAGGATAAGTTAGAAAGGGGATCTTCCAAGTACAGATAACTGTCTACCAGACAGTGCCTACATTGAGTAAAAGACAAACCTAGCAGGTTTGTCTTACACACCGGAAGAACAGACCGCCAGGTCTGAGACAGACCGCCAGGTCTAAGGTTGACCGCCAGGTCTGAAAAGATGACCGCATGCTCTGAATCACTGAATCACTGAACCTCTGCACCTCTGCTCAGCCAATCAGATTCAAGGAAGTGAAATATGACCGTTGGCATATTTCACCTATAAAAGGGGCAGTTGAAGAAGAATAAATGCGCGACACAGTGGGACAAGCAACATACAGTGAGACAAGTGAGAAATTCTAAGAGCATTTATTCTACAAGTGATAAGACTGTGCTGTTCTAGAAAGCCTAAGTGCTAAAGTTAAAGTGTGTGTTTTACAATTTCGGTATAAATTGTAAGAGTGTTATCGAGCAGGAAATAAGTCTCGATCGGATTGTACTTGTATTTCTTAGTGAATATCCTTCTCGCGGTTTCGAGAGGAAGGGGTGACGTAGGAGCTTTATCTCCGATCATCCATAAAATCTGTCTTGTTATTTACTGTCTGCCGGTTTCATTATCTAACCGATCCGTACCGCTATAACCAACTTAAACTCTATCCAAGCCGAATCTCAGATTACTGAAGCCGACCCATCAAATCTCAAACCTCCATCATATAAAACCGATTCTGCCTATCATACAAGTGTGCCGCTTCAACCTGAAAGCAAATCTCTTCCGCGCTTGAACCTAGTTCAAGAGTTTGTGACAGGTTGTGTAGTATTGAAACTCCGGTGTTAATCTCTAACCGGATTAACCACCACCCTTCGAGTGAGAACCGCTAACCGGTCCAACCCCCGGTCCTCCAGCGGCTACCTAGATCCTAACAATAATAATTTCCTCGTGCATTCTTTAAACCTAATTTCTTAGGCTTCGCTTACCTCATTTATATTATTTAACTCTAATTTATCACCAGGCAGCAGCACAACTCATAAATATTCTAAACCTAATCCATTTTTATTTTCTAACCTAATCAAATAATCTCTCTAACCTCCTTATCTCTATTCTTAAGATAATCTCAATTTGTTATCTCCTTCTTTCATCTTCATTCTCATATAAAAGAGTTTTCAGGTTTCAACTACATCTCTTCTCAATTCTCATACGAAAGAGTCTCTAGGCTTCAACTAAATATTTGAGTTTGATTTATTTAATCTCGTTATGTCTTAGTTTTTTCATTGTCAAAACTATTAAATCTTGATATATCTTAATAAGGTTTAACACATATTTTGAATTCAAGATCTATCTTTATCGTTCAACATCATAATTCAAATTTTGTTTTAAATTAGAATAATTCGAATTAAAGATTTAACAATAAAAGTAAAAAGAAAATTAAATTTGGTTCGAATTATTCGAAATTCGAATCGAATATCAAATTCAAATTCGGTTCGATTTTCGAATTAAGTAAAAAAAATTAATAATTCGAAGAAACCGAACTGAGAAATTCGAATAATTCAAAAACCGAACCGATGAACACCCTAACCATAATACTTGTGTTAATTTTATGCCAAGAAATAATTTAGTTGATCAATATTTTTGAGTGAAAAACTGTGTTTAAGTGATTAATAGTGTCTGAATATAGGTGGTAGGTTTTCAATAAAAATAAAATTTGGTAGACATTTTCATAAATGAATGTTCTTGTATACTATCATATTTAACAGCTCCAAGGATATAAAAATGAGTTATATGTTCCAATGAATTATCCTTTTTAATTCATTGATTTTTTTTTTAACAATTTCCTAGTTATTACATGAAAAATAACATGTCATATTAAATATCTATGCCATCGGTTTAATAATTTATTATTATTATTTTATTCAATCTTTATCCTAAGAGTTTCAACAAATTAATTATTAAGAGGAAAAATATCTTAAAATAAAATAAAAACAAGATGTAAACGACACAATCTTTGTCGTCTACACGTCTTCAAATCAAACAACCCGGACGCGTCACCTACGCACAGCGCCCGGCCCTGGGGTAAGGCAACCTATTCAGTTGCACAGGGCCCCATTTATAGGCCCCCAATTTTTAATATTTAACAATATTATATTATTATTTATTTTTTATTTTTTTTTCTCCTTTAATATTAAATATATATATTATGCAATCTATATATATATAACTTTTTTATCTCCTTTTTAATCTCTTATTTCTTTATTATAATATATTAATCATTTATATCTTAATTTATATTATTAAAATTTAAAAATATATATTTTTACTATTTTAGGGCCCTAAAATTTAAATTTGTATAGGGCCTCAAATTCTCATACTCTCTCAGGACCGGCCCAGTCTAAACATCCACGTCCAGCACATATAGATCACGCATTCATGCACGCTAACGCAGTGATTCATGTTTCCCAATGGCCAGCTCCGTGATCAGCGTCGACCCCTCCATCCAACGCTCTTGAGCTCGTCGCGCCAACCATCCAATGCTCCTAGTATTTTTGTTGAATCAAATTATGGTATATTGTTTGTTTACCATTTATTATATTAATATTTTTAATATATATTTTTAATATATTTTTTGATATATTTTTTATATATATAATTTTTATTTTTAAATATGTTTTTAATAAAAATGTATAATTATTATATTTATTTTAATTTGGTGGGACTACAAAATTTGAATTTGTATTGGGTCTCTCGGACCACTCCTGGACAACCATTGATCCATTAGAGTTTCTCTTAGTCCACATGTCTCCCACTAAGCTCAGTCTCTCCTACTTTAGTAATCCAACTTTACATTTTTAGATATTTATTTCCAAGTAAATGTGACTAAACGGAACATTCAAGATTTAAATTAGATAATTAAGACCAAATTTTCCAATGGAAGGACAAAGATAGATTTTGATAGAATCGGCGTAATCAATAGAGACGAGGTATGGCAATTGATAACGATTTCGGAAAAACAATTTGATAGAAATGCTGTTAAGGATTTAAATCACTTTCTATTCTACTCAACCTCTTGCAAACTCTTAAACGATTCAAGTGTGGAAATGTTTGCTTGAGTTTGAAGCTAAGAACCAAGAATGAAAAGATGACAGAAAGAAACAACACAGTAGTTTGTTTATGGAAGTTCGAAGTAAACTCTCCTACGTCACCCCTTTTTCAACCATCGGAAGGATTCACTAAGATTTCAACGAATCAAATACAATCACACGACTAGCTCACTGTTGAATAGAACACACTATGATCAACTTACAATATGAAGAATATCACTCAGCTAATACAATGCTTTGATTCTAACTCTCTCTTGATTAACAAAAAGCAAGAAAGCAGCTGACAGTTAAGATAGAATAATTTGAGTATCGATAGATCGATAATTCTTCTGTTGTCCTTGAGGATCTTTAAATAAAAGCAGGTACCAACGGTCGAATCTTCATAATGACACGTGGAGAGCTTCCATTGGAACGCCTCCATAGTACACAACAGACTCTAAGTACAAAGATCGTGGCCGTACCAATCTGGTAGTGCGCCAAATATTCTTCATGTATATTCCTGCAAAAACAAGTAGTGGGAAGAATATTTGCTTACGTGGCATTAATCAATTGGTTACAGCTGGCTGTCGTACTGATTTTCATAGGAAAGTGGAACATGAATAGTGTACAACTAGAGAACGTGGGTAGGCGGGTGCTAGCTTCAAGCAACTGCTTAAGCATGGCATTAGACGTATTTCACTTAGACGACCTTGTCTAATAAAATTAGACGTCCCCGTCTAATAACAAGATCCATTAAACCACCTGGTCTAATGGGATTAGACTTCACGTCTAATTATAGTTCACTTCAGACTAATCTGAAGGAGTTAGACTGCACGTCTAACTTTCACTAGTTAGACTGCACGTCTAACTTTCTCTTTCCATTAGACCTCACGTCTAATTAAATTTCACTTCAGACTAATCTGAAGGAGTTAGACTGCACGTCTAACTTTCACTAGTTAGACTGCACGTCTAGCTCAACTAGTTAAACTGCACGTCTAACTCCACTAGTTAGATTGCACGTCTAACTCCATGTGTTAGACTACATATCTAACTCAACTAGTTAGATTGCACGTCTATCTCCGTGTGTTAGACTACACGTCTAACTCAACTAGTTAGACTACACGTCTAACTTTCACTAGTTAGACTGCATGCCTAACTCCGTGTGTTAGACTGCACGTCTAACTCAACTAGTTAGACTGCACGTCTAACTCCGCTAGTTAGACTACACGTCTAACTCCGCTAGTTAGACTGTACGTTTAACTCCATGTGTTAGACTGCACGTCTAATTGTACATCTAATGCCAAATCGGTCTAATGAACCTCATTAAGACCAAGTCTAATATAATCATGTTTTTGATACACCTGCACCAAAAGCAATTAGACGCATAGATTGAGTTTAATATACATTCATCATCAAAATTCCAATAGTCAAACTACTTTAACACTTGGTCAAAATAATTTGACCCAACAATTTCCCCCTTTTTGATGATGATATTAAAACCGTTGCATAGATAACAAATTATGCATTCATCATATAGATAGGAAGTAAAACTTGTTTATCCATCTTACATAAACACTTTTCAAAAACCAATATTCAAAAACATAGTTAAAGGAACACAGTTCATAAGTTAACAGAGCAAGAGAAAGGAGATTATTGTTCTTCCCTTTTCACTTGAAGATCGATCGGGAAACGAGTTCCTTCATATCTCATCCCTTCACCTATCACCTCTTCTTCCTCTTACAGCCTCGCCCTGAGTGATAAGATTCGACTCTTTCTCAGCAGCTTTAGCATTCTCTTCAGCTTGAAATTTGCTTGTGATAGAATCAACGTACTCTAGTCTTTCAACATCTGTTCTTCTCATACTGCCTTGAATTTCAACCAGATGATTTTGAATCAAGTCCATTGCTTCCATAACCTCTCTTTGATTATCAAGATTGATCTGTCTTTCAAGGCTCATCATTTCAGATTGTCGACTGAAGAGTTTCTTTTCAAAATTTCCAAAATTCGTATTGGTGACTTCAACCTCGTAAGTGTTTTTCTTCAATGTTAGCTCCAACTCATTTTGGGTTTTAACCAGATCGGCAAAGTTCTTCTTGTCTTCCTTCTGGGCTTTCATAATTTTCGTCATATTGGATTGCATAACTGTCATATTCTTCTGAAGCGTTGTTAACAAGGTTGACATAAACTTCATGAGCTTTGTTCCGTCAGCTGAAGATACTTCATTAGATGAATTATCTTGCGAATCTGCTGCCATGGTCTGAATTGGACTGAAGTTGGTATGAACTTGTATGGACTGCTCAGGTTCATCCTCCTCTAATCCACCATCAGATTTATTTTGATCTTCTTCTTCCAACTCTTTCTCTGTTCTGTTAATCCTTTCGAAGAAGTTCCCTGAATTGTGAAGAGGATTAAGAATGTTCTCAAAAACATTTGCAGCATTGATATTGGGAAATAGTAGAGGCTTGAAAGTTTGAGCATTCTGATCTTGTTCCCCCTCAGATGAGGAACTACTCTCAGCTTCTTTTTCTTTTCAGGGTTCTCCCTCTGATCTGACAATCTCAGGTTGACTGACTTCAGCCTCTTTTTCTTGAGATCCCTTTGTTCTGACAGCAGGGGATTTTACCACTTCTTCTTCTTGAGTTACAAGAGCTTGAACCGGCTCTTCAACGTCATCTCTTTCTTACGATATAAGATCTTGAATGGACTCTTGATCAGCATTATTTTCAACAGCTTGAGCAGGCTCTTGAATCACTTCTTCTTCTTCTCTAGAAGGGTTCGACTGAATAGGTTCTTCGGCTTACTCAATAAAAGGTTGAGCTTTTAAACGATTCTCTTCTGCATACAAACTTCCAAGTTCGATCAAATGAGCAACAACTTGCACATCTGCATCATCAGATAAGTATATTTGTTCATCTTCATCTGAGGAACTTCCGAATGGGCTATCTCTTGAGCAACTTGCTCCATCAACGTACCGAGTAACCACTGAGCTATAGTTCTTCATAATCCCGTCCAACCTCTTCAAAGCCTTTGCTTCTGCTTCAGCACCTTTCTCAATGGGATTGAAGTTGGCTTTTTTTGCCTCGAGAATAGGAAAGAGAGCTCTTCCTCTCAAGTTTGCTTCCACCAGATCTGTTCTCTTAAGGGCTTTATACACCTCTGAAGTCTTAGCCCAATTCAAGACCTTTTTCTCATTTTTGACTAGCTCCCTCCATTGACTGATTATCCCTTTACCTTTGATGACTCTGGTGTACTTGATGGACATTCTGTTCAGTACCCAGGTATCAAAAATCTTTATCTTCTCAGCAGCAGTAGCTTTGGCCTGATCCATCATGAGGTCAACAATACACGTTGCCTCCGAAACTTCTTCATCAACATTTGAAACAATATCCTTTCCTTTTCCTATCACTTCTTTGGGCTTTGGAAAGGGTCGTGGTTCTCCAAAGACAATTCCAGCAGATTGTCTTGCATAACGCATGATTTCATGAGCGGTCAATGGTTTTACGAAAAGTCCTGGTGCGGGTTCTGCTGGAACAATCTTTCCACCCACCAAAGACTCCGTTGGAACAAGGTTTGGAACGTGAGGAAGTTCTAATAGCATAGACTTAACCTTTTCAGGTTCACCACCAGCAACAGAGGAAGGAACAGCGCTTTGCTCTGGTTCAGTACGTTCCGTAGCACCCGAGACTACAAGATCAGGTTGATGTTCAAAATTTCAGTGGTTGGATCAACTAGCTCAATAGTTGGCCCAACAGCAGGTTCCTTTTCAAGAATAAAAACAGATTTTTCTTGTTCCATCTCAGGAACCTTAAATTTGAGCACATCGGCCAGGGATTGGGAAGAAGTTACTTTCGATGACGCCTTCATCGATTTAGACGCACGGGGGGAACCTTTGACTTTTCTCCTTTCGAAATAGATGATCTTGATGATCTCCATAACTGACTGGCAGCCGGAGACAGGGGAGACATGGGAATTGTGGCAAGTTCGACTAGACCTTGCCTGACTCTGGAATCAACCATTCCAGAATCCTTCTTCGATGAGCTCTTAAGGCTGGTAGAGCTAGCCTCAGACTCGTTCCCAGTCTTGGTTTGTTTGGCTCCTGTAGACAGGACAGAAGCCGCTGGATGTTTTTATCGGGTAACAGACCTTCCTGCTGTCTGTTGACTCGAGGCTCCGGAAATAGACTCTTTGTTGTTATTCATTCTGACAAGGATGTTTGCGACTATAAAGACAGTGTACACCCTGGTCGGATTAATTGATTCAGAATCCTCCATCGGGACCCTCAAATGCTCCAATAGACGGCTTGATAGGACCGACTTTATCGATAGAGACGGGGGTCTGACTATGAATGAAGGCTTATGAAAAATGGTTTGAAAGAAATCCTGTTAGGGATTTAATTCGCTTTCTATTCTACGCAAACACTTCCAAACACTTGAAACAGATTCAAGGCGGAATTATTTACTTGGGTTTGAAGCACAAGATGAAAATATGAAAAGATGACAGAAATGAAAGAACACAGCAGTTTGTTTATGGATGTTCGGAGAACCTCTCCTACGTCACCCCTTCTTCCAACCACCGGAAGGATTCACTATAATATGATTCAAATCAAATACAGTTTATACACACTTAGTTCACTATTGAATAGAACACTTTCTGTTCAATTACAAGATGAAGAATATCACTCAGCTAAAGGTGTTTTTGATTCTAGCTCTCTCTTGATTCACACACAGTACAATCAGAAAGCAGCTTCACAATATAAATATTTAAAGACTTGAATTCTCTAAAGATCGGCAAATTCGTAAGGTTAGCAGTTTTCTTAAGGCTGTTCGTGAGGCGGATTGTCCGTTGTCCTTGAGATTTGTTAAATACTGAGCAGGAGCTAACGGTCGAATCTTTTAGAATGATACGTGGCACTCTTCCATTGGAAAGCCTCCATTGTACACAGCAGGTTTTGAGCACAATGATCGTGGTCGTACACCACTAGTAGTGCGTCGAATATTCCATCAGGGATGTACCTGCAAAACAAGTAATGTGAGGAAAATTCTCTTACGTGGCATTCGTTGGTTGGTTGCATATAGCTGTTGTACTGATCTTCACTAGAAGGTGGAGCAGGAGTAGGGTACATCTATAGCACGTGGGTAGGCGAATGCTAGCTTCAAGCATACTGCTTAAGCTGAGCATTAGACGTATTTTAGTTAGACTGATTGTGAAAATCAGTCTAATGAAATCAAACATCCCTTTTTTAATAACAGAGTCTATTAGACTGCCTGGTTTAATAGAATTAGACTTACGTCTATTTACTCTAACCATTAGACTGCACGTCTAACTCCACTGAGTTAGACTGCACGTCTAACTCCACTGAGTTAGACTGCACGTCTAACTCCACTGAGTTAGACTACACGTCTAATTCCGATTCTACCTCAGACTAATCTGAAGGAGTTAGACTCACGTCTAACTTTCACTTAATTAGACTACACGTCTAATTATCCAATAACCATTAGACTGCACGTCTAACTCCACTGAGTTAGACTGCACGTCTAATTTCGGTTCTACCTTAGACTTATCTGAAGGAATTAGACTCACATCTAACTTTCACTTAATTAGACTACACATCTAACTATCCAATAACTATTAGACTGCACGTCTAACTCCATTGAGTTAGACTGCACGTCTAATTCCGGTTCTACCTCAGACTTATCTGAAGGAGTTAGACTCACGTCTAACTTTCACTTAATTAGACTACACGTCTAATTGCAAATATATTAGACTTCACGTCTAATTACAAATATATTAGACTGCACGTCTAACTCCGCTGAGTTAGATTGCACGTCTAATTCCGTGTACATTAGACTTGCGTCTAATTGCAACTATATTAGACTGCACGTCTAACTCTGCTGAGTTAGACTACACGTCTAATTCTATACATTTATTAGATTGCACGTCTAACTCCGTTGAGTTAGACTGTACGTCTAATTCTATGCATTCATTAGACTACACGTCTAACTCCGTTGAGTTAGACTGTACATCTAATTCTATGCATCTAACGCCAAAATCGGTCTAATGACCCTCATTAGAGCCAAGTCTTATGAAATATGATTTCAATACACCTGCATCAAAACTCATAAGTCATTTCATCATCAAAATCTCAATGGTTAAATTATTTCAACACTTAGTCAAAATAATTTGACCCAACACGGCTTATTTGGGCAACAAAGTTAATGCTCTCCTTGTTCTCCTGGTTAATTGAAAAGTAGAGATTCTGGAACAGCGTTAAGGCCTAGTTGACATGAATCCCCTTTGAGATGGCAGACATATAGTCAAACCGATCTTGACTGTAGAGATTGAATGAACCCGCCTTCCCTTGAAGTGCTTTCGCCACCACATCATTCAGTAAAATGAACTGTGGTTTGAGAGCCTTCTTACTTCCATTGAGTCGAATCGCCAAGCCGTCAGCAGAAAAGACCGACTTCATTTCCTCCGTCACCGCCGCTGATAGATGTCAATTGAACGTATGCCCTTCTGATGGAAGTTCAAAGAACTTCGCATATACCGTCTCGTTGAATGAGATTTTTATTCCATTTACAGTTTCCACAATAGAATCATCCACCATTGTTGCAGACTTGAATAACTCCCTCACTTCCTTCTCGTGGAAGATGAAAGGCCCTCCCAGATACTTTCCTAGACCGGAATACTCGAGGGATCTGAACATTTCGACCACCTCTTGTTGATCGAACGTGTAAACGGAAGGAAAATCCACCTGCAAAGTACAGTGACCGAGCGTGATTCTTTTGTTTCCCATTTTTCAGAAGAATACGAGCAGACACACAAAGAACAAGAGTTTTTGAGAGAGAAAAACAACGAAATCTAGGGTTCTTAGAGATCTTGAGTGAAAGAAACTTTAAATCTCATGCAAAGCTATCCTTATATAGACTATCAAAAGTCATATAGGATAACCGTCGTTTTACCTAGGGGTATGGCCCATCAATTAATTTTTGACGTCCTTTCCAAAGAGTCATCATTATATTGAGGGTATATTAGTCAATCTTTCTTAACATTGAAAGACATGTGTCTTCATGTTATTTGGAGATGACTGTTTTTATTTTTGAGCAGGAAAAAGTAGATATCTTCTCACGTGGGACAATTGTCCTTGATCGGTCTAATACACACGTAGTTAGACTTTATCTTACGTCACCCATCTATGACAACTAAACTTCTATTAGACGCATGGGTCTATTAGACGCAAGCGTCTAATCACGTGTCATAAATATGCGCCTAATGTTTATAAGACGTGTACGTCTAATTACGCATGAAAAACACGTATTAGACGTGTGTTTGATTAGACGTGAGCATTCACTTGCTCTTGACGTAAAAACGTCTAACGTCTATTAGACGTGTACGTCTAACCGCGCAGGTTTTAACCAAAACATGTAGACTTAGATGCATAGATTGTGAGCAAAAATACGTTTAAGTACATGCCTTTTCCTTTAGACGACCTCGTCTAATAGACTAATTAAGGTCTTTCGTCTGAGAGTATCTTTATTTTCAAAACAATTTCTCCCTCTAATTTTGTGCATATACAAAATTAATAAACAAATGTTTTTGAGATTCTTCGGACCAACCGAATTTTAATACAAAAACGCAAGAAAACAATTAGTCATCTGAAATGGCAGGTGCCATTGTTGATCTTCTGAGATGTATAATCAAAAGAGTATTCTCCTTGCTTCCTTCCTGTAGCCCTCCTACATCACCTACATATGAAACTATTTACAAACTCTGGTACCCATCTTCAATTGGGTCCTCGATCAATTAGTCCCTTAGGAATCCATATCTGAGATATTCTAATGGATTTCCCATTTTGTGTTGTGATTAATACGTATGATTTTGACTTAGCAGACGACTTCCTACTAGCCACTGATCCCTTAACTTTTGAAGAATACTTTCTTTTAAAACTCCTTGACTTTGAGTCAGGTTTTAGGTTGCCAGACCTGTTAGTTGCTTCTAACTTATTTTTTAGCCAGCTAACAGTCGGCGAAACATAAATTATTTCATTCTTGAAAGCTACTTCTTCATGAATGGAATCAAATTCAATATCAGTCAAACTTCCTTTAACAAAGCTTATTGGCTTAAGCTTGTCATTAGATGAGTTTGACTTTTTGCATGATAGGTTTGAGTCATTGCCATTAAATTCTAGACCAAATCTAGATCCAGCAGGTTTTAACATGCTGATTTAATATTTGATAGCTTCTCCAGACATTGTCCATGCACTGATAACATAGTTTAACCTCTTGTTTTCATTAGAAATAGTTTGAATCTGTTCTTTGAGCAACTCATTCTCATATGAGATCTCTGCGACTTTCTTTTCAAAAACGTTTGATTCAAAAGTTTGAGGTAAAACTGGTTGAGATACTTCATGTGATGATTTTGTTTCATTTAGGGATTCTACTAGCTTTCTATACTCTATGACCATGTCATTTAGTGCAGCTACCAGTTGTTCCCTTGAAAATTTTTCAGAAGAGAAGTCAAATACCTCAGTTTCTTGAGCCTCTTCTTTATCTTCTCTTGCCATGAAGCAAGCCACTTCTTCGTCATCACTATCACTGGATGAGAAGTAAGAGTCATAGATGCTTTGTTTGTTCTTCCTATCTCCTTCCATAAGAGCCTTCAGCTCCTTTTCATCATCCTTCTTATCTTCACGCTTAGGCTTCCGGCATTCCGATTGGTAATGACCTGCAATACCACAATTATAACATTTAACATTAGCCTTTGATTTCTTATTATCATTTGAATTTGAAGAGCTTGAATTAGGGTTGCTCTTCTTCATGAAGTCGTCAAACTTCTTCACGAAGAGAGACATGACATCGCTGCTCAGTTGCTGCGCCGCCATCTTCACATCAGTAGCAGCAGGTGGCTCTTCAGCATTCACCAGCGCTTTGGCAATGATAATGGACGTGGATTGATCTTCTTCAATCCTACAGTTCAGCTCGAACTCATAGGCCTTAAGATCAGCAAATAGGTCAAAGAGAGAGATCTTGTTGAGATCTTTGAATTCACTCATAGTCATCGTCTTTATGTCTCATTCCCTTGGAAGAGCACACGTGACCTTAATAGCAAGCTCCATGTTGATATAAGTCTTGCCAAGGATAGATAAGGAAGAGATAATCTGACTGAATCTGGTGTCGAACTCGTTCATTGTTTCACCAGGACGCATCTTGAAACTGTCAAACTGTTGAGTGACAACCATGATCTTGTTTTCCTTGGTTTGCTCGTTGCCCTCACACAGTTGGGTGAGTATGTCCCAGACCTCTTTAGCAGTATCGCACTCGATAATATAGTTGAACATGCTGTCATCGAGAGATTTGTACAGAACATCAAAAGACATGTTGTTGAGGTTGTTCTTCCTCTTTTCGTTACTGGTCCATTCGGATTTCTCCTTGTCAATCTTGATAGGACCATCTATGATGACACTCCACATGTCGTCATGGAGAGAAGAGAGATGAGCACGGACTCTCTTCTTCCATACGATATAGTTTTCCCTAGAGAAAGTGGGAATAACGGTAGCACTGGAATCTTTGGTTATGGTAGACATTCTTGGAAAGGCTTGAGAACAGAAACAGAGCTCTAATACCAATTGATAGGATTAGCGTAATCAATAAAGACGGGGTCTAACGATTGATAACGACTTCGGAAAAACGATTTGATAGAAATCCTGTTAGGGATTTAAATCACTTTCTATTCTGCGCAACCTCTTGCAAACTCTTGAACGATTCAAGTGCGGAAATGTATGCTTGAGTTTTAAGCTTCACTAGGTAGTGTTCGTTTCACTCATTTGAGCGTTGTAAATATCTAGGTGAAGCTTGTTTCACCGGGTAACGCTTGTTTTATTTTTTATTCTTTTGCAGACTTACATGAAAAAATAAATGTTTTTACATGAACGTATAAATGTTTTTACATAAATGTGTTAGTGGTTTTAATGAACATATTTATATATTTAATATATAATTATATAAAATATAAAATAATTTAAATAATGTTTTTTAAATATCTTACAAATAAATTTTAAAATATTTTGTTTTATAAATTCATTTAAATATATTGCAAAAAAAAATTGAATATTTTGTTTTACAAATTCATTTAAATATATTTACAAAATAATTTAAATATCTTTCAAAAAATAACTAAAAATATGTTGTTATGTGTATATATTTAATATATAATTATATAAAATTTTAAATAATTTATCAAAGTATATTTCAATACATTACAAACAAATTTATGCATATTGAATATATAAATATATACATTATGAAATAATTTGTACAAATTCATTTGAATATATCACAATCATAAAATATAATTATAATCAATAATAAAAATTAAATTAAATATCTCAAATCACATAATTTATGATTATTATTTTAAACAGATCTTGAAATAAAATTATATTAATTCATAATTATTATTTTATATATATCAGAAATAAAATTATATGAATTATTATTTAATCATTTAAATACATCATAAATAAATTTATAAACATAATTTATAAATCGGAGTCAAATGAAGTTCGTTTCACTCAATAGTGAATATATGTCAATCAGTTTTACATGGACAACCTCATTTAAAATAGTGTAGACCATCTTTTCAATGGGTCATGTAAAATGGAGTGAAGCGAAAGAAGCTTCACTCCTTTCCGCTTCTTATGAACCCGGAAAAAAAATACAGGTTCTGGGTTCTCTCCCTTCCTTTTAACCAAATTTTAATTTATTAATATAATAATGCTGTTGAGTTTTGATTAGTCCGGAACAGAGGAACACTCCATTCTGTAGCAGAAAATCTGATCTGCTTTTCATTGAACATGTTTTTAACATTTTGTAGTTGAAATATAAAAAAATTGTTATCGATTTTCTTGTTCATATAATAATTTAAATATTATGAAAGAAACAGACTCCAATATTAAGAATAAACTAAGATTTTGTCTTTAATAAAATACTTTTTTTTTCTGACGATAATGAGAGAATTTAGTTTTCTCTTTACGAAAAATCGAATCGGATTCAAAGGTACAAACATGTGAGTGATTTACAGAACCCCTTTTACTTGAAGACAAGAGTCACATTGATAGAACTCTTCTCGCGTTTAGATAGAGATAATGGAACGTTGATGATTTTTTAATACTTACCGGAAATAAAAACATTCCGGAAAAGAAAACCCTCTTTAAATTTTTAAAATTTTGTTTTTTTGTTTCTTTAAAATTTTTAAATTTTGTTTTTTTTTTGAGAAAGATAAAACTTTTTATATATATATTTTTTCTCTCTCTAGCATACTTCCAATTGCCTTGTATCTTGGAGGGAGTCCATGCCTAAATCTCTTATTTTCAAAACTAGAAATGTAGGTGATTGACTAAAAAGTAATTAAGAAATGTGTTTGAATTAAATAAAAGTAATAATTTTTGAACTTTCACGAGTTTACCCAAAAGAGAAGGAAGAGGAGAAGTCTGACGGATGAAAGCGGCACCTAATCGGCTGTTAACACACACACACTCTCTCTCTCTATTCTTCTGATTTTCCAACTTTAGCCTGTCACTGTCCTAGATCCATTCCACACATAAAGTAGACACATATATATATTTTGATTCGTCCACCCACCCACCTGCACTCTGCCGAAACTCCGATCAGATCTCTATCCCTTTGGTTAGATCTACAATGGCCACTATGGAGAGTTTGATTGGTTTGGTCAACAGAATCCAGCGAGCTTGCACTGTTTTGGGCGATCATGGAGGAGAGGGAATGTCTCTTTGGGAAGCTCTCCCTACTGTTGCCGTCGTTGGAGGACAGGTCCCTAACTCTCTCTTTTTTACTTCTTCATTCTGCCCTATTTCTATATCCAGATTTTATGATTCATCTTCTTCACATCACTTTTATTCCATCATTATCAGAGTTCTGGAAAATCTTCTGTTCTGGAAAGTGTCGTTGGAAGAGATTTTCTTCCTCGTGGATCTGGTATAATATTCTTGCTACTTCAGATTTATCTCCTCATTTCATCTATTCTTTTGATTGATTTTCTAAATTAATCGCGAGAAAGAAAAAGATTTAAGATTCTTTAGTTCAGATTTATCTCCTCATTAGTTGATGACATTGTTTTTAATTTCTATCAACTCTCAGGCATTGTTACTAGAAGACCATTGGTATTGCAACTCCATAAGACAGAAGGTGGAGTTGAATATGCAGAGTTTCTCCATGCACCAAAGAGGCGATATACCGATTTTGGTAAGTTGAAGTCATCTTCTGGTCAATGCCATGATTCTTTTACATCATCACAAAGATATTTGCTTATGATGTTCTATCCTAAGTTATTTTATTTTACTTCCAGATTACAATCCCTCATTAACAGCCTTTATTTTCGTTCCATTCTTGCAGCTGCTGTGCGCAAGGAGATTGCGGATGAAACAGACCGCATTACCGGCAAGAGCAAACAAATTTCTAATAAACCAATCCAACTAAGCATTTACTCTCCCAATGGTATGTGCTTTCCATTTTTATCATGTTTTGTCTTGGATTCGTATAGTAACATAAGTATACAAGTGTGATGGGCTAATTTATTCAATGTAATGTCGGAGGATCAATATGTTGCACCATCTTCAACTCACAGGATTATTTTGTCTGAATTTCGTTTTACAGTTGTGAACTTAACACTTATAGATCTTCCCGGGCTGACCAAGGTTGCTGTTGGTGCGTCCTTACCATTTCCTGTTTTGTAAATTATTTTTTGTTTCATTTTGCTCTTTCTAACTGTCTTCTGTTTCTCAATCACTTATTTAGAAGGACAGCAAGAAAGTATTGTCCAGGATATTGAGAACATGGTTCGAACTTATGTTGAAAAGGTTAGAGAGCTACATCTTTCTGAACAGAAAGAACTTTGTTGGTTAATGTTCTTTAAATTGTCTAGTTACACGATTTGTATCCTTGTTTCATTTTGAACTACTTTGTTTGAATCAAATTGATAAGAAAAGTTTCAAAAGTCAATAGTGGTGACAAGTGCCACTTAATATTTTTTAATATTAATATTTAGAGGAAGTTTGCTCATATTAGGACAAGAGTTCACTTTGACAGAGATGCGAAACACTTGTCTCCATTCTTAGGGAAACATGCCATGCCTATTCTTATCTTTTGAAGAACTGTATAAAATTAGGCAATCCTTAGAAGTCTCCAAACATAATTCTATAGAAGAATCAAATGATAAATCCAAACTAGAAATGTGTCAACCCCCTTCCAAACAATCTTGACATGGGTTTGACACAGTTTCAAGTAAAACTAGGAAAATAATTTCAGCATATTGATGACTCCATCCGTCATCTGTGCGATAAAAGACAGAACTGCATCCTAAACACGCAACCAAGCAGTTCCGTCACATTGCTCCGTCCAGGTCCAAACAACAGACATTGGAAAAAATCCCCTTTGAAGTGAAAACTCCATCCAAGAGCAAATAATCTCCACCCTCACATCCAATTACAAACTGCCTAGCCAAACCAGTAGCCCGTCTAGTGTGTCAAAAATGATATCATCCAATCTCAGTCAAAATGTAGTGAACTCGTGGAAAAAGTATCCTCCCCAATGCGGGAGCTGAGAAGGGCTTGCAAGAGTATTATATTCATCTTTGACAATTATATTGTGGTACGATTTATTTAAAGATTTTTATTTTTCAGCCCAATTGCATTATCCTGGCCATTTCTCCTGCTAATCAAGATATTGCCACTTCTGATGCTATAAAACTTGCAAGAGAAGTTGATCCTACAGGTATGGATGCAATAGAAAACATATATTGTCTATGGATTTATATCCATTAGGCGAACATTGGCCGAAAAGAAGATAAATTGATCAGTCTTATTGTAGGGGAAAGAACATTTGGAGTGCTCACAAAACTTGATCTGATGGATAAAGGAACCAATGCCGTAGATGTAAGAAATAATTTATTTATGTAATATTATTTGGCTACAATGGGATAATTAATTATTGATTTTCATCTTCTCTTCCAACACTGAAGGTCCTCGAAGGAAGATCTTACAGACTTCAGCATCCTTGGGTCGGAATTGTTAACCGTTCACAAGCCGATATAAATAAGAATGTTGATATGATTGATGCACGAAGAAAGGAGAAAGAGTATTTTGAAACTAGCCCGGAATATGGACATTTGGCAAACAAAATGGGTTCAGAATATTTGGCAAAACTTCTATCCCAGGTGCCCCTCCCATTATTATAATTTAACCATATTAGCTTCATAGTTTCCTTTTACCCTATTATAAGTTTACTTTCCATATTTTCTTGTGTGGCAGCATCTGGAAGCTGTTATCAGACAGCGTATACCAAGTATTATCTCTTTAATAAATAAGACAATTGATGAGCTTAATGCAGAATTGGATCGTATTGGCAGGCCAGTTGGTGCAGATGGAGGGGTAATTTTTTTTAAACTCGTCACATTTACACTCTTGCTATGGGGAAAACAGAGTTCTTTTTAATCATTTACGTAGTGACTAATTTGTGCACGCAGGCCCAGCTGTATACTATTTTGGAAATGTGCCGTGCATTTGATCGAGTGTTTAAGGAACACCTGGACGGAGGGTATGTTATCGTTATCAATAATATTCTCTTTTTTTTTATTTGTATTTGTTCATTAAGTAAGGGTATTTTAGTATTTTGATGAGGGAGTTATTTAAACTTCATCAAACAAGGCCCAAGTGATCTGATTGATAATAATGAAGTAACATGGATCATAATGGGGGACCGGAATTCCAACATTTAAAGATTCATCTTATTTGCACCTGTTTTTGCCAACAAGTAAGAAATTAGGAATGAAGATGAGAAGATCTAGATTGGATATTAACAAAGAGAGTGATCGGGAGAGACTCAGATAATAAAGGGAGACTTAAGATTGATAGGGAGGAGACACTATTCATTTCATAAAATAATGAATGAGCAGTGGTAGCCTCATCTCAAACTTATACATAACTTTAATGGAATATAATAAAATAGGCAGCTGGTCCTGAAGATGTTATGCATCTGTTACAAGAGATATAATTCCATACACGCAAGCATGGAGTAATTCTATGCATTTCGTGAATCACTAGTTAAATTTAATCAACAGATGTCTACATGTAAATTAATTATATATATAAATAATAATAATATATAAAATATATATATTTTTAAATATACTCTTAAGATTTTAAGTACACTCTTGATTTTACGAATTTATAAATTCTGAATGATTTTAAATATACTCTCGATTTTAACTGTTTTACATGAGAGGATCTGATTGGAATAAATGTCAAATAGAATTTAGTATTTTGAAAAATATTCTACGGCCTTGTTTGATGAAGTGTATCCATATAATCCCTTATCCCAACATAAAAAATTTAATCAATGAAATTATTTACTAAAACACCCTTATTTTATTTTTATTATATTTTAGATATTAAATAATAACTTTTTCTTTGAACAATACTATTTCTTGTAAAAATATCAGTTTATTTCAAGAAAACTCTACGTGAAACAAGCTTTAGTTTTGTCTACTCACCAAAATACTGGATGATCTCTAGCAATTTTCCACTGGATTTTGAGCTATTAAAAATTAATAGTGCTTATTTTCTAATTTGTGTTTGCACTTTCTAAGATACCATGTTTTCCTTAGTCGACCAGGTGGGGATCGGATCTACGGTGTATTTGACAATCAATTACCAGCAGCAATGAAAAAACTCCCATTGGATCGTCATCTTTCTATGAATAACGTCAGGAAAGTTATTATGGAAGCAGATGGATATCAACCACATCTGATTGCCCCAGAACAAGGTTACAGGAGGCTTATTGATGGATCACTTGGATACTTCAAAGGCCCAGCTGAAGCTTCGGTTGATGCTGTAATTTTCTAGTCACTCTGTATTCTAATCCTTTCTATCTGCCCTTGCATATCAATTTTCGTGTCATTTCTTTCCAGGTGCACTTTGTTCTAAAAGAGCTTGTGAGGAAGTCCATAGCGGAAACACAAGTAAGAATATGTTATAGTCAAGTCATTTGTTACATATGAATTGATTTTTAAATTAGTATTAGACGGACACAATCAAACTGCTGTAGCAGTTAATATCTTTTCACTTTGTCAATAAATAAGTGTTGTTGAATGCTGAATTGGGAATACTAAATTTTAAAATTCGAAAGAGTTAAATCTCTAAAAATAAATGTTGGAATAAACTATATGAAAATATGTAAGTTGTAAGACTTGGTATGTAAATATTTGATAAAATGTTAACAAATGTAGAGAAACGACTTAAATATTATTTAACCCTAACTTGATTAATTTTGAGATATTAAAGTTGTCTTTTAAGATCCCTTACTATGTTAATGAGTTAAGTAATTTATAACTTACCAAATTAATTCAGATTTTCCACTTTTATTGGTTTAGTTTGAGTTCAATCTAGACAGAAGTTATTTTAGATAACACCTATTAAATAGTTTTAATTCAAATAAGCACTTCAACATTTAGAGTGAGCCTGTATTTGATATTATAACTTCACTTAATGTCTTATTTGGTTAAGTTGTATTATCAAACACAACTTAGATTATCAAACATTGACTAAGAGAAAGGTCAACCAGAAATCTGATTAAGTAATAAATAATAAGAATAAGAGTTGATCAACTAAATAATACCTTGATTCTACTGTTTATTGTAGAAGAACTAGAGTATTAGATAAGAAAGAATAAGAGCCACAATAATAGACGATCCTACAATTGCAGATGAGACAGGGTTAGAATAATAGAGATGATGATAGATGAATCTTAAGAAATAAGATAGAGAACCTTCAATATATTCAAGTTAATTATCAATAATCGAATCCCAAGCTAAATAAGGGTAATGAATCCGAGGAGCCTGTCCATAAACGATCTCGTATGGAGAAGTCAATGCTGTCGAGTGAAAATCGGTGTTATACCACCACTCGGCGGGAGCCAACTCGCCCATGATTTGGGTTTTTGACCCGTCATGCAATGCAAATAATTTTCAAGGCTTTTGTTGACCACCTCAATCTGAACATCTGTTTGTGGATGATACGCAGTAGACATAGCTTGTTGTATCCCTTGTAATCGACACAGTTCTTTCCAAAACGTCTTATCACAATCGCTTATTATAGTTAGTGGCATACCTTGAAACTTGAAAATATTATCCAAGAATAACTGAGCTACTAAGTTAGCTGAAAAAGGATGCCCTAAGCTCACAAAATGAGTCATTTTTGACAGTCTGTCCACAACACCCAAAATAACATAATGTCTTTGTGACTTCAATAATCCATCAATGAAATCAATCAAAATATTTCTCCAAATTGTCTTGGGAATGTTCAATGGTTGGAGAAGGCCTTTAGTTAGGTCTTTGATGTTTACATTTCTGTTGTTGTTGACATCTAAACAAGTTCTGACAAATTCTCCAACATCTTTTTCCATACCCCTGCAATAATATGCTTTTCTGAGTTTCTGATACGTCACCATCACCCTTGAGTGACCTCCCACTGCTGAGCATGGTAAACATAATATATTTCCGTAGCTCTTTGTCATAACCCACTGCAAGTCTTCTATCTTTTCTCATTTTTCCATTAGCCCATGAATACCCTTGATCACTGTTAGAGTCCTTTTGAAGCTTACCCATGATTTATTTCAGATTTACATCAAAAGCTTAATCAAAATCAATGAAAATTCTGATGTAACCAAGCAAGTGCCCTCTGTATCTAGTCGTGAAAGTGCATCAGCAACCACATTTTCTATACCCTTCTTATTCTGAAGTGAGAACTCAAAGTCCACTAACTTGAATAGCTACTTCTATTATATCAAATGCTTAAGAGCTTCACGATCTAATTTAATAACAAAAGGCTTGAATTGTAGATAACTCTTCCACTTCTTGATAGCATGTAAAACAACCAACATCTCTCGTCCATAAGTGGACAAAGCCTGAAGTTTATGACCCAATCCTTTATTTAAAAAACACAATCGGGTGACCCTTTTGAATTAAAACTGCACCAATTCCAGTATGACTTGCATCTGTCTCCACAAAAAACCCTTCCGCGAAATTGGGCAATGCTAATACCGAAGGTTTCATCATAGAATCTGTAAGCTTGTCAAATGCGATAGTGGACTCTTCATTCCAAATAAACTTTTACTTCTTCAATAAATTTCGAAAATAGCAAGGCAATGGATCTATAATTCCGAATGAATCTGAGATAATATCCCCAAAAGACCCCGAAATTGTTTGAGATTAGTAGGCCTCGACCATGCTTTGATTACATCTATTTTCGATATATCAACTACTACCCCTCTTTTAGATATTACGTAGAACTCATAGAACAAAAGAACTAAAGCTGAATGCTTTGATATTTTATTATGCATAAGAAATAAGACTTAAATAGCCAAATAGTTAAGACAAAGTTTTCTAAAGACAGTCTTCTAAAAGACGTGCTATAGTGCTAACTAAATATACGGAAATATAAACTAAATAATAGATTAACTAATTGACTTCTACAATCTAGGAGATTATTAAAATACTAATGACTAATTCAAACTCTAAATGCTAAAGACTAATTCAAACTTTAAATGCTAAAGACTAATTCAAACTCTAACAATGCCTCCCCTAAAACTGAATGTGACAACACTTAGTTTATTCTTCTTTCACACACTCCAAGCTTCTCCCTTGGACCCTCCAAACTTAATGGTTTTGTTAATATGTCTGCAACCTGCTCGTTTGTTCCACAATGAACAAGCTTAACAACACCATCCTTAGTTAGATCTCTCAAGAAATAAAACCTGACATCGATATGCTTGCTCAGAACCCTGAAGATTGGGATTCTTTGACAATTTAATGGCTGAACTGTTATCATGTATAATTGTCGTGCTCCTTGATTGTTTTAACCCAAGCTCCTCATCCATACACATTGACAAGCTCAATAAGCTGCTGCAACAAACTCATCTGTTGTTGATAACATTACCACAGACTGCTTTTTCGATGCCCAAGCTACAGCTCCACCACTTAAAAAAAACACATAATCACTTGTGCTCTTTCTATCATCAATATCACCAGCGTAATCACTGTCTGTGTAGACAATTAAATTCCCGACAACACCTCTTTTGTAAAACACACCAAATCCCAAAGTACCTTTTAAGTATCGCAGAACTCTTTTCGCTACTTGCATATGTTGTTCAGTTGGATTATTATTATTTACCACACCAAATCTAGATTGTAGAAGTCAATTAGTTAATATATTATTTACTTTATATTTCCGTATATTTAGTTAGCACTAGCGCACGTCTTTTAGAAGACTTTGTCTTAACTATTGGCTATTTAAGTCTTATTTCTTATGCATAATAAAATATCGAAGCATTCAACTTTAGTTCTTTTGTTCTCTGAGTTCTACAAATTCTAGTATCAGAGCTAAAATCAAAAGAAAAGAGAAACACGGGTGAGTGAAATGAGAGAATCAAGCAATTTTTCTAACACCAAACATTCTGAAATTTGACGGAGATTATGATCATTGGAGTCTTCTCATGGAGAATCTCTTAAAATCAAAGGAATACATCGTGGTAGTGAGAGATGGAGTCACTGAGCCAGCAGATGAGGAAACTTTGGCAGAAGCACAGAAGAAGGCTCTTAACGAGGCGAGATGGAAGGATTTAAAAGCGAAGAACTATCTCTTTATTGCGATTGATAAATCCATTCTCTAAACAATCACGCTAAAGGAGACTTCCAAACAATTGTGGGACTCAATGAAAACCAAATACCAAGGAAACACATGAGTGAAGCGTGCTCACTTACAAACGTTGAGAAGAACCTTTGAGCTACTGGAGATGAAGACCGGAGAATACATCAACAATTATTTTTCAAGGGTAATGGTGGTGGTCAATGATATGAGAAATTGCGGGGATGATATGCAGGACGTCAAAATCGTGGAGAAGATTTTGCGCACCTTAACCGAAAACTTCAATTACATTGTGTGTTCAATTGAGGAGTATGTTTTTGAGAATGTTTTTGAGAATGTTTGACCTAATCTAATGACATCGACACACTCACTGTCGATGCTATGTAGAGTTCGTTACTGGTGCATGAATCAAAGATGAAGAAACCAAATGTCGTTGGAGAAGAGCAAGCACTGAAGGTTTCTCGTGAAGGAGGAAGAGGATGAGGTAGAGGAAGAATGAGTCGAGGAAGACCGATACAAATTTTCTTAAATAGGATTTGAAAATTCTTTTCTTCAGCCTTTGAAGCGTGGAAGGGGCATCTGTTAGTCCAAAAAGCATTACTACAAACTCGTTATGACCATCCTCTTCTTCCATACAAACTTGTCTTTGATGATATCTTCGTAAAAATCTGACTATCATGCAATTCATCTATCAATTATACTACTAAAGGAAAATGAAATTTGTCTTTGATGGTTTCTTCGTAGTCTCAAATTGTAAATACAAAGTTTCCACGTTTGATCATTCTTTTGAACGAGTACCACTGGCAAAGAAAAATGATTATAACTCTTCTTTGTAGCTCCACTTTCCAGCATTTGATCGATTTTCTTCTCCATTTCGTTCTTCTGTAAAGTGGGATAAAGCTGTAAGCTCACAATCCCAGCTCCTTCTTCAAGTAAATTCTATGATCACAATCTCTCTTTGGAAGTAAATAAGAAGGTTTCTAACTATCTGATTCGTCTTCTTCTTCAGTTCCAAGCTGATTCTCTCTATCACCAAACAAAGCTAATCGGAATTGAATTCCTGATACCTTGCAACTGACTCATAAATTTTGCTTGCTGCTTCACTTCCGATTATAATCCTAGAATATCACAGGCGTGAAGACAACTGCTTTAATACCAGTGATATAATATTAGTTAGAACAAGAGCAAAACCTAGCTCGTTCAGCCAATTAATACCTTGCTTCTTCCTAGAATAACTAGAGTATGAATAGTAGCGGCAATAGTAGATGATCCTACAATTGCAGATAAGATAGGGTTAGAATTGTAGTGGTGATGATATAATTATAACTTATAAGATATGAGATAGAGAGATACCTTCAATAGATTCATATTAATTCTCAATAATGGCATAATTTAATTTCTTTTCCTGCTCTTATTATCCTTTTATTAGGCCCTCAACCGGCTTATGTACCGTAAGCCAAATAATATAAAAGGACTAAATGACTTAATGGTTCCGCATCTAATTTATTCTTCTACTTCTACTGACATGTCTATAATGCTCTATCAGCTTATTCTAGGGTTAGTTAGTTAGTTAACCAAACCTTTATGTTTCCCTCACTAAAATCTTTTACTCTTAAATCTTTGGATGAAAATAAGTATCATAATCGTTACTAGTCCTGTGGTCTAACACTTAATTAGTATTAACTAAGAAATGAAAGGGACACTAAAAGCTAAGATGAATTGTTTTTGGACTAGATAAATGGAAATTATAGATATTTACACTTATAATTCTTCGAGATGCCCTTGGGAAACACAAACCTTTAGAGTTTCGAAACATAATTAACTTATATATACTTTTTCGTATAAATATTATTTTCTAAATTGTTCAGATTATTTCTAGACATGATCCAAATTATAGTGTAAATTTTTGGGTTCATTTTGTATGACATTATTTTTTAGATTGTGAATTTGTGATATAGATTATAAATTTATAATGTGACTTTTGCTGTAATTTGGTATATAGAATTTTTATTTTTGTAAATGATGGTCCATAAAATTTATATTATTGTTCTGGTAATTTTTAACAAACATAGAAGTCAATTTTTGGATGAAAATTCGTACCAGTACAAAATACCAAAATAGCCCACGAATGAAGGACTCAAAAGTCTTGTTTTTGAAATGTTTACATTGTGATATCAAGTCCGTCTGTTTTTTTCTCTTGCACTGAAAATCATTTGGCAATAATTATAATTATTATTCAGGAGTTGAAACGATTCCCATCACTTCAGTCCGACATAGCATCTGCATCAAACGAATCTTTGGAAAAATTTCGTGATGAAAGCCGTAAAACAATCCTACGGCTGGTAGAGATGGAGTCCACTTATCTAACAGTAGAATTCTTCAGGAAAATTCAACTTGAACCCGAAAAAACTCCAAATGGTCCAAACCCTTCCGGCCCAAATCAAAATCAAAATCAAAATCCTGACCGCTTTACGGACAACCATTTGAGAAGGATTGGTATGTCATTTATGTTATCTTTTTATATATATATATGATCCATTATACTTTTAATAATATACATATATATATAATTTTCTTTTTCCCTATCTTCAGGATCAAATGTTACAGCTTATGTAAATATGGTTTGCGAATCATTAAAGAATAGTATCCCCAAGGCCATTGTTACATGTCAAGTTCTACAGGCCAAGAGAAACCTGCTCAATCGATTTTACGCCCAAATTGGGCGTCGGGAGGTATAACCATCCATCACCGAAAATAATAGTCCCATTTGAAAACACTTGGCTGTTTCTGAATATAATATTTTTAAATGTGACCTGATCTAAACAAAAAAAAGTGTTACAAAATGGAATAGTTAAACGTAGAAACATTGTAGTTTTAATAATAATAACAAGTTGGGGTTGATGCAGAAGGAGCAGCTTAGTAAGATGTTGGATGAGGATCCAGCATTAATGGAGAGAAGACAACAAATAGGGAAGAGGCTTGAACTGTACAAGTCTGCTAGAGACGAGATAGATTCAGTTGCTTGGAAATAATAATATGTCTGGAGAAGAAGAAAGGTGACATTCAAATCCCAACAACACTTAGCACAAATTTCTTTTTTCATTTTTTTAACACAACAATCCCACATCATTATCGCCCATTTGGGCTAGATATTTAAGGGGGAAAGTAAGCAAGATATTATACAAAGCTGAAATCTATTTGCATATTCATTTGTTGAAATCTATTTTCAGGTTCATGTGTGTTGTATTCTCAAATACTTTCTTTACTGTATCTTTTTTGTACTGCTTTTGACATGATCTTTGACTTTTGGTTAAAGAATTTTTCATTTGAATGATTGAGATGCACGATTGGAAATGTGTATTTGCTTTCTCTCCTATCACAAGCTTTATAGACAAAGTTTGTCGTGTTGGTTTAGGCCTAAAATTAAGAATCCATTTCAGATTATCCAATTCTGCAAGAGCTTCTTTTGATCTCTGGGTATTTGAGGGTTTTACTAGTGTTTTTTCAAAAATTATGGTTTGATAAATAGGAAAGGTGAGCTCATTTGGATTTTTAGTTGGTTTAATTATTAAAAATATATTTTTTATTTAAAATTTAAATTTAATAAAAATAAAATAGAATATATTGATCATTTAGTAGATAGTTAGAATATATTGATCATTTAAACAAAAATGGATAACATATATGAAAATTTAAAGAAAAAAAAAACGCATCATATTGAAAATTTGATCAAATAATCCTAAAAAATAGGGTCATTCTCAAAACTAACCTTTGTAATATTAATTTGTAAATAAAATTTTTAATTTTTTTTGTGACTATTTTACCCTTATTATATATTTTTCTCCGTTAACTTCTTTTCTCCTCATTTCTCAGTTTTCTTTCTTTCTTCTATGAGTGTTCATCGGTTCGGTTTTCGGGTTATTCGAGTTTTCGATTCGGATTCTTCGAATTTTTAATTTTTTTAAGCAAATTCGAAAACCGAACCAATTTGAATAAATTCGAATTCGGTTTATTTAAATTTGGTGAATTCGAATTCGGTTCGAATTTGGTAGGATATTCGGTTTAGACCAAATATACATCAACTACCCATAAGATAATTTTTTTTAAAAGAGTTAACAAAATAAATAAGTTGTTAAAGAGATCTTATCTACTTAAATTATAAAAAATATAAATCATGCAAACTTAGCTTAGTGACTAATACCAATATATATTCGACAATTGAACGAAAAAAGTAAAACAGTGTTGACGACGATAATATGTGGTGGTTGAGAGGTGTGAACAACTAGAGAAGAAGAAAATGAATGAGAGATTATGGATTTAATGTAGGGATCTAGTAGGAGGCCCATGATAATTTATTATATAATATGTAATAAGTTATATAATATATAATAAAAATGAATTTGGTTTTCGGTTTGGTTTTTGAATTGAAACCTAAACTCGAAAACCAAACCGAAAACCGTATTTGAATTTGAATCGGTTTAAAATTCGATTCGAAAACCGAAAATGTAATTCGAATTCGGTGAATTCAAATTCGGTCGGATATTCGGTTCAGACCAAATATTGAACACCCCTACTCTCTTCCTCTCGCGACCGTTTCTCTCCCTCCCGACCCACTCCCCGACTCCCCCAACATTTACCATAGGATGCGCAACGCCGAATGCTTACCCCTCGAGTCCGACTACCCGACGATCACCAAGCCGAACGTTTCCCCCTCGAGCCCGACTCTCCGACGATTACCAAGCCCCGGACGCTTCCCCGCGAGTCGGTCTCTCCGACGTTCGCCCATCGCATTCAGGTTAGTTCGACTACTCCTCCCTCTCTTGCATGTTGAGTATGAAAGGTTTTAGGGTTTTAGGTTTTATGTTTTAGGCTTTAGGTTTTAGTGAGTTCTATAGTTTTGGTTTGAAATGCTGTAAGATCTGAGAAATGTATATTTTTTGCATATTCTGAATGGTCTGTGAACATTTTCCTATGGGTACGCAAAATGCAATTTGTGTGGTACGCAAATGCAAAAGTTATCTCCTTTGATCAAATGCGTGGTACGCAATTCATTTTGTGTGGGCACGAATTTGCGTGTATGCAAATGCAAAAGTTATCTCTATCTTCTTTGATTAAATGCGTGGTACGCAAATGCAATTTGCGTGGTACGCAAATGCAACTTGCGTGGTACGCAAATGCAACTTGCGTGGTACGCAAATGCAACTTGCCTGGTTTGCGTCTAACATTGTGTATATGACATTAATCAACTCAACTGTTTATTTGCAAATGGCACCAATCAAAACCATTATTAATAATTTTATTGGCTGTGTTTCATGGAAATCCACCGGAACCAGCTTAGCAAGGATAAAGGAGAGGTTTACTGACCATGATCTTTTAGATAGGGCTTTGCAGAATCAATTCCAGTATCTATTCAAAGCCCCAACATTATTTTTCCAGGAACCATACTCCATCAGATGCTCATCAGGAAAATCAGCTCAAATTCGAAGGAGATAAGGTTCTTGGTCAATGGTGAGGAAATATGTTGGGGCATGAAGGATTATGCCTTGGTGACAGGCCTCAACTTTGGCAGATTTTCTTTGGTGGAAAACATGGAGGTAGAAGAATGTCCACCCCTTGTCCGCAAACATTTTAAGGGTAAAATGGATGTTAGAGTGAAAGAGGTTGAAGCCATTTTCGTTGAATGCTCTGATAAGGAGGATTCATGGAAGATGAGGCTCATATTCCTCATTTACCAGTATCTGTTCGCAGCTGATAATAGGAAGAAGGTAAGTTTCAAAATCTTTCGCATGGTGGAGGACATGAAGATGTTCCTCCAATTTCCATGGGGAAAGGTGTCCTTCAGAGAAACCCTGAAGGGTATTGACAAATATATGAAACACCTCCGGGGGGTTATATCTCGCCAAGAAGAAAACCTGGAAGAAGAAAAGCGTTTGTGATGTCGCTTATACTTTACATGAGTTCACACTAGCCTTCCAAGTATGGACATATGAGCTTATCAATACATTTGTCCCCAAATTTGCGGAAAGGACACGACAAGATCCTACAAGCCCAAGGATATTGCTCTATACATCCTACGAAAGTTATTCCCTACAGGAGGTATTCACTGCCCTCCAAAAGTGCAATGTTCTCAACAAAATTGATGAGTCTGAGGAGAAGAGGAAATACTTTGGGGAGTACTTTGAAGATATGCGAGACAACATTTATGATGAATTCTTTGAATTGGATGGGAAGAAGAGAAAGAATGAAGAAGATGAAACTATTAGTCCCCAGCTCCCCAAACCGCCGCCAAGAAGAGGAGACTTATTAGCCCCCAACTCCCCAACCCTGAATTTATCGATGAAACTAGCCAAGACAGCTCTCAATAAGTTCCTTCTACGATGACTCCTCAAACTAATCAAGACAATTCTACATCTAGTGCACCCAATCGAGTGTCTCAAGCCCATACTGATGCTAAACTTGATGAGCTAACAAAAGATGTAAAGGAGAATAAAACTGAAATTAATCTCATCAAGAAGAATTAACATTTTATAATAACATTATTGAGAGAAATAAATGAACAAAAGAATGGTGATTTAATGGAGGAGTTTAAGGAGGCTGATATTGCACTTGAGTTTAAGGAGAAGTAGAAGAAGAGGCATGAGAGGAAGGAGATGAAGAAGAGGAAGGTGGATGAGGAGATGAATAAGAGTAAGGTGGATGAGGAGATAAGAAGAAGAAGGAGGAGAGGAAGGAGAGGCTGATGGAGTTGGCCAAAAGGAGGAAGGCGGCTGAGTTGGCCACTAAGTTGGCCAAGAATGAGTTGGCCAAGAAGAGGAGGCAGAGATGGCAACCAAGAAGGTAGATTTGAGCACCACGCACCATGCCACGCACCACGCACTGCACCACGTCCCACGCACTGCCCCACGCTAAATCTAAATGTATATTAATCTCATTTTTGATTGTGCAGGAAGAGGAGGAGGAAAAGATGACCATAAAGGTAGATTTGCGCACCACGCCCCACACACCACGCTAAATGTATATTAATCTGATTTTTTTGATTTTGTAGGACGAGGAGGACGAGGAGAAGGAAAAGGAAGAGGCGGAGGAGGAAGAGGAGGAAGAAGAGATGGCCAAAAAGGGAGATTTGCGCCCTAAGCCCCACGCAAATCAATTTTGCCTTCCTCGCATATTGCATTTTCATGGCCCAGAGGAGAAGAATGAGGAGGAGGAGGAGAATAATTAGGAGAAGAATAAGGAGGAGGAGAAGACTGAGGAGGAGAATATTGAGGAGGAGGAGAAGACTAAGGAGAAGAAGACTAAGGAGGAGAATATTGAGTAGGATAATACTGTTGAGAATAAGGAGGAGGAGAATGAGAAGACTGAGGAGGAGGAGGAGAATATTGAGGAGGAGGAGGAGAATGTGAAATAAATGACTCCATCAAAATTTATTGGAAAATAATTTCGGAGAAAGAAAAAGTCGAAACTATTGGGGGACTACATCGACCCTGGTGGGAAAGGGTTTAAACTCAATGATCCGGTTATGATTAATCTTCTTTTACATTATGACGAGGAAAAGATGAAGGAGTTGAAGAAATGGTTGAAGAGTAAGGATGAAGACTTCAAGGATTTGATTACTTGCGAAGCAGATCGTTCTTTATTTAACAGATTGCTCACGCCACAAAAATTGTTAAACGCCTGTGTAAGTATTTTTGTTCATTATTAGTCTTTGGACTTGTGCCCCACGCAAGGTTCATTTTGCGTGGGTCTTTGGACTTGCGCCCCACGCAAGGTGCATTTTGCGTGGGTCTTTGGACTTGTTCATGCTTAATCAATAATTTTTTTCGCAGGAGATAGATGTCATATGTTACCTAATGAGATAGGGTTGCGGAGTTCCTTAAGACATATCCAAATAAATTCTCAATAGCTGACTGTCATCTCTCTCAAAAGTTCGAGAATCACTATGATATCTTTGTCGCGAATCTTGCAGGCTTCAACTTCGACATAACATTCATGGAATATTTAATTGGTGATGCTAAAATATATTTGACTTCTTGGAATACTGTTGATATCATATATGTCCCTATGAACCTGAAGCTGAATCACCGGGTTCTGTGCCAAATTCATCTACAAGATTGGTGCATATACGTATATGACTGCGAACATAAAATTTTCCCAAAGGATGAATATGACGACTTCATGAAACCAATGTGTCAAATGATTCCATACATGCTTGAACAAGGATTCACCTATATCGAAAAGGCCAAGATTCCGCGGTTCAACTTGGAGAAGATGCCATATTCTATAATACCACACCCAATAGTCTCAAAGACAACCAAAACTGGGGACTGTGTTGTTTTTACTGTTATGCATATGGAGTACCTTATTGCCTCATTGGATGTATCAAATATGGTCACCAAACAAATGAATTTTTGGAGAAAGAAATGTGTAGTAAGGTTATTCCATCAAATCGTAGACCCCTAATCTAAATTGAAAAGATATACATTTTTATTATGAATTAATATACATTTTGTTATGAAATATTTGTGTATAAAACTGAGAAGCGTTTCAATCAATATTGTTCAAAAATAAAATCAAGAAGCATTCCAATCAATATCTTAGCTAAGAAGTATTTGTGTATAAAATAGGCCCACGCCCACACCCCACGCCCAAGCCCACGCCCAAGCCCCACGCCCCACTCCCAAGTCCAAGACCAAACCCACGCCCACGCCCACGCCCATGCCCTAGCTCCACGCCTAGAGTTTAGCACAAGTTTAGTGTTATAGTCTTGCACATACATGAAGTCAATACCTAACAAATATTAAACCAGCACATAAAAATGCATGACAAGGAACTAAGAAAATATTATGCCAATATTTTCAGTAATAGATCATTGTTCATGAAAAACAAGGAACTAAGGCCCAAAATGCCAGTCCCCATAAATCCCACAAAAGAGAACAATTACAGAATACAATTTAATCCAAACAATACAATTTAATCAAAAGAAATGTTCTCTAGAGAATGTGCCAAAGGTTGTGCACTAAACTTTGAAGGTTCTAGAGAATGTGACACAAGTTGTCTTGTAGTAGATGGTGCAAACATCACTACTGAGCATGTTGCCCTATTATGGCCTCGACCGCCACATGAGCTACACCGTCTTTATTCCTTACGAGGCTCACATTGTGATGGCCTACGCTTTGTTATTGTCCGACCCTTCTTAACCTTGACAAAGGGTTTTAGACAAACTTGTTTCTTGATATTTTCTTGAATATCGAGTTAATATTTTCAGCAATAGATCATTGTTCATGAAAAACAAGGAACTAAGGACCAAAATGTCAGTTCACATAAATCCCACAAAAGAGAACGACTACAAAATACAATTTAATCCAAACAATACAATTTAAGCAAAAGAAATGTTGTCTAGAGAATGTGCCAAAGGTTGTGCACTAAATTGTGAAGGTTGTTATGTGACACATGTTGTCTTGCAGTAGATGGTGCAGGAATCACTATTGAGCATGTTGCCCTGTTATGGCCTCGACTGCCACATGAGCTGCACTATCTCTGTTCCTTATGAGGCTCATCTTGTGATGGCCTACGCTTTGTTGTTGTCCGACCCTTCTTAACCTTGACAGTGGGTTTTAAGCAAACTCGTTCCTTGATATTTTCTGGAATATCCCAAGAACCTTCATTGCAAACTGGATAACATATCTCCGCATATGTCATGCACCACACTTCAATTGTGTAAAACCTGGAAATGATATTTAAGTCATATAAATTAAATCTTAGAATTAAACATGCAATCATTCTCTAACCTTGAGCAGTACACATAGGGAAAATATTTCCGGGAATAAGAAGAAACCATGGCATGTGTACAAGTAAGACCATATATATTAAATACCCTACAAGTACAAGTTCGAGTTTGGAAGTCAACTTGAAAATCATGTTCACCGTCGTTCACATGAAACTTGAATTAGTTAAGCAGATTAATGTTGTAGAATCTGGCCTTCTCGACTTGTTCACGTAAGAACTTTCATAATATGGAGATAAACATTTTGTGTGGTTGGAAGCTTTTACTCTTCTATTATGAAACCAATCTTGCAGTGTGATTCATAAATACTGAACTAATATTGTTATGAGATATTTCCTAGCATTCCTGCTCTGACTATTAAAGCTCTCAGTGTAATTGTTTTTATTGGACTGTATCGCAAACTAGTGAAAAAGGCACAACTCCATCTCTCCAGACCTATTTGTTCTAGATATGCAGAAATTTGAGGGTCCTTAGGATTGATCTTGTCAAAATATTGATGGAATTGTGAAACTATGTATGCGCGTGAAGTCATATCAAACTCAACGTGGTAGTTATCGATTTTAAATTTGGCCATAATATTTATTTTGATGTGGTATGTACATGCACCGTGATGTGCTTCTAGAAAAACCGCGGATAAGGCATTGACAATACTTGGGTGTTTATCAGATACGAAGACGAGATCCGAGACTACTCTAATTGCCACTCTTAGTTAATGCATGAAATATATCCAAGATTTATTATTCTCCGAATCAACAAGGCCAAAAGCAATGGGATATAGTTGTTCATTCTCATCCAATGCAATCGCAACCAATAGTTGACCTCCAACCTTGTGCTTAAGAAAACTGGCATCAACGCACAATATAGGACGACAATAGTTTCTGAAACCCCTAATTGAGAAACCTAGGGACATGAACATATACCTAAAGTGGCCATGCTCATCCGTCTAGATGTCAGTTATGGTACCTGGGTTATTCTTCGCCAACATGAACATGTATGATGGCAATTTTCTATAGGATTCCTCCATAGTTCCTCGCACCGACATTAAGAACTTTTTCCTGGACCTTCGAGCCTTATTATAGGTTAGCTTAAACCCATAGCTTATATGCATGTCTTCCATTATTTTCTTAGGCATGTGGTCATGGTGATGGTCCATGTACTTACGTTTGATGCACTCCGCAATTACCGATGATGGTTCTTTCCTCACATTCTCTTGCCTTGTCAAAATTGAGCATGGATGTTCTTTTACTAATTTTCGGATCTCAAACATCTCCTAGAATTTTCCTTTCACAGCACGCAATCTCCATTTGTAGTTCTCATTCACACATTTCATAAACCAAAGATCTTTTGTTGACTTTTCCACTGTGAATTCAAAATGATTAGTCATCGCATGTCTATGCACCCTCAATTTAAGTTCTTTTTTTGTTTTCAAAAAATGTACCCACTTCCAATCCGCTTTCAAGGTTAATTGAGCTTGTGTTTCAACCTCGATTGGTTCAAATGAATCAAGCAACTCAATATGACTGTATATTTTACTCATATGGGAAGTGATGGGTTGTTGGGGTGTAAAAGAAGGAGGGGTACTAGCAACCAATTCACTCGTACGCAAACATGGGACTTATTTTTCTTCATCTATATGGTGTATGTCATTTTGACTTTGTAAGACATTCTGCTCAAATATAGGGAACTCATAAACTTCCTCTCCTGGTATTTTACTTTCATGAGTTGGGTATGAAGGTAGTGACTTCTCTACTAAAGAGACACATAGAGGAGTGCGAATTTGGTGGGGTGAAGTCGAAATTTCTTTTACATAGAACATCACATCTCTATCATATCAGATAACATCATGAGGAGCAATTTTCAAAACCAAATTATACTTGACTTTGAACACTAAATCATATCTCAATTTGTCCACACGAATAGCATCATAGACAATGTCAGTTAATTCGTCATATGTAGTATTTAGGGATAGAGTCACACCTACGCATAAACTTGAGACAAAAGAACTAACACCATCATCATCTTTCCACTCTCCATCATTGAGGACAAAACAACTAACAAATAAAGTGGGATTTGCAATTGATACAAATTGAAATGTTAGTGCAATAAACAAAACCATATTATCGTGGTGTGGTGCGTGGTATTATTGAGGGACGCAAACACAAATTGCGTGGGTCGTGGGACGCCGACGCAAATTGCGTGGGTCGTGGGACACCTACGCAATCTTGCGTGGGTCGTGGGACGCCAACGCAAATTGCATGGGTCGTGGGACACCAACACAAATTGCGTGGGTCGTGGGATGCCAACTCAAATTGTGTGGGGCGCAATTTGCGTGGTGCAAACATACCCATTTTGATACAGAATTGCAAACATACGAAACGTATTGAGTGTTCAGCTAAATGGGAATGAAAGAAATTAACATACCCATTTTGAAGGCGATGATGTTGGTCGGTCAGGTCTACAGTTGCATGCGTCCGTGGTCCGACGATATTGTTGGGTCTCGTCATCTTGCGGCGTTGCTTGGGGAATTTGGGAGATGAGAATGGGAGGGAGAGCGGGGACAACGGGGCGTTGCGGGGCGTTGCGGGGCGTTGCAGGTGGATCGCGGGGTTGGAGAAGAGAGAGAGGAAAAGAGAGAAAATGAGGGGAAATGAATAAAAATAAATAGTAACGGGGTCAAATTTTTTTTTAAAAAAGTTATATTTGTAAATTGATATTATGAAAGTTAGTTTTGAGATCAAATTCCCCCATCAAATTAGCTTTTGAGTGCAAGAAGAAGAGAAGTTCTATTCTTGACAAGAAAAACAATGGAATTGGATGAAATTTCATAGGTGGGTGTCTCAAACCTAAAATATTAGAATCTTAATATTTTAATTCTTAATGATTATATTTTTTATGATCTTTTATTTGGATCAAGATTACCAAAAGTAATTAAAGAAATTATTATGCTTATTAATTATTACATTAAAATTCTGTATAGCTAAATCTTTAATTTTTTATTTTTTATTTTATTAGATAGATTACAATATCTTCAATAATTTTTTAAAAATAAATTAATGGAAAATAGATAGGATTGAATATAATTTTATTTATAAATCAATTAAATTATATTTTAAAATAAGAACATTGATAACAAGCTATTATTTGGGGGAAATTTGACGAAATTAATAATGGGTCATATTAAAAAAATGATCCACACCTAATAATGTTTTTTAAAAATGGCCTTTTTGGCCTGCGAAATGTTCATCTTGTCCTTAATGTCGTTATATACCCTTCAATGTCGAAAATAATCCACATTCATTCAATTCATCTCTCTTTCTTCTCACTCCCGCTCCCTTTAAAACCATAAACTCTCTAACACAACATTAATAGTCACCACGACACTCCCTCTCCTTAAACCCTAATCCCCATCCCCACAACACTCCCTACCCCTACAATTCACTGTTCAACATCAACAGTCAGCAACCAGTAGTGGTTGAAGTAGACCCACGACTCTCTGGAGGTTGAAGAAGAACCCATGACTCTTCGACGGTTGAAGAAGAATCATCGCATTCTCAAATAGGTATGTTAATTTGCATTTAATGTTATAGTTAGTTGATTTGATAATTTCTTAGTTAGTGACCTGATTTTGTGAACATAACGAAGACAAATTTTGTGTATTGCAATTTCCTCACGCCTATTGCAATGTTTCTCACGCGTATTGTCATCATATATATTGTAATGTTTCTCATGCGTATTGCAATGTTTCTCACGCGTATTGTAATGTTCCTCACGCGTATTGCAATAATCCTCACGTGTATTTCAATGTTCCTCACGCGTATTGTAATAATCCTCACCAAGAACCTCAACTCTCTTCCCTTTTGATGTTGATATAGTTTATGCAGCTGGGATGATCATGCGGAACTTCCACCACAAGCATGATTATAGGTATATACAACAAATGACTGATTAAGCGATGAAAGTCCTTTGAATAGGATAAATAAAATCATAACAGGTTAAATCTAAAATAAATTGCATTACAATAATGTTTTCCACATTATTGAGAAAAATATTTCTAACACATTCTTCAATTGCCAGATATCTAGCTACACGCTGCAACAAAAGGTGTTAAAAAAATGAAGCTCAAAATACAATAAGAGCAATATGAAAAGGAAACAATAATTGACAAAGTTTTTGATATATAAATAATACATATATACAAATTGGTGTTTCAGCAATATTTTGGGCACTCAATGCTTCTAAAACAATGACAAGAATAAAATCGGTGCTATAAAATAATTTTATTTTACATTCGTAAGAGATGAAATCAAAAAACAAGATGAACAGTCTCTTTAAGATCTAGTTAACCCGAATATGCAAAAATATTGCAAAAACCCGACGAATAGTTTCTATCAAAGAAATCGCAAATTTCCAATAGAAAGTCGCTACACACTTTAAGGGATCCAAGGTTGCATTAGCATCATTAGAAAGTAATCGATCAGAAGCAGATAGAGAGAGTGAAAGAGAGTGATTATTTCTAAGGTGGGTAGATTTACAATGAATGATAAATGAAGGAAAAACCTGACATATGATTTCTAACAGAGAAATCACAAATTTCCAACATCAAGTCGCTACACACTTCAAGATATCCAAGGTTGCATTAGCATCATCCCAAAGAGCACAAATAACCTTCGACGTCACCCAATAATGCCATTTTCGCGAGAAGATTGTAGCGTAGAAGATTCGTGCTAGGGTTTCAAAAATCGATGAGATAGAAAATGAATAATGAGAGTGCATCAAAAAAATTTATATTTATTTAAATTTTTACTTCAGTGAACCTAGCTTCAGTTTTAATAACAATGTAACTAAAAGTGAAGCAAACGCAAATGAATGATTTATTAATGTAAATACCTAATGAAATTTTCTTCACTAGGTATCGCTTGTTTCACTCATATTAGCGTTGTAAATACTTAGTGAAACAAGTTTCATCAGGTAGCGCTTGTGTTAGATAAATTCAGACCGATTCGAATAAACCTAACTTAAACAAACTTTCCATGCAGGAACAAGGAACCGGACCGGATAAACAAGAGAACCAACTGAAGAAATCTAACCGGTCAAGTTACCAAACCGATCAAGAGTATTCGGAACGTGACCGCACAAAGGAAGGATCAGCCAAAGCTCAAAACCGGAACCATCAAACAGCCGATCATCCACAAGACAAGAATAACCGGAAGAAGTCCGGTTACTTCACCACCAAAAGACATTCGGCCAAGTCAAGCGGCCGACCAGTACAAGAAGACAATTCGGGTATCTGTTGAGAATGATACCAAAGGAACAGACTGAATACTTCCATATCCATGCAAGTCTGAGAAAAGACTGTAGGCTGCAGAAAACAGTACTACCGGATCCTTCTACTTCAGGATAAGCCAGAAAGGAAATCTTCAAAGTACAGACAACTGTCCAAACAGACAGTGCCTACATTGAGTAAAAGACAAACCCAGCAGGTCTGTCTTACAAACCGGAAGAACAGACCGGCAGGTCTGAGACGACCGCAGGTCTGAACGTCTGAGACACTGAATCACTGCACTTCTGATCAGCCAATCAGATTCAAGGCTTTGAAATATGACCGTTGGCATATTTCACCTATAAAAGGAGGTAGCTGAAGAAGAGTAAATGCAGTGACTTGAGCGGGACAAACATTGGGATAACGAAAGCTAAGAGCATTTACTACAAGTGATAACAGTGTGCTACTCTAGAAAGCCTAAGTGTTGAAAGTTAAAGTGTGTTCTACAATTTCGGTGTAAATTGTAAGAGTGTTATCGAGCAGAGAATAAGTCTCGATCGGTTTGTATTTGTATTCCTTAGTGAATATTCTTCTCGCGGTTTCGAGAGGAAGGGGTGACGTAGGAGTTTTATCTCCGAACATCCATAAAATCTGTTGTGTTATTTACTTTTTGCAGGCTTCATTACATAACCGACTAACTTAACCATACCGAACATCCAGATTACCGAAACCGACCCACCATCTCCAAATCTTCATCATCCGAAACCGACCGTGCCTATCATACAAGCATACCGCTTCAACCTGAAAACAAACCTCTTCCGCGCTTGAACCTAGTTCAAGGGTTTGTGACAGGTTGTGTAGTATTGAAACCCCGGTGTTAATCTCTAACCGGATTAACCACCACCCTACGAGTGAGAACCGCTAACCGGTCCAACCCCGGTCCACCAGCGGCGACCTAGATCCTAACAATTGGTATCAGAGCAGTTAGTTTCAATACTCAAGCAAACATGTATCAGGATAGGCCTCCAATGCTAGAAGGTGATGACTTTGCCAACTGGAAGGCACGCATGCACCTGCACCTAGTCACCTTGGATGATGAAATGGAATCCATTCTAACCGACGGACCGATATTCATTGATAAAGATAGAAAAGAATGGACGACTGAAGATAGGAGAAGGAACAATCTGGACAACCATGCAAGAAACCGGATCTCCAATAGCGTAGACAGAAACACTTATTGCAAGATCAGAGATTGCAAGACCGCGAAGGAAACATGGAACACGGTCATCCAGATCTTTGAAGGAAATGAAAGAACAAGGGAGAAAAAAATAATGATGGCCACACAGAAGTTCGAAAGCATCAAAATGAAACCAGGAGAAACTATGAAGGAATACAGTGACCGGTTCACTGGTGTGCTAGATGAACTAGCAACTCTGGGCAAGAAGTATGAGAGCAAAGAGGTAGTTATGAAGGCTTTGAGATCTCTTCCAAGTACCTGGGATATAAAGACAATGGTAATGAGGGAATCAAAGAGCCTACGTAAGATGAAGCTATACGATGTATTCGAAGATCTAAAGACATACGAATTCGAAATGAAATCTAGAACCGAAGAGGAAGTCTCGGCCTCAACATCAACCAGAGCATTAATCACATCTACAGAACCGGTTGTATCTGCTCCTGTACCCACACCTGCACCGATACCGGTTCCTGCACCCGCACCTATCAGAACAGCCGAACAGTTTACTGAGGACGCCATGGCCATGCTCGCACAAAAGTTTGGGAGGTTCATGAAAAGGAGCCAACCGACAAACAACTACTATGGTGACAAATCCAATATAAGATGCTATAACTGTAACTGTATGGGACACTTTAAGTGGGAATGCAGGAAACCAAGGAGGGACACCCAGAAACCGGACTATCAAAATGACAGAAACAGTTATCAACAAACCGGTGAAGGAAGTGAGGTACCGAAAGCACTAATAGCCGACGATGGAGGAAGTCTATGGGCTCGCAGTGACAGTGACGATGAACTCACGTGCCTCATGGCCAATGAGGAACATGTATTTGACTCTCCCTATGATGAATTTACTAAAGACGAGCTATATGAAGCATTAAATGACATGGTAGAAGAATATAAGAACCTATTGACCATGCTACCTAAACACCTCAACATCAAGACCGATCCCATAGTACCTATCCCAATAGAACCAGAGGTACCCATCATAACCGAACCGGAAGTCATACAACCTGATGATACCCACACCCTAGAAACCGAGTTAGATTATAAGATCGAACAACCTAGTGAACTAACCGAGGAAGAAAATGCCCGTTTTCAATATACGATGGCCGCCTATAAGAGATCTAGCGATATAGTAAAGGATATGAATAAACACTATAGGCATCCTCGTTGTAAGCGTGGTCTAGGATACACAGGGAATAGCTCCAAAGACCAAAAACCCATAGAGAAAGCAAGGCTTACAAAAGGAAACCTCCCCTTTATAAAATTTCTTAAGAGCACCTGGACAGCCGAAGAAGAGGAAACCGCATATTATAGGGAAGAGAAGCTAAAATACAATTATGTTGGCCCAACCGATTCATGGCTTGACCTTGAGAAAAGAAGAGCCGAAATCCTCAAATATAAGAAAGACTTCCCTGAACCGCGTAGGTCAAACTACAGATCACCGAACCAAAGACGACCACCATTTAGGACATTTGATGGAAAACCGAAATACACCAGACCAAGTGTCAAAAGGACAGTTAAAACCCTAGCAAAGAAAACCGTCCGGTTTATCAAGGTTTGGATACCTAAGGGACTAATCGCATGTGGACCCAAGTAAATGTGGGTACCAAACAGTTGTAAATATGTACATTTTGCAGGATCCAAAGAAACGACTAGGAAACTCCGAATGGTTCTTGGACAGCGGTTGCTCCAGGCACATGACCGGAAATAGCAATTTGCTAATCGACATCAGATCAGTAACCGGTGCTCTAATTACCTTCGGTGACAACTCAAAAGGTAAAACTGTGGGCAAGGGTAAGATTGTCCATGGTAATCTAACTATTGATAATGTACTCTTAGTTGAAAACCTACGTTTTAATCTACTTAGTATTAGTCAGATGTGTGATGCCGGATACACGGTAGAATTTCTTAAACATGCATGCTTAGTTAAGGATTCTCAAGGTATTGTATTACTAACCGGAAATAGGATATGTAACATTTATAAGGTAGACTGGAAAACAAGAGTAGAACATCCTATATGCATGATAGCTAAGACTGATCAAACCTGGCTATGGCATAAGAGACTAAACCATCTAAACATGAAAACCTTAAACTACATTCGCGGTAAAAAGCTAGTTGAAGGTATTCCTGATATAGTGTTTAACCAGGATAAGGTCTGTTCAGCATGCCAGATGGGTAAACAAACTAGGTCATCTTTTAAGAGTAATGGAAATATTCAATCCAGCCGATGCCTAGATCTTCTTCACATGGATTTATTTGGACCGATTCAGGTCATTAGCCTAGGCGGTATGCTTTACACCATGGTAGTTATTGATGATTATTCTAGATATACATGGGTGATATTTCTACCATCTAAACGTGAAACTGTATCAAACCTGATCACACTTCTTAAGCGGTTGCAAAATGAAAAATCAACTCGTATCAACAGCATTCGAAGTGATCGAGGTACCGAATTTACTAATAGTACATTAACTGCATATCTTGATGAATCCGGCATTAGACACGAGTTGTCTAGTGCTAGGACTCCTCAACAAAATGGCCTGGCCGAGAGAAGAAACCGGACTCTCAAGGAAGCCGCACGGTCTATGATAGCCGACTCCGGCATTGCTCAGAAATTTTGGGCTGAGGCTATCAACACTGCATGCCATACACAAAACCGGTCTTTGATTAACAGATTTCACAACAAAACACCGTATGAGGTTTATTTTAACAGAGTTCCTAAACTCAAGTACCTCAGAATTTTCGGTTGTAAATGTTATATTCATATAAATGGTAAAACCCAACTCACCGCTTTTGATGCAAAGACCGATACCGGCATCATGCTTGGATACTCGGCAGTGAGTAAAGCATATAGAGTATATAACAATAGAACTGCAACCATGGAGGAAACAATTCACGTTGTTTTCGATGAATCGGTTGAAAGCAATACTGCTTCATGCTTTGATCTACACAACAGACTAGAAAATAACGATATTCATTCTGATAGTGAAGATGAGACTCCGGTCTTCAGGCGGTTTGTCCATGACCAAATGGGTAACATTGATACCCAGCCGGATCAAGCTGTTTCACAACAGGAAGCTGACACTTCGGTCCAATCCGAGGGAGTCGGTCGGTCTGACAATCTCGGTCAACCTACCGACATGTCTAGCCTTGGTCAAGTTACCGGTAATTTGGTAGACAACCCTGAACTGAATCTCAGAAGAAACAGTAAACATCCTCCTGAGCAAATTATAGGTGACCCTTCAGAACCTGTTCGAACTAGGAGTCAACTTCTGGAAGGATATTTTAACTCTGCTTTTATATCCCAGATTGAACCGAAAAGAATAGATGAAGCATTGTCAGATCCGGATTGGATCTTGGGAATGCAAGAAGAGCTAAACCAGTTCGAGAGTAGTAAAGTCTGGTACTTAGTTCCCAGACCGAAAGATCAATCGGTCATAGGAACAAGATGGGTATTCAGAAACAAACTCAATGAGGACGGTTTGGTCACGAGGAACAAAGCCAGATTAGTGGCTCAAGGTTACAAACAGGAAGAAGGCATTGACTTTGAAGAGTCATTTGCTCCTGTATCCAGAATTGAAGCCATTAGGATTTTTCTAGCTTTTGCGGCTTTCAAAAACTTTAAGGTTTTTCAAATGGATGTTAAAAGTGCATTTCTGAACGGTGACCTACGTGAAGAAGTGTACGTTGAACAACCACCCGGTTTCAAAAATGCTGCATTTCCAAACCATGTATACCGGCTAAATAAAGCTTTATACGGTCTAAAGCAAGCAACTAGAGCCTGGTATGATACGCTAACCGCATTTCTATTAGAGCATGATTTCACCATCGGTTCGGTGGATAAAACTTTGTTTAAGTTTGAGAAGAAGGAACATATCCTACTTGTTCAAATTTATGTAGATGATATTATTTTCGGTTCCACCGATCCAAAGCTTTGTGACAAGTTCTCAAAAATGATGACTGACAAATTTGAAATGAGTATGATGGGAGAATTAAGTTTCTTCCTAGGTCTTCAGGTTAAACAACTCAAGGAAGGAACATTCATCAGTCAACCTAAATATACCAAGGAGCTGCTAAAGAAATTCGGTATGGACACATGCTCCTCGGCGGCCACTCCAATGAGCTCATCCATTAAACTGGACAGAGATGATGAAGGCCAATTAGTAGATCAGATTGCATACCGGGGCATGATCGGTTCCCTATTGTATCTAACAGCGAGTAGACCGGACATCCTGTTTGCAGTTGGTGTGTGTGGGAGATTTCAAGCAAATCCAAAGCAATCCCACTACACAGCCGCAAAGAGGATACTGAAGTATCTAAAGTGCACTCCTGATGTCGGTCTGTGGTACCCAAAAGACTCATCCTTTAATCTAACAAGCTACTCAGACGCAGATTATGCAGGGTGCAAGATCGACAGGAAAAGCACCAGTGGAACATGTCAGTTCTTAGGTGACCGACTGGTGTCATGGCACAGCAAGAAACAGACATCGGTGGCTACATCAACCGCGGAGGCTGAATACCTGGCGGCCGGAAGCTGCTGCTCTCAACTCCTCTGGATACAACAGCAGCTGAAGGACTTCGGTATCATAGCCGAAGAGTCCCCGATTTTCTGTGACAACACAAGTGCCATAGCGATCACCTACAACCCGGTTCTCCACTCCAGAACCAAGCACATCGACATAAGGCATCATTTCATTCGGGAGCATGTCACGCTGAAGCATATCCGGCTGGAATACGTACCGACCGATCAACAAGTAGCCGATATCTTCACGAAGCCGCTGCAGGAAGCTAAGTTTTCTCAATTTAGACTTACTCTCGGCTTAACCGATATTAGCCAAATCCTTACAAAGGATACTTAAAGGGAAATCGGTTCAGACAGACAAACCGGTAATTCTTCCTAAGATGTTGAACTTTAAATCTTCGGGGTGTTTGTGGAAGAACCGCCCAGTCTATCAGATAGAGTAAACCGACCGGCTACTTGGTGCATGCACCATGTAACCGCATCGGGATGAACAACTGATACCTGACCGGTTCGGAAGAAGACTACCCCAGATTATTTGAATTTCATACAGAAGAGGAATAGTTATCAAAGGTTAAAGGTCTCTGTTCTGCATCATTGCCTTTTCAGAATAAACCTAGTCGCGCCTAAAAAGACGTGAAGATCTTTTGATATCTTTCACAGTCCAGGCCTATGACCGACACCTAGACCTGCAAAACTGCCTATTTTATGCAAAGATTCTTATCCTGCGGTTAATACATATCATCTCATTTAATGCCCGGATAATAGGTTAGCCCCAACACCAGTATTTAAAGGAAGCACTCACTCACCAAAACACTCACAAAAACAAAACACTCTCTCTATCACTAAGGCAAAAATGTCTCAGTTCACAAATATCCTTCAGGTTGATTTTGAGTCGTGCTCCAACACCGATCATTACGACATCTATAAAATGATAAAATCCTTGGAGGATACCGGCCTCCAATAATTCCTTGATGATAAACTCACCATTTATCCTGGATCTGTTCTGGAGTTTTTCCAAAATGCCAGAGTGTTCAGAGGAACACCACATTTTGACACCCACATTCAATCTAAAGTGGGGGGTATTCTCTTTGACTTCACCGAGCAAGACTTTGCTCGGTGCTTCGGTTTGCCCAAACAAGGGCTAACAGATCTTAACCCCCCGGCCAACTTAAAGGCCGAGGTCTCACACAACCTAGCCCGGTCGAATGAGCCGGTGGATGACCACGGAAGCAAGGCCCACTTGAGAGCTGAATATCAGCTACTCAACGACGTGTTAGGAAGGGGCATCTTGGGAAAAGATGTCACTAACACTTACTGCGTGGCGGTTTTCAACATGATGGCGGCCATTGTCACCGGTGCGCCGGTGAACTGGTCCAGAGTGCTGTTTGACGTCCTTATTTGGATAATCGGCACCCGGTTAGTGGCCCTCATTCCCCAAGTAAGCCGACTTCTTGAAGAGCTTGGCGTCCCGACCTGTCTCGGCGAAGGTCTAAACCATGCTCAGGTGCTCACAAGGGAAGCAACTGATTCATTCTATGAACAGTTTGAGAGAGAATGGAGGAGGGGGAACTTCAATCTCCCTCAAGATTTCAATCCCCGCGCCCGCTAGGTCACTCCTTCCTGCATCCGGTCGTTTTGCAGCATGTACCGGATGCATCCTTAACCAACTCAAATCTGATCATATCGGCTTCATCCATGTCTACTTCGGTTCTATTTGTGTTTTTCATTTCTGTATGCCATGTTTCGGCTTTATCTCTACCATTTTCGGTCTCTATCTAATCAATATCGTTATGTGTTAAATGCAATTAATGAGATAATCCCAAATTAATGAGATAACTCCCAACCACCCGAACATTTAATATCCAACCGAACCGGTTACTTCTCAACTAACACTTACCTTGGGTTTTGCAATTTGCTCCTTCCCCATGCATCTTGAAAAGGGAAAGATTCTCTTCCTTAATAAAACAAAACTGACCATCAATGCTCAGAATTTCCCTCCACAACCGATCCTATATAAGGAGCTATCCTCCTCTCATTCTATCACACCCAAAAGTACAAAATCTCTTGTATTTCTCTCTCTCAATACCATAATCATGCCGAGTCGAACTTTGGGAAACTTTCTAAGCGTCGATTTCGACTCATGTCTGCAGAATGGGACTATGACCATCCAAAGAAAAACATGTTTGAATGTCTTATTGATACCGGACTTCAAACCTTTCTCGAAGAATCCGGTCCTGTACTGATTGAGGATGTCAAGGCATTCTTCAGAAGTGCCTGCATCAGGGGCGACTACATTGTCTCTACGGTAAGGGACCACACCTTCTGGCTTGATGAAGCCGAATTTGCCAACCTCCTCAATCTGCCCAAAGAAGGGTTCTCTGATTTCCCGACCATGGAGGGACTTGATGCATTCTACTATGGATTACTCTGCTCTGCAACCCTTGATCCAGTGGAAACCTATGGGTTAAAAACCCGCCTCTGTCGTAGTGCTCAGCTCCTTCTCGAGATTGTCACTCGGTCCATTCTGTGTCAATCCCCAAATCAGCGGTATTCACATAACACCTACAACATCATGACCCACATCTTCCACAAAACGACCATCAATTGGTCAGCGGTCCTCTTTCAAAACTTGAAGAACATGGTGCTGACCAAGAAAGGTCTCGGTTATGCACCTCACATTAGCAAGTTGATTCTCAAGTACCGGCCAGAGTTTGGACCGGGTTCACCGGCATCCCCCTCCAACATTCTTGATGCAAATGCGGTGGAAGAGAAGTTTTCCAGAATGGTGCTTACTTTTTAAGTGCCTATCTTTCGTATCATCCTATCGGTTTCCTTACTGTACTGTCTCTTGAATAAAATATCGTCTTAGTTTCAATGACCGCTTCTCTTTATTCTTTGCGCATTTATCTAAGTAACCGAAAATAACCTCGTTCTTATCCGGTATCATAAAATCTGATTAAAACTGTTAATCAAAATGTCTCGTCAGACTTAGAAGCCGCTCAATCATTCGGTCTTAAAGAAAAGAAGGCGTCATCCATGACATAGGCAAAGGGTTTTGGAGGGAAATCTCCCGCCCAAAGTTGCCGCCCACCTTTTCACACTTAACCGCCCATAGTTTGGCGCACTTTCATCTTGGAGGGAAAATTCCCGCCCATTCATGATGGGACGGTTGGGTTTCCAAACCGTGACTATAAAAGGGGGCCTTCGGTCATTTCTTTCATTCTCACGCGAACTCACTTTCTCTCTCTAAGCTTCCTAAACTCTCTGAAGCCGTTTTCTCTCATTCTCAAAATCTTCAACATGGGTCGTGATTCGGCGTTGTTCAAACTCTACTCTCAAGTGGATTTCGAGGAAATCCGGCAGAATGGGACGACCGAAGCGAAGGATGTTATTGACCGGCTGATTAAAACCGGTCTGGGATATTTCCTAGACGGTCCTCACGTAATTTATAAGGAAGCGGTCGAAGAATTCTTCAACACCGCAATCATCTCCTACGACAGGATCATCGCAACGGTTTGCGGTTCCCAAATCGAGATCACCGAAGCATTGGTGGCCGAGAGCTTGCGTCTCCCAACTACCGGCCAGGATGCAACGGCGGATATAGACGATGACACTTTTGAGACGGCTTGCCACTTCTTATCGGCAACCAATGAGCCGATCACTACATCCGGAAGTAAACAAATGCTGAAGCCGGAATATATCCCAGCGTGTGACGTTTTTGCCAGGGCGATACTGGCAAGGGGAGGAAACTTCAGCAACCTCACCAAAGACAAAATCAAGATGATAATCGGTCTGTTGGAAGGAAAAGAGGTGAACTGGGCAAGATCAGTGTTCGGAAACCTCTTGGACATGGTGAGACCGGATTCAACCCGGTCGTGGGGATATGCCGTGCCCCTCGGTAAGATCTTCCTCCACCTGAATATCAACGTTGGTCCCGGTGTTGCGTTAACAAAACGGTGCCTCATTAGATCGAGGCAATTCCTTACAAGAACGCAGTCGGCCTCCAGTTCCACAGGTGGCCGAAAGAAGAAAGCCGCAAAGAAAGATGCCTCAGCAAAAGCAAAGACCGGAGGAAAGAGGAAGGAAAAGATAACCTTCGTGGACCCACCACAACAAACAGAAGATGAGGAGTGGGCCCCTGAGGAAACCGAAACGGAGAGGACCGAAGATAGAACGGTCAATGACGACGATCATTCGGCTCGGAGTCCGAACGATGCCGAACAAAGCGCTAATCCTGAGACCACCGAGGGTGAAGACGGGGTTGATGAAGGAGCCAATGATGAAGGCCACAACAAGGAAGAGACCGACGAGGCCGAGGCCGAAAGATTAGCCCAGAAAATCTTTCAGGGCATAAACAAGCGAGACGAGGACGTTATAGACCTCTATTTGGAATGGCATGAGCACCGCTTCAACACAAAATATAAAGACATCCTACCGACCTTCCCGCAACAGAATTGCATCGACAGATTGGAGGAGGTAGAGGACATGATCTTACGCCTCACAAAATCCAACACAATTCAGGAGGTACAATGCCGAACTTGTCTCCTGATACCGAGAAGCCATCTTCGGAAACTAAGAAGGCGCATCAGGAAAATTAAGGAAGAATATGCCGAAGGGGGATCGGTGTGTACCGTAGCGCCGCGAGTATTAACAAAGCTCGAAAAAGGCAAATTGGAAATACGTCAAGAAATAGAGCGGCTGGAAGCAATATGCAACCAAAAGCAAGTACCGGTCTATACTGCTCCGGTAATCGAAGAATTTCTAGTTAACTGTCAAACACCTTCAAGGGAAGTTGAGGAACCGATATCGGAAGCTGAGGAACCGATACCGACATTGGGAGTTGAGGTCCCAAACTTAGAAGTTGAGGCACCAATATTAGAAGATGTCGAGGTACCGATCTTGGAAATTGCGGTAACAATCTCGGAGGATGCGGCAACATTAGAACTTCCAAATGAGAATGCTGCACCGATAGACTCCAGTGAAAGAGCCGATCCAGATCCTACCGAGCAATCAACACATCCTCCACCACCGGAAGTCACCGCTTCAGTCCCTCCTGAAGAATGGATTGATGACCGACTTCAAAAGTTTGAAGCATTAGTTTCGGAGCGGGTTGAGGACCGACTTCAGCAGCTTGACGCATCCTTATCAGAGCGGATCGATGACCGCGTTCAAGAACACGAGGTGTCCAAGTTTCAACCGTTCAAGGATAGATGCGACAACATATTTGATTCGGCCCTGAAGTTCACAGACGTGACAAAACAGCTTATGGATCAACATCAAGCACGCCTAGCAGAACTCAGCACCGGTCTGTGGGAAGAGGCCAGTGAGCGCGAAAAATGTGTTCAGAGAACCGCAACTCTAGAGGATGTGACCTCCAACCTGAAGAAGGATTTCGAACGGGTCGACACAACAATCGACCGGGTCTCGGTACTGGAAAAGAAAAACGAAGATCTCGTGACCGAGGTAAAGGCCCTTACCGAACAGGTGGCCGAAATTCTAAAGGCTAAGGAGAACGCAGATGCCGCGGCTATAGAGGCTGATGCTCTAGTGGCTAAAAGGGTCCAGGATGCGCTGGACGCCGAAGCTAGCAAAAATAAAGGGGCGCCGCGATCGTCTCAATTGACAGAACCAGATTTGGAAGCCGAAAGAATAAGAAGAGCCGAGGCCTTATACCCAGGGTATGCCGAGAAAGTGGCAAGTCAGGCTGCGGAGGATGCCGCACGGTTGGAAAGGGAGGCACGAAGGCTGAAGGGCTATGCAACGGAAAAAGAGAAAAAGAAGAAAGCGGCCGCCTCCGCTTCAGAACCGAAAAAGAGAAAGAGGGTGGCTCCTAAGAAAGTTCGGATAGTCGAGATGCTCAATGAAATCTCTGAACCGATTACTACGGGTACTTCGCAGCAAGCCGACCTAGTCGAAGACGAAGTCGAGGAACAACTGCAGTCCCGGTCTAAAAGACAACGATCCTCCCAACAGACCAGGCAACCGCAACCGACGAAAAAGAAGAGTGCCTATGACTTCACAGACTCTGAATAGGGACTATCCTTCCTCTTCTTAGTGCCTATGACTTCACAGACTCTGAATAGGGACTATCCTTCCTCTTCTTATTTGCCTCAGTTTTTATGCTTTGTCTTTTCCGGTCATCTATAAATATATATAAAGTTATTTTTGAATCCGGCCTTATTTTGCATTTCTGCTTGATTTTGATAATTTTAAATAAAATAATCAAAAAGGGAGAAATTGTTAGATAAAAGATAAAGACTCTTCCAAAACTTCTCTCTCAAAATTTTTCGAAAAATTCTCTAAGTCTTTCTCAAAAACCGGCCAAACAAACAAAACAACCGGCCTACGGTTGCAAACTTACATGATTTTGATAATTTTAAATAAAATAATCAAAAAGGGAGAAATTGTTAGATAAATTCAGACCGGTTCGAATAAACCTAACTTAAACAAACTTTCCATGCAGGAACAAGGAACCGGACCGGATAAACAAGAGAACCAACTGAAGAAATCTAACCGGTCAAGTTACCAAACCGATCAAGAGTATTCGGAACGTGACCGCACAAAGGAAGGATCGGCCAAAGCTCAAAACCGGAACCATCAAACAGCCGATCATCCACAAGACAAGAATAACCGGAAGAAGTCCGGTTACTTCACCACCAAAAGACATTCGGCCAAGTCAAGCGGCCGACCAGTACAAGAAGACAATTCGGGTATCTGTTGAGAATGATACCAAAGGAACAGACTGAATACTTCCATATCCATGCAAGTCTGAGAAAAGACTGTAGGCTGCAGAAAACAGTACTACCGGATCCTTCTACTTCAGGATAAGCCAGAAAGGAAATCTTCAAAGTACAGACAACTGTCCAAACAGACAGTGCCTACATTGAGTAAAAGACAAACCCAGCAAGTCTGTCTTACAAACCGGAAGAACAGACCGGCAGGTCTGAGACGACCGCAGGTCTGAACGTCTGAGACACTGAGACACTGAATCACTGCACTTCTGATCAGCCAATCAGATTCAAGGCTTTGAAATATAACCGTTGGCATATTTCACCTATAAAAGGAGGTAGCTGAAGAAGAGTAAATGCAGTGACTTGAGCGGGACAAACATTGGGATAACGAAAGCTAAGAGCATTTACTACAAGTGATAACAGTGTGCTACTCTAGAAAGCCTAAGTGTTGAAAGTTAAAGTGTGTTCTACAATTTCGGTGTAAATTGTAAGAGTGTTATCGAGCAGAGAATAAGTCTCGATCGGCTTGTATTTGTATTCCTTAGTGAATATTCTTCTCGCGGTTTCGAGAGGAAGGGGTGACGTAGGAGTTTTATCTCCGAACATCCATAAAATCTGTTGTGTTATTTACTTTCTGCAGGCTTCATTACATAACCGACTAACTTAACCATACCGAACATCCAGATTACCGAAACCAACCCACCATCTCCAAATCTTCATCATCCGAAACCGACCGTGCCTATCATACAAGCATACCGCTTCAACCTGAAAACAAACCTCTTCCGCGCTTGAACCTAGTTCAAGGGTTTGTGACAGGTTGTGTAGTATTGAAACCCCGGTGTTAATCTCTAACCGGATTAACCACCACCCTACGAGTGAGAACCGCTAACCGGTCCAACCCCCGGTCCACCAGCGGCGACCTAGATCCTAACAGCTTGTTTCACTCATTTGAGCGTTGAAAATATCTAGTGTAGCCAACCTCATCAGGTAACATTTGTTTCACTCTTTTGAGCGTTGTAAATACCTAGTGAAGCAAACCTTACCATGTAAACCTTGTTTTATTTTTTTTATTCTCTTGTAGTTATATGAATGCATAAATGCTTTTACATGAATGTATAAATGCTTTTACATGAATGTGTTAGTGATTTTACATGAACATTTATATATATTTAATATATAATTATATAAATTGTTAAATTAAATTACTAATTATATGTGTATAAATAAAAACTGAGTTATGTTAAACCTTGTGCAGATTCAAGAAAATCGGAAAGAAAAGTTATCTGGTAGTTGATCAAATTCAGTATTTGATTAAACATCGGTTTTTGTAAAAAGGCGTTTCCAGTTCTTATCTCCAATTCAGCATTTTTCTAATCCGATATTATATGAGATCGGTTTTATAAAGGAGCGCGTCCGGTATTATATGAGATCGATTTTATAAAGGAGCGCGCCCGATATTATATGAGATTGGCTTTATATAGATGCACTTCCGGTTTTACATAACTTTGGTATTTTATCAAGACGCGTCTGGTAGTTTATCCAAATCAATTTCTAGATAAACATCTTCGATTTTATATCCACTTCGGTTTTATATAAAGACGCATCCGGTAGTTTGTGAGCTTCCGTTTTTTATCTCAAATCAATATTTTATAGAAATGTATGATAATTTATCTAGATCAGTTTATGGATAAGCACTTCTGCTTTTATCTAACCCTCGGTTCTATATCCAAGCCTTCTGGTATTTGACCAATTCAGTATTATATTAGGACGCTTCTGATATTTTACCATATCGGTACTATACAAACGTTCCCAGTTATTGATCAAATGTGGCATCTAATCAAGCATTCTTTATGGATAGTCTGACACAACAGTAGAACCAGACCTAAAAGAATGTCACATACCAAGACAATTCAAATCCTCTAATTATACGTTCCTCGTATACCATATTCTATTAATAAATATTTGGCTTACTATCATCCAGGACAGACAAGATCAAAAGATGATATTCTCTGATGTACTATTCTAGAACTTAGCCAATCAAATTAGGACAGGTGTCCTCTGAAGCAAATATGTGTGTTACAGTTTGCCTACTTAAGGAGTAAGAAACTGGAAGACAATTTGCTCGTTCGCGTGTAATATATATATATATATATATATATATTATATAATATATATTTCTTTATCATATATTATCTAAAAAATTATCTATATTAATATTAATTCAAGATATAAAAAAAATTGGTTATAAATGAACCTAACTTCATAATGTTTATATTTATTTTATTTATATATAAATATAAACAATTTTATTTATTTTTATAAATGCACGTACCTTTATAATTTTATATTTATTTGTTACATTATATATATATATATATATATATATATATATTATATTAGTTTTTATCATTAATTTTATATAAATACATTTTATCTTTTATCATACATTTTTTCTCTCATCATATATATATAATATTTTTTTTATGAGTATATATAATTTTTATGTTAATATAAAAATATTAACTAATTGGTAATAAATATTAAATATAAAATATATATGCATACACAAAATAATAAAATTATTTCAACAATCATAAATGGTCTAGCGGTTTAAGTATTCACATTTCATGCGAAAGACCAGGGTTCGATGACCAAAACATGCAAATTTATATTTTCATGAATATAATATATGCGGCGCAACTTTTAAACAAATCATAAGCATCTGAAAGTGTGAGGTCGGAATTAGTGGTTGATTTGACGAACATTTAAATGTCGGAGGTCACGAGATGGAGGTCGGGTGGTCGGTGGTTTGTCGAGTATGATATTGGAATTAGTGGTTTGTATGACGAGCATTTGAAATTGTGAGGTCATGAGATGGAGGTCGTGTGGTCGGTGGTTTGTCGAGTATTGTATCGGAATTAGTGGTTAGTATGTCGAGCATTTGAAATTGTGAGGTCACGGGATGGAGGTCGGGTGGTGGGTGGTTTGTCGAGTGTGAGGTCGGAATTAGTGGTTGGTTTGGCAAGCATTTGAAAGTGTGAGGTCACAAGATGTTGGTCGGGTGGAGAGTGGTTTGTCGAGTGTGAGGTTGAAATTAATGGTTGATTTGAAGAGAATTTGAAAGTGTGAGGTCACGAGATGAAGGTCAGGTGGTGGGTAGTTTGTCGAGTTTGACAATAGAATTAGTGGTTGGTTTGGCGAGCATTTGAAATTGTGAGGTCACGAGGTGGTGGGTGGTTTGTCGAGTGTGAGGTTGGAATTAATGGTTGGTTTGAAGAGCATTTGAAAGTGTGAGGTCACGAGGTGGAGGTCGGGTGGTGGGAGGTTTGTCTAGTATGACATCGGAATTAGTGGTTTGTTTGAAGAGAATTTGAAAGTGTTAGGTCACAAGATGGAGGTCGGGTGGTGGGTAGTTTGTCGAGTATGAGGTTGGAATTAATGGTTGGTTTGACGAGCATTTGAAAGTATGAGGTCCCGATATAAATGTCGGGTGGTGGTTAACTAATTGGTAATAAATATTAAATACAAAATATATATGCATACACAAAATAATAAAATTATTTTAACAATCATAAGTGGTCTAACGGTTTAAGTGTTCACATTTCATGCGGGAGACCAGGTTTCGAATCCCAAAACATGTAAATTTATATTTTCAAGGATGTATTGTTGACTATATTATATGGTGACGCAACTTTTAAACAAATGATAAGTATCTGAAAGTGTGAGATCGGAATTAGTGGTTGGTTTAGCGAGTGTGATTTCGGAATTAGTGGTTGGTATGACGAGCATTTAAAAGTGTGATGTTACGAGATTGAGGTCGGGTAGTGGGTGGTTTTTCGAGTGTGGTGGGTGGTTTTTCGAGTGTGAGGTCGAAATTAGTGGTTAGTGTGGCGAGCATTTGAATGTGTGAGGTCATGAGATGGAGGTCGGGTGGTGGGTGGTTTGTCAAGTGTTGAAATTAATGGTTGGTTTGACGATCATTTGAAAGTGTGAGGTCACGATATGAATGTCGAATGGTGGTTAATGGTTGGTTTGACGTTGGATAAGAGGTTTGCGATCAATTGGGGGATTGTTTGTTGATTTGTTGAAGTGGGAGTAAAAGAGAGGTTGACTAAGATTGATGAGTGGTTTGTCGAGGTATAGAGGCATATGAAAAAGTGTGAGTCACAAGATTAGGTTCAGTGGGTGGTTTGCCGAGGGGATAGAGAGACATATGAAAAAGTGTGAGTCACAAGATGAGGATCAATTGGAGGGTTAGTGGATGAAGGTCAGGTTGTGGGTGGTTTGTCGAGTGTGAGTTTGAAATTAATGGTTGGTTTTACGAGCATTTGAAAGTGTGAGGTCATGAGGTGAATGTCGGGTGGTGGTTAGTGGTTGGTTTTGCGTTAGATAAGAGATGTGTGATCAAATGGGGGATTTGTTGTTAATTTGTTGAAGTGGAAGTAAAAGAAAGGTTGACTAAGATTGGTGAGTGGTTTGTCAAGGGATGAAGTCATATTAAAAAGTGTGAGTCACAAGATTAGGGTCAATGGGTGGTTTGCCGAGGGAATAAAGAGTCATGTGAAAAAGTGTGAATCACAAGATGATGGTCAATTGGAGGATTAATGGTTGAGTTTGACGAGATATAAGAGGTGTGTTATCAATTGAGGTCGACTAAGATTGGTGGGTAGTTTGCCAAAGGGATAAAAAAATGCATATAAAAAAGTGTGAGTCACAAGATGAGGGTCAATTGAGGGGTTAAGTGGGTGCCGAAGGGATAAAATATATGTTAATATTAAGTTTAAGATGAAAATTATTTTTTTCTAAAATATTTATAAATAAATTATTTTTTATATATATTTTTATCCGTGCAAATGCACGGAAGTGTGAGTCAAAGCCAAAGATCGTGTCAAAAGGCGTAGTTGAATACTTAAGTATTATGAGAATTGAGAATGGTTAAGATTAATAATACATCATTAAAATATAATTTAATATATATATATATATGTGTTTTTTTTTTTTAAAAAAAATAAATTAAAAAATATTTTTAACTAAATATTTTAAGTTGTAAAGCTATATAGAAATTATTTTTGATTTATTTATTATTATAATAAACAAAATAAGACATTATATACTTCAAATAATATTTTGGAATTGAGGAAAATTTTTAAAAGAAAATTATCAATAAATATTTTATATATTAATAATTTAAAAGACTGAAATAAAAGAAAAAAAAATATTTGTTAAAAATAAAAGTTTAAAAAAATAATAATAAAAATATTTAAATTAAAAATAAATTTACTTAAATATGTTAAATTTTTACTTTATTAAGAAATGTATTTGAGAATTAATTTTTATCACCACATATTTTATTTATTAATTTAATTATTTATATATATTAATTTTAAATAATTTTTAATAATTTATTATTATAAAAAGACATTGTTTGTATGATAATTTTTATTGACACATATTATTTTATTTAATTATTTTACTAATTTAATTGTTTTTCACATAATTTAATTTTCTACGAAATATAATAAAAGGATATATATTTATTTTATTTTACTGTGGTTTGTTGTGTTATCATTAAAACACTTATTTTTTTAAATTCTAATAATTGAATAACTAAATAAGCCTCAACTAAATTTTATTTGAAATGTGAAAGTAGGGCTGTGCAAAAAATCCGGAAAACCGGTAACCCAACCGAACCGATAGTTAACCGGTTTCATTTTAACGGTTTATTGGTTAACCGGTTCTAGCGGTTCTAGTTAATCGTTTTTTTACCGGTTAAACGGTTCGGTTTTCGGTTTCCTTATTTTTCTAACGGTTTAACCGGTAAACTGGTAATAATTTAATTATATATTTTTATATTTTATAATTTGTATTAGTTATTTTATAAATAATTTTTATAGAATAATTTTTAAAAACATTATAATATATATAAAATTTTACAAAAATAAATTGAAATAATTTCATTAAAATATGTAAAATTGTTTTTAGGAATTATAAATTAACAAAATCAAAATAGTTAAACAAATTAAAATTTGATGTCTTCAAAGTTCAACCTTCACTTTATGTTTTAACTTTCTATCCAACAGGTCCAATACGGAAACACCTAAAATCAAAGTTATAAATTATAATTTACCGATTTTACTTCCCGTTCTATCGGTTGAGAAGGGGATTCTATCATATTTGTTTATACTTGGTTGATCAAAGACTAATCGACATAATGAATTTGATTTTTCTCAAGGAACATATAAAACCTAACAGAATAGTTATAAAATACATTATATTGTTACAATAAAATTATATATTATAACATATTCCTAAATATATTAATAAAATATATTATTATAATATAATATATTTATATTATATTATAATAATAATAATAATATAATATAATATAATAGAGACCAAAAAGATGGATAATAATAAATATAATTAGGAAAGGGCAAACTATAATTTAAAAAAATATATTTTATAAATTTATTACTTAATTTAAAAAAATTAAATTATCGGTTCCTAGTTAAATCCGGTTAACCGGACAGAACCGACCAAAACCGGTAGAACAAGAACCGATAAAACCGATACCATTAACGGCCGGTTAACCGGTTTGTAAAATAAAAGCCAAAGCCGGTATTAACCGGAACCGTTTAACTGGTTAACCAGTTAACCGGCCGGTTGAACACCTCTATGTGAAAAAGAAAAATTAGAGAGGTTACATTGTATTGTCAAATCAACCAACGTTTCCGGATTAAAAAAATGATAAAACTGATATTATGAATCCAGATACCCTAAAAAAAAATCACAAGCGGGATGAAATAACCCGGAGTTTACCATAACCTTGTTGGAAGTTGTACATTCTGATTCTGAAATGCTTACAGACATTATAAAAAAAAAAAAGTAAATAATGGACAAGGTAATATTGACTATAATTATATTTCGCAGACGTTATGGAAAAAATATGGTGAATATTATCTTCGTAGATTTTAAAAAACATGTGGGACATGCTTAAAAAATTATGGACGGTTTATGTCGTCCGGGTGCAGCTGGGATGATGAATATAAAATAATACTTTATATAGACGATTGATAGAATAATATGATTGTGAAATCTAGTCACTCTGTTGTCTTTATTTGCACAATTTTAATATTATATAACTGAAATTCTTTTATATTTATCTGTTATAGCGCACTAAATATGTAATTTATATGTTTCGACTTACTAAACTTGAAACTAATGATATCAATATTCAGGACAAGGACAATAATGCAGGACAAAGAAATTTTCTCAATCTTCATTGTGCACAAATTGAAGAATAATACACTAGAAGAGAACATTGGAAGTTGATAGATTAATGAGAGAGACAGTAAATGAAAGTGAAATAATGAAAAAACTTAAAAGGAAGGTTTTCAATCACAGACTAGAATTGGAAAAAATTGCAACAATAATAAACTTTATTTAATTATTTTCAGTTCGAGTGGGCTTCTTGGAATGCTAAATAGATTGTATTTCATATCAATACAAAAACATTATAAAGTATCAAGGAATATATAATTATTGATGATTAAATCAGACTTTAAAAATTAACGTGAAAGTCATTGTTGGCTACTGGTCCTAGAATTGTTGGCTTTCGGTCTTCGCGTCGTTGGCTTGGCTGCTGGTCCTAACATGGTTGGTTGTCGGTCCTAGCATTGTTGGTTGTCGGTCTTAGCATTTTTGGCTCTCGGTCCTAACATTGTTGGCTCTCGGTCCTCGCATTGTTGACTACCAGTCCTAGCATTATTGGTTATCGTTCCTAGTATCGTTGGCTCTCGACCCTCGCATTATTGGTTGTCAGTCCTAGCATTGTTGGTGTCGGTTCTATCATCGTTGGCTTTCGGTCCTCGCATTGTTGGTTGTCGGTCCTCGCATTGTTGGTTATCGATCCTAGCATCGTTGGCTCTCGGTCCTAGCAACCTTAGCTCTCGTCCCTCACATTGTTTGTTGTCGGTCCTCACATTGTTGGTTGTTGGTCCTAGCATCTTTGGCTCTCGACCCTCGCATTGTTGGTTGTCGGTCCTCGTATTGTTGGATGACGGTCCTAGCATCATTGTCTCTCATTCCTAGCACTATTGGCTACTGGTCCTAGCATCGTTGGCTCTCAACCCTCGCATTGTTGGCTTCCAGTCCTCGCATTATTGGTTGTCGATCCTAGCATCGTTGGCTATTGGTCCTAACATCGTTAGTTATCGGTCCTTGCATCATTGACTATCGGTCCTCATATCATTGGCTCTCGGTCCTTGCATATGTTGGCTATCGATCTTTGCATATGTTGGCTCTCGGTCTTTGCATTGTTGGCTATTGATCCTTGCATTGGCTATCAATCCTCGCATCGTTGGCTCTCGGTCCTCGTATATGTTGGCTCTCGGTCCTCGCATTGTTGGCTCACATACCTCGCATTATTAGATGTCGGTCCTCACATTGTTGGTTGTAGGTCCTAGCATCGTTGGCTCTCGACCCTCGCATTATTGGTTGTCGGTCCTCTCAAACATGTGACATTCGTACATTGTCTTTGGACAACATTTCTCTTGGTCTTGTGACATTGAAACTCAAACTTTGGTAACTTTATTGGTCAAAAATTAAGCCATGACTAGTCTTTCTCGGTAGAAAATCAAGACGTCTTAGCCACAAGTTTTTTTGTACTTGGTAAAATTTAAAAAAAAATGTACAAATTTAGGCTCGTGGATCCAGTTCCTCTTTAAGAAGGGAGGGATGGACGAATTTGAGCGACGAAGGGCTGAATCTCAATGAATTGTGGCAATAAGGTCACTCTACCGCTTACAATACCATGTGTATATTTAAGTCGTCTATAAAGGATTCTACTCGTCACTTGATAAGAATTGTACTTCAAAGCGGCCTTCCGAGTGCATCCACCCGAAAGGCTTAGCCATTGACACGTGCTTTTGAGGATCATATATCCCTATTGTTGGTCGGCAAACGAGTGGCGAGCGTGTACACCGCTTCTAGCCCAAATTCTGACTTAGAGGCGTTCAGTCATAATCCAACGCACGGTAGTTTCGCGCCACTGGTTTTTCAACCAAGCACGATGACCAATTGTACGATCAACGATTCTACTCATACTATGTTGAATTACTATTGTGATACTGTCATAAATAGGGTAAAACTAACCTATCTCACGACGATCTAAACCCAACTCACGTTCCCTATTGGTGGGTGAACAATCCAACACTTGGTGAATTTTGCTTCACAATGATAAGAAGAGCCGTAGAGATGTATTGAACCATTTCCGGTCCTACCCAACTTTCATAAATTTTTTCCCAAACTACCCCACCTTTCCATTCATTTTCCCAAACTACCCACATTCCCTCTCTACATTTTTAATTAACTCATTAATTAACTCACTCTCTCTCCTAACCCAATAGTTAACCCCTCTCTCTCTCAACCCATTAAATAACCATCATTTTCTTAACTAACATGTATCCCATGCATTTGAACGAGTAATAATATAAAAAACGTGAAAAAAATATTACGGTAAAATTTTTATGGGCGGGTCAACCCACAATCCGACCCAAGTATCCATTTACTCTCACATATATCCAAATTAACCACAACTCTCGACCTGGCAATCCGGACACTTTAAAAATTAAGCATCATTATATATATATAGATTAGTTAGTTAAAAAGTTGAACTTATATTGTTAAAATATCATGCGTTTATCAAATTTTGAGTTGAATTTAAAATATAAAGTGTTATTAGCCTAGTTGGTTAAAAGGTTTTACTTGTTTTATTAAGTTGTAAGTTCGAACCATACCTATAGCATTTTTAATTTTATTTTTAACCGTTTTAAATTTATGAGCGGGTCAACCCACAATCCGACCCAAGTATCCATTTACTCTCACATATATCCAAATTAACCACAACTCTCGACCCGGCAATCCGGACACTTTAAAAATTAAGCATCATTATATATAGAGAGATTATTAATTAAACATCATTTCTCTATAAACTATTAATTTATTTAATTAATCTCTTCTATCTCAATCAATTAATTGAAATATATTATATAAATATTAAATAAAATAACACATATATTTTATTTTTATTTAAATTTATAAATATAATATATATAGTTAAAATTAATAAATATAATATATAATTAAAACTAAACTAAATAATTTAAATAAACATTATAAACTAAAATAAAATATTATACACTAAAATAAAATACATTACATAAATTTTAAAATAAAATATTATACAATAAATAGTAATAAATTACATAAACGTTAAAATAAAATGCATATTTTATCTTTGCAATTCAATTTTATTTCTACAACATTTTTCTTATCTTTTTATTGGCTTGTCATCTAACTCAAAAGTTTGAGTTAGATAAATCATATTAACTTTTATAGTGGTTTTTCAATTCAATATTATATTTATAGTGATTTGTTAATTAAACTTTTGATATAATTAATATAAATTTTTAAATTAATTTTTCAATTCAATTTTTTAATCTTATATTTGTAGTTAATTGTCAATCCAACTTTTGACAGTCTTATATTTATTATATTAACTTTTAAATTTAGTATGTTTAGTTTTAATTATATATTATATTTATTAATTTTAACTATATATATTATATTTATAAATTTAAATAAAAATAAAATATATGTGTTATTTTATTTAGTATTTATATAATATATTTGAATTAGTTAATTGAGATAGAAGAGATTAATTAAATAAATTAATAGTTTATAGAGAAAGGATGTTAATTAATTAAGAAAGAGATGTTATTTAATGGGTTTAGAGAGTGAAGGGGTTAATTATTGGGTTAGGGGAGGGAGTGAGTTAATTAATAGGTTAATTAAGAATGTAGAGAGAGAATGTGGGTAGTTTGGGAAAATGAATGAAAATGTGGGTAATTTAGGAAAAAGTTTTTGAATGTTGGGTAGGACTGGGTAGGACCGAAAATGGTTCGAGATGTACTTGTGTTCGATAAGGCTTGAGGAAAAAAATAAAAAATGGCAAAAACAAAAACAATATAAAAGTTTAGTATGCTTGAGTCGTATTGCCGTAAAGTTTAGTATGTAATATATATATATATAAACCAAAAAAACAATATACCACGTAAATAAAAAGATACAAGTTAACAATATTTGAAATAACTAAATAAACATCACTCGTCTAAGTTGTTTTAGAGGCAAAAATATTGATCAAATCTGTTAGACTAAAGTTTTAATTAACTTAGGATAATTAACATAATCGATTTTACAAGTTATAAATGATTTCACTTGGTTTTGATAATTTAGTTTAAATAATCATAAAGGGAGAAATTGTTAGATAATAATTTATGAAATGATTTTGATAATGAATGGATAAAACTAAGTTTTAATTATATATAAGTTAAATATATATGTATATATATATATATAATTGTTAAGTTATATCAATTATATTAATATATATAAAGATAACAACAAAGTGTTGTAGTACAGTTGTAAGTACTCTCGCCTTTCACATTGGTGACCCGGATTCGAATCTCACCAAGTGCAAATAATAATTGGAGATTTATTATTTCAGGAAACCGTCCGGCTGGATGTCTGAAAAGCGCGTCCGGTTCGACTGGATGCAAGTTCGGTTGTCTCTATAGTGCATTCGGCTGGATGTCTAGAAATACCGAAGTTGAGCCAAAAACCGTAAGCGCCTCTAAAATACCGAAGTTGAGCAAATACCAGAAGCGCCTTTAAAATACTGAAGTTGAGCAAAAAAACAAAGCTTTCTTCCAGCTGAAGTAAAGCCAACTGATCTCAACAAATGAATGATTTCTACGTATGCGCTATTATTCAAATTGCATGTCCATTATCCAGTACACCACGATCTCAGGATTATTCTCTGATGTACTATCCCTGCACACATCCAACGGAAGGAGGACAATTGTCCATTGAAGAAGATCCGACTGTTGCTGTGATTTAGGTATAAAAGTAGATCAAAGGAAAACAAAAGAATACTTAACTCTCTAGGTTCTCCTGAAAATTAAAAACTCCCTCTCTACAAGTAGTTTTCAAAAGATTATTGTCTTAGCACTTTTGTGAGAGATTGTTTATATCAAAAATCATTGTATCACTTTTCTATATTGTGAGTTCTTTATAAGTTGATAGAGTGTCTATCAACAAGTATTGTGTGTGCTAGGAGTTCAGAAATAGGTAGTGTATAAGACCTGGTTTCTAACTAGATTTGTGTAGAGGTGTTATTCAAATCAAAGTCTTCTAGTGGAATCCTTCTCGAGGTCAAGAAGAATGGGTGATGTAGGAGAGTTCGCTCTGAACATCCATAAACAAACTTTATGTCTTGTGTTATTTACATTCTGAATTTTTCAACCCTTTATTTGCCACTTCAAGTCTAAACAAACAGTTCTGCACTTGACTCTATTCAAGAGTTTGTGAAGACTTGCGAAGAATAGAAACATATATTATCCTCTAATATAGTTAATATAGAAGTAAAGGTTTTCGCGGTTAACAATACTTGGTCAACCCCCTGCTATTGTTGACTCCTTTCTTAATAAGTGGTATCAGAGTGAGGGTTTTTATTCTCAAGCAATTAGATATCATTATGTCTTTCTCCAATAAACTCCCATTGTTCTGTAAAGAAGATTATGATGATTGGAAAATTCGTATACAAGCACATCTGACTGCTCAGGATGACGATATGTGGTTCGTGATTACTAATGGCCCGATAAAGATTGAGAAGCCAAGATGTAACTGGACAACCGAAGATAAGAGAATGGCCAATCTACACAACGTGGCCAAAGACATTCTGTACAAAACTTTTGACAAGAACATGTTTAGCAAAATCAAAGCATGTTCTATTGCCAAGGAGATATGGGAGAAGATTACTCAACTTTGTGAGGGCAACGAACAAATCAAAGAGAATAAGCTCATGGTTTCCACTCAAAAGTTCGATAGCATCAAGATGCACCAGGGGAGTCGATGAACGAGTTTGACGAACGCTTCACCAGCATTGTCATTGAACTTTCCACTTTGGGAAAGGTCTATGGCAACAAAAAAGTCATCGTTAAGGCGTTGAAGGCTCTTCCCAATGCCTGGGACATCAAGTCAATGGTGATGAGGGAGTCCAGAAACCTCCACAAGATCGAGCTGCACGATCTTTTCGTTGATCTAAAAGTCTACGAGTTTGAGATGAACTCGATAAATGAGGAGGAGCCATCAACTTTCATCATCACTAAAGCCTTAGTGATTGCTGAAGAGCCTTCTTCATCAACATCTGCAAAGACTGCTGAAGAGATCAACGAAGATGCGATGTCTTTATTTGTCAAGAAGTTTGGTAAATCTATGAGGAAGAATCAATCTAACTCATCTTTCAATAATAACGTTAATGATTCTAAGGCTAACATATAGTGTTTTAATTGTGATACTCTAGGTCACTACATGTCCGAATGCCAAAAGCCAAGGAGAGACGACAAGAAGCCTACTGATCAGAAACATAAGGAGGATCATAAAACATCCAAGCATAAGAAGGATCAGAAGATGCTGCTGGCAGAAGAGAGCAAAAGCAAGTGAGTCGAAATCGTTTCGGACTCAAGCTCATCCAGTGATAGTGATGACGAGAACATCAAATGCTTCATAGAAGATGATGAATACGAGGTATTTGATTTCACCTCGGATGAGTTTACTCGAGATGATCTAACTGTTGCACTCAATGACATGGTCATTGAGTACAGAAAACTGTCAGATTCCTTTAATCAAATCATTACAAAAAACAAGTCTGATAATTCAAGTTGTTCATCTCAAATGAATGAGGATGATGTTTCAACAAATGAGCTCTCATCTGAAAATGAGAGGGTAAAGAAAACAATCAGAAATCTTTCTGCTAAAAACCAAAGATTGGAATATATGATTAAATCTTGGACAAGATCTGGAGATGTGGTTAGACTGATGATCAATCAGCAATGACCTGTTGGTCTAAAATCCGGTTTAGGATTCGACAATGCAAATCCAGATAAATCTAACAAAATATTGACTTATGATAAAGGCAATCTTAAATATTTAAGTTGTGTCAAAGGAACATCAACCAACTTAGAATTCAATCCAAGATGTGGTGATTTAACTTTAAAGGATGAGATAACTTATATAAAGCCAATATCAAGTTGGCTGAATTCTGAGAGAAGGGCAGCCAACTAGTATGACAAAGAAAAACTTGGCAGAAAGTCAAGAAGTGTTTACCAAACTTTAAGCAGATCTGCCAAATTTACCACACATGCACATAATGAAAAATCCATAAGCATAATTAAGGTATGGATTCCCATGGGACTAATCCATCATGGACCCAAAGAAAAATGGATATCAGATTTGCTATTATCTATGAATGCAGATAAAACAAGACTACAGCATGGAAGGTTATGCATGACATATGGACAGACAACAAGCATGAAGTGGCTAACATCCTCACGAAGCCACTTCATGAGTCTAAGTTTTCTTACCTTAGAAATATTTTAGGATTGTTAGATTACGATAATGTCTAAACTAATTTAATTATAAACTCGCCTGGTTTTGATAATTTAGTTTAAATAATCAAAAAAGGAGAAATTGTTAGAACGAAGTCACTAACTTTTGATAATTTATTTTAAACAATCAAAAATGGAGAAATTGTTAGACTAAGGTTTTAATTAACTTAGGATAATTAACATAATCAATTTTATAAGTTATAAATGATTTTATTTGGTTTTGATAATTTAGTTTAAATAATCGAAAATGGAGAAATTGTTAAATTACAATTTATGAAATGGTTTTGATAATGAATGAATAAAACTAAGTTTTAATTATATATAAGTTAAATTATATATATATATATAATTGTTAAGTCATATCAATTATATTAATATATATAAAGATAACAAGAAGGTGTTGTAGTATAGTGGTAAATACTCCCGCCTATGTTTGGCTGGTTGCAAGTTCGGTTGTGCGCGTCCGGTTGATTGTTTGGAAATACCAAAGTTGAGCAAAACCCGGAAGCGCTTCTAAAATACCGAAGTTGAGCAAAAAAACGGAAGCGCCTCTAAAATACCAAAGTTGAGCAAAAACCAGAAGCGCCTCTAAAATACCGAAGTTGAGCAAAAACTGGAAGCGCCTCTAAAATACCGAAGTTAAGCAAAAACCGAAGCTTTCTTCTAGCTCATCATCATACGTCCGAAATGAAGTAAAACAAGATGATATCAACAAATGAATGACTACCACATATGCGTTATTATTCAAATTGTCTATCCACTATCCAGTACACCACGATCTTATGAATATTCTCTAATGTACTATCCTGACACACATCCAATGAAAGGAGGACAAGTGTCTATTGAAGAAGATCCGACTATTACTGTGATTTAGATATAAAAGAAGATCAAAGGAAAACAAAAATAAGACTTGACTCTCTAGGTTCTCCTAAAAATTAAAAACTCTCTCTCTACAAATAGTTTTCAAGATCTCATTATCTTAACACTTTTATGAGAGATTATTTATACCGAAAATCATTGTATCACTTTTCTATATTGTGAGTTCTTTGTAAGTTGATAGAGTGTCTATCAACAAGTGTTGTGTGTGCTAGGAGTTTAGAAACAGGCAGTGTATAAGACCTGGTTTCTAACTAGATTAGTTTTGAGATGTTATTCAAATCAAAGTCTTCTAGTTGAATCCTTCTCTAGGTTAAGAAGAAGGGGTGACGTATGAGAGTTTTCTTCGAACATCCATAAACAAACTTTGTGTCTTGTGTATGTCGCTTCAAGTCTAAACAAACAGTTCCGCACTTGACTCTGTTCAAGAGTTTGTGAAGACTTACGAAGAATAGAAACATATATTAACTTCTAACAGAGTTAATATTGAAGTGAAGGTTTTCGTGGTTAACAATACTTGGTCAACCCTTGCTATTGTTGACTCCTTTACTAACAAAATCTTTATAATCTAATTAACAAACTATTTCTTTCTCAATCAACAACATTGCTATCCCATTTAATATATTCTATGACATTGTTGATCGAAGATAATTCTTGATTAACTTCAACTTCGAGAAACTTCTTTCTAGCGATGCAACTATTATTGGTATGGTTAAAAATATCTTATAGGTAATGTAATTATTTGGGAATAAATCATTCAGTTTTGCTAGACATTGTATCATATTAATTATTCTTCTTTCATTTGTTAAATAACATCTCACGACTAACAACTCTGAATACAATTCATCACCATTAATGTATGAACGTCCATCTTGACTCAAAAATTGTTGAAGCTAAATACAAGACTTCATCAAGATAGTTTAAGGCTCACTTTTTAACTTCTCTAAATTCAATAAAACCCAAATATTTATTTATATTTTTTAAATTGTTCAAACCGGACTTGAAGCGAATATCGAACTTGATCAATTATAAACAAAAAATATTCAACTCTAAAAGACTCTTCACCAGATTATGTCACATCATCATTGCCACTTTCATCAAATTGTTTTTTTCTTCGAATGATACGCTTTTCTCTAAATTTAGGTTCAATCCTCATTTCACTTACCATTTGTATAGCTTTTTCATGGCACTAGAAAATCCCTCTTCTCTAAACTCATCAAGAAATTGATCAAGTCATTTTAAGAGGTTGATTACAATCATTATCCATATCTTCAGATTGGATAAACTTACTCACATTGTGTAACAAATTATACAATATCATCATTTCAAGCAAGAACTCAAAACTCTCAAGATCATATAATTCTAAGGTCTCATCATTACTTTTTGTTTTAGAATCTTCAGCAACTTCCGCCAAGTCAAGTAAAACATCTCTTATATGTACAATTTTCTCTTTTATAGCTTTTATACTCTCAACATTACTTTCTAGCGGGTATGTGACAATGGCTTAACAGTCAAACCAGACACCTTATCTTTAAAATATTTCCATCTCTTTGTAGAGGAATAAAACAATGTATAGATACGTTGCACCACTCCAAAGAAGGACTTAGGTTTAGGACAACATTTCACTATATCAACTAATGCCAAATTAATACCATGACAACCACATGGTGTGTAAAAAGATCTAGAATTTATTTCAATCAATCTTTTTTGTACACATTTGTATCTTCCACTCATATTAGACTCATTGTCGTACCTTCTCCTCTTACGTCATCAATGTACAACCCCACTTTAGTTAACACTTTCAGAAGTTCACTTGATAACCCAAGACCTAATGTGTCATCCACCTTCAATAACTCAACCCAATATTCTTCTACTTTTGATGTGTTTGTCGAATCATCCATGCATCGTAGCACTAGAGACATTTGTTTTTGAGGACTCGTATCTAGAGTACATCAAGTATTACTGGAAAATATTTTGCATGTTTAACTTTTTCAATAATTGTCTTTTTTACTTCGTTTGCCAAAGTCTCTATCAAAATCATTCTGATTTTTTGGACTTAAATATGTATATTGTGATTCCCTTGCTTCACAACGTCGAACATGCTCCTCCATCACTAGATCAAACTCATCAACCATTTCTATCATTTGCAAAAATAGTCCATTGTTCTCGACATAAAGTTTCATATCATTTCCTCGGAAGGTCAAAGTATTTTTGGTAAGTGCTTTAACAATGGAGATTATTCTTGTTAACATTTACCTCCAATGTTGTTTTTCTTTGTTGATTTGAAGTTACATACTCTCATCAATTGTTTGATTTTTTTCAGCTTCTTTTCTAATTCAACCCAAATAAACATGCAATTCATATGATCCCTTCTAACTTCATGATGTTTAAGACTTCTATGTATATTATGTCAGTCTTTGTATCGTCATTACCTAAATTCTCCATTCTACTCATCATTTGTTCAGTCTTGAACAACTTACAACAAAAGCAAAATATTATATCTAATGAAATAGAATATAAAAGCCATAGTTTATCAAATGTTTGTCCATTTGCTATTATCCGTGTATAATGCGATGAATCAAAATGCTTATTGTTATTATCTTTAGTAAATAAAAAATCATCCACTCTTTTTGAACCCATATGTGCCAAGTAATCTCTCACTTCTTGACTAATTTTATTCCAATGTGTAGGATCCTCCAAATTCTCAATCGAATTTAAATTTTCATGTTGAGAGTCAATCTCCAAGTTCTCATTCGATTCACCCAAATTGACAGTCTCAACCAATTCTTCATTTTTATAGTGACTTTATTCTTCAATCACCAAACTATCTCCTAATTCATCTCTTTCTATTATATTATTTCTATTAAAATATTTGTTAATATCACCGGCTTGACTTTGAATTAATATATCCCCCTTTGTTTCAATTTTCTCTTTTTAGCTCTAGACAAATGTTTATGAGACATTTTACACAAGATCAATTCTAGTAGCTACAACCAATTTCTTACCGTTGACATATTATGAAATTGTCACAATTTACAATTTCATCAAATAAAGATTAAATTCATTTAGCTCTTTTCAAATAAAGTTAATTTAATTAACACAACCTAACTCAACAACAGATTCATTCATACCATTGAGCAATAAAAATATAGAACTAGGATTTCATCGTTTCAATAGATTAGAACATCTATTATAATTAATTGCTATGATTTTGAGTTCTCACATACAAATTCAAAAAATTCATTGATAATATAACAAAAATAATTATTAATTCAAGTAAAGTATTAAAGCTCCACTTATTTCAGATATTTCATCAAAATCACATAAGTCTATTAGAGAAAACACTTTTTATTCAACTTGTAAGATCAATAAGTTAAAAAATCAAACAAGATTTGAAGCACATTATCAGATTGAAAAGTATTAGAATTGTTTGATACATTTGGGGATGGAAATTGGAGGCGACAACCGACAAGTTACGTAGGTATAAATCGTGGCAACTATTTTGCGTCATATTAAATATAATATATATATATATATTAATATTAAAAAATTTGGACCCCTTAGTTGGCGGGGCCTGAGGCAATGGCCTCTCTCGCCTCCAAATAGGTTCGGCCTTGAAGAGCCGACATCGAAGGATGAAAAAACAATGTCGCTATAAACGCTTGGCTACTACAAGCCAATTATTTATGTGGTAACTTTTCTGACACCTTAACTTGAAATTTCAAAGATCTAAAGGATCGTTAGGACACATTTCCATGGTTAGTATTCGTGCTGAAAATTAAAATACTATAAATTTTTTAATTTGAATAAATATATATAAACTAAATCAACTTTCCTAAATTAGGCAGTTTCCAAAATTTTCATCAATTCTTAAAATATCCATAATATATATTCAATTACTTTTTTTTAAATATAAAAATTAGAATTAAATTATAATATAACAAATGAATTAAAATTTAAATGTCAATTTCACCATCCAAATATGACCTTAGTGTAATTTAGCTTCGTTTTTTATAGTATATTTTTATTATGATGAAAATACCTTCTTAGACATTGCTTTATGAATGGTTAAAAACTCCTTATCCTACTATCAATTAAAATTAAATTATTCATCCTATTTATGTTAAATTAAAAAATATTTAATCATTTTGATCTTAATAACCCACATTGTACCAATCCATTTCATTCTTAATAAAAACACAATTTATTTTTTTGATTGACTATCAACATGAGGTTTTTATTTTTGTTAAATTTCCTTTTTATTCTCTAGTGGTGTAATACAACAGGAAAAGCAAAATCAAACTGATGCAGGTTTTGAACATAACATGTGTACTTAATTACAAATCAAGCATGTCCTATTTTCATAAACAAAATAGAGAAGGATAAAAGAAAAAGAAGCAGATCTGAATAAATTAATACACAATTTGTTTACAATCTTTGTTTCTTATACAAATCTTGCTCAATCAGTAGTCATGGGCTGATTCATGCAGCATCTGAACCGAGCTTTACGAACAGTGGTCATAATTTCAGTTTGAGCATTCTCGAGCATCATCACTACCTCAGTGAAGGGCGGTCTGAGGTCAGAATCTGCATCCCAACATCGGGTCATGATTTCACTGAGAACGGGAAGGCATTCACTGGAAATAGTGGGTCGAACTCCCTTGTTTACAACTGCAAAAGCAGCTTGAACGGCAGTCATGTTCTGGAATGGAAGCATTCCTGTTATGAGCTCCCAAAGAACAATTCCGAAGCTATAAACGTCTACTTTCTGCGTGTAAGATCTGTGCTGGATCATTTCGCTGCAATAATTCATGTGTTAACAATAATCAGACATAATCTGAATTCAGAAACATACTCTATTTTCAAATGTTATTTGATGAGGGTGACAAGTAATGAACATTCAGATATTCAAAACATCAATAAAAAAAAACTCACTATATATATACTTTAAATCATTTACTAATTGTTTGTTTGATGTTGATCCGAATAGTTTCATAATCAATGACTTCACTCACCAAATCCTCGTTTAGACCTTGTTTGATGAAAGATTATTTGAACTTAATCGAAAATAGACTAAATTTCCCCTCATTAATCAAATACAAAATTACCCATACTTTATTTTTTCTTATAACATTTAAATATTACTATAAAATAATATTTTAATAATTTAACCCAAATAATGGTTACTTTATTTTAATTTTATAATACTAAAAATACTATATATAAAAATTATTTTAAGAATTTAATAAAAGTAACCTATATTTTCATCAATCAAGTTTAGATTCAAATAATCCTACATCCAACATACTCTTAGGCCTTGTTGGGATTTGTGATAACCTTGTTCAGATGGGGTTATAAAAATTATTCCTCCTTAGGTGTGTGATCTCCACTAAACCGAAAAGCAATGCAAAAACGTTAAAAGAAGAAAAAATAGTAAGTTATTTGAATAAAATACTTAAAATATATTAATATATAATGAAAAATTAATGTTTTAAAAGGAAATAAATAGTATTTTAGTTAATGATTTAAACGATAATAAAATAAATGAAAAGATGGTAAGATCTTCAAATAACCCGCCGATCTGAACAAGGCCCTAATGTCTTTCTATCCAAATAACTAGATATAACCTACATTACACAAAATTATTTAGAAATAACCACTTCGTTAGTAACCCAGATCATAAAAGGCCTCAAAAACATTCATGGGAAATAGAATCACATACAGATTGATAACATTCAATGATGAGAGAGTATTAGGGTTCTTACGGTGCCATCCAGCGATAAGTCCCCGTCTCGGGTGTCATTCCCTCGGATTGCACCTCGATCCTGGCAACACCAAAATCCGCAATCTTGATTGACTTGTCAGCAGAAATGAGTAAATTATCAGATTTCAAATCTCTATGAATCAATCCAAGTCCATGTACATAAGCCATTCCCCTTGCAACATCCAAAGCCTGCTTAACCGCCAATTTCAAAGGCACGGATCTGTTTTGCCTCTTCATCAAGAACTGCCTAACCGAACCCCCTTTAGCATATTCAGTAATAATACACCACACCATAGGTTTTCGACATGCACCAATAAACCTAACAATATTTGGATGTTTTAAAGTTGCCAGCATCATAACCTCTTGCTGAAATTGTTGCTCCAACAAGTTTGCCATCTCTTGATTGTTCTCAGGCTTCTCCAAAAGCTTAATAGCAACGTCTTCCCCATCGTAACAGCCTTTATACAGTTTCCCAAAAGCTCCCATTGCAAAAGCAGGCCCCATGTTCAGCTTCCTCAAGTCAATTGTCCATTCCTCAAAATTATGAAGGCCTTCTGTTTGGAAACGGGGATCTAATAAGGCTTGGGCAAGTGCATCGTTGCTCAAGCCGTGTGAGACTTTTCCCCTGTTTACACTCTGGGTACCGGTGTAGTTCTTAACACGTTTCAAACCTTGATGGTCTAACAATTGGGCGTTGGAATCATGGTTTGACGCAACACTGCTATCAACTGACATCGCAAGTGAACCTCCATTGTTGCTTAACTGTAAGCTTGCGAAACTGTCTATGGACATGTTGGAATCCTCACCTACTCCTAGTTTATGGTAAAAGCCTTGAGGGATTTCGTAATTATCATGGTTGTTGTTTAAACCTATCATTCCAGTTATATTTGGACCTTCCATCATCATATCTGAGTTATCAGTTCAATCTTCAAACACTTTTATTCCTATCGGAATTAACATTTTGATTTTTACGTCCTAAAACAACAGATTAATCGAGACAAACAGATCAATTATATCGAAAAAAGAAGAATCGAACTAGAAAAGAGAAGCTATATTTTCCAAACTAAAAAGGACAACAACTTTTATTAAGATTATTCATAAATTGGTTTAAATATCATGATTCTGTGAAAGCAGATCAGAGAAGTAGTTGAAGGATAAAGCAACTAACTACTCATCATCAGATCTCAGCAAAACGAGCAAATTTGGAGACGAAAATCGTGATTCTTTAGTAGAGAATGAACAGATTTTGCATTACCTCAATCGGAGATGGTTTGACTGCGGGATTCAGCTGATGGAATTCTAAGGCGGAAATTGAAGAAACAACTGTACAGACTGACTGAGAAAACGATTGGATGGATGGATTCTCTTAAGTAAATGCTCTACCAAGCCCCCGTCGTAGTCCGTAGAACACACAACACCACCAGAGCAAGGTAGAGAGAGATAATGGAATGGAATGAAATGGAAGACAAAGAAAGAGGGCGTAGGCAGTCGGTCTTCGTCTCTATTTTCTATTGAGGTTACCAGGAGGAAACACTCTGGTACAATCAATCATATTGGAAGCATCACCTGTCCATCCACGTGGCCAATTTATAAGCGTTTGATTCTAACTCAAAGTTTAATCGGAGGAGGATGAATGTTGGATTTCATGAGGCGAGACCTTTATTGCAAAATTCTCAAGTTTTAGTACTGGCCTCTACAAGCCAATAAAAACTTGTGTCACCATTCTCAACTTTAACGGGTTTGTTTTATATTATTAAATTTATTTAGGTTCAATTTATTTTCTTAAATTTATCTTCTATCTGCAAATTTATGTATTTATCTAAATGGGCGTCTCATTTAGACACGTAAATTTTTTTAATCTAAACTATCTTCAAGGTGGAGTTCTACTTGCATAAATTAATAATACAACTAGATTACACATTATTTTTTATTATTAAATTAATTACTATTTAAAATATAATATTGAGACATAAAATTAATAACAAAACAAGAATTCTGAGCAGTAGATTGAGGAGCTCATGTAGTACAAATGTCTATTTTTCTTAGAAAGAAAAAAACTCACATCTTTGTTGTTGGACACGAACATAGACTCCCCACTTTTTTTTTATTTTTAGCAATATGAAAATTAGGGTAGTAGACAATAAAACTATATATCCAAGTAATTTCTCGAACAATATTAGTATAAAAACTGTCATTTTCTTTTTGGTAAAGTTTTTTTTTTTTTTTCAAAATCAAAGTGTGAATGGATGTATTTGATGTGATATTATAGTAGTATTCATCGAGCCCGATGGATTTTTTCACTAAGTTCACAAAAGCCCATAAACCTGGTCTAGGTTTGTGTAACAACTTGAATTTGAAAGATCAAGAATGAAATATGTTGTTATGAGCAAAGTATCGCGGGGAAGTTAGGAGCAAGAATTCATAGGTTTCAAAAGAAGAAAAAGAAACATGAATGAGGTAATATTATGAGAGTTCAATACGAAAAAGAAAATTAAAAATATAGTAAATTTGTGCTTAATAAAACTGAAAATGAAGATCTTAATACTAAATATTGAATTTGGAGTATATAATGACTTAAATATTTAGAGATAAAAAATTAAATTAATAAATAGAAATATTTTGAACTTTAAGTATTTAATATTTTAATTAATTTGATAAATATTTAAAATTAATATTTAAAAAAATATATCAAAACTACTATAGGCTTTTATACTAATTATATTAGTTAATAAACTTAATATATAGAAATATAAATTTGGTATATTAAATAAAAATTAATTAAAATAAATATTAATATTTTTTAACTGATGTATTAAATTATAATTTATTAAGTAATTAATATATATATATAAATTAATTAATGTGATTATATATATATATATATATATTTTGAGAAATAATAAAAAATATACATAAATATATTTTTTCTGTTTCACTTGTAAGGAGAAAAAAATGAAAAAATAATACGACTTTATTTATAGAAGTAATTTTATTAAATTTATAAATGATAAAGTTGATTTTTGGTGATTTTTAATTAGTCATTTAACTTTTTTTTTCACTTTTAAAATAAACTTGATATTTTAGTTTATTATTTTTAACATATTTTCACTTAAGTTTATAAAAATAAGTGATTATAAATATACATTATCAAACTTACCTATTTTAATTAAGTCTTTCATATATTAAATTAAGTGAGAAGTCAAGTTATCAAAACATTGTCTAAACCAAAATTTTCACCATCTTATTCATATCTATAATTGAAGGTGAGTTCAACTTATATATTAGCCAACCTCATAAAAATATTCAGTTACAACTGTTTAAAAATAATGTGATTTACAAAAAAAAACAAAAATTGAAATAGTCAGATAATCAACTTTAATTATCACACTACTAAACTATTTTCTATCATGGGATCATAACATTATCTCTCCCTTCAAATATTCGTCGTCCTCGACGAAGAGACCTTGACATGATCTGCCTCCAATTCTCAACCCCATCTTTAAAGATAACTCATTTCTCTTGTTGTTCTGCAACTACTTTATGCGTTTATGACCTCTTTTCAGCAGGGCAATAAAGGGAACCACTCTCTTTGACAAACATTCAATAATATCCTTTCAATTTCTTTACCGATTGTGGAACCGGTCATGTCCTCATTATCTCCAACTTTTTCGAGTTTGTATCCACTCGATTTTCATCTAATAAATGGCCCATTAGGAAATTTTCATGCACCCTAAGCTACATTTTCCTTTATTGAGGAATAACTTTTTTTGTTATAATGTTGTCAGGACTTGGTGTAGGTAGAAGATGAGCTCATTCCAGCTCACACTGTACACCAAGATGTCATCGAAGATTCATGACAAGTTCTTCTTCTAGACAAGCACCATAGGGGTAGCAAAAGAGCTATGACTCCTTTGTTCAACATATCATTGACTAACTGCTCAATTTTTATTTTTTTAGTGCATGGTTCCAGTATGAGCACATGCACACAAATTTCATGCATTCCTTTAATATGATTCGATGATGTTGTTTCCTAATTGGAGGTAGGTCTTTGGGTTGCTAGAATAAAGTGTTGAAGTCTTCGAGCAGCTTCTAGCGATTCTCAAGAACCTTTTTTGTGCAATTATGGTAAGTGAAATAAATTGGCATTCATGCTCACTCCTTATTTGCACCATGACAACAATACTGTCTATATTTAGTAATTTCTCTAGTTGGTTTCCTTGTATCAGGTTGATTTGTACATGAGTTATACCTTCTAGGACAATGATTATTCCATCCTGTTCAAAATATAGGGTCGGATTTTCAAAATCTTGGGATGAAGGGCTTAAAGTAATCAACCACTAAATGCACATCACAATATCGTACTTTGTCATGGTAAGCACCTTTATGCCTGTTTGATAATCCTTACATTCCATTGACCATTTCAGATTTTGACAAATACTAGAGCAGAATATGTTAGAGCCATTTACCACTCTAACTAAAAACACCTAAGTGGGCAGGGTATTGTAATTTGTATTCTTCATAATCCTATTATTTATAAAGTTATGAGTGATTCATGTATTAAACAGGGTCACCACCGGTAGGTTCTCGATATTACCAAAGATTTGGAGTGTCTGGAAAATCTCAAAATCAATCAAAGCGTGCAAGGAAATAATAAACTCTTCCACTACCATAGGCTGCCTTGGAGAATTGTCAAGAATCGGCTATAAGGTGGCTTCTTCGACACCTAGTAATCTTTCTTGGTCATTAGTAAAGACCATGAATAACTTTAATTTATGCTTGTGGTTGGGTTTCTATTTTTCATGTCAAGTGTAATAGAGGCCTTTCATCCTCTTTGCATCCATTACAGTCGGGTCTATTTGCTTCACGTGGCCCTAATTTATGATGGAAGAAGACGCAAAAGAGGGGTTTAGCTTGAGTTCGGTGGTCCGGTTGGTGCTTGGCCAGGCCGGATGAACAATATGTAGCTTGGGTAGTACTGATGGTTTAACACTACATAAGTGCCCATTGCTCAATAGGGACCTATATGTCACTTCTTAGACTTTGATCATTGACTTGACTTCATTTAAGGACCCGAGGAAACCGTAACCTGATCACATTTGAGATTTCCTCCCTCAATCCGGACATATAATAGTCTATAACATATTCCCTTAGAATACTATATAGTTTTTGGGAAACTGTCATGTATAGAAGATTGTATTCTTAGACATAACTGACGTGTTACAGGTGCATGAATTGCCTCATGGGAGTGTCATTTATGGAAGGACCGAACTGAAACAAGAGGTCTCTCTTGAACACATCCCATGTCATGACTTCTTTATGGTTGTGTTGATGAAGATATGACACATATCACATTATTGCTCAAACATTGCCTTTTAGCACTAACAAACTTGCACAATTCATGCACCATTCCAGAACGACACATTGGTCTATACTTAAACGGGTGCTTCATTATCTAGCGAACTCTTACGACAAAGGCATTTTCATCTCGGCATTTGCTATGGTAACCCTTCACGCTTACTCAGATGCAGATTGAGCGGGTGATAAGGATGATTATATCGTCACTATTGGTTACTTTTTATATCTCGGTAGCACTCCCATATCTTAGAGCTCATAGAAACAATGTTATGTTGCTCGTTCCTCAACCGAAAGAGAATACAAAGCCTTAGATGACACAATTAGTGAACTTCTATGGTTCCTATTCTTGTTCACTAAACTTGGTCATCTGCCTGTTAGAGTATAATATATTATATTTGTAAGATATATCACAACATTATAAATTGTGATAATATCAATATTATATTATTTAGTTTCCTTATATGTCAATTATAATATCTATGTTATAGACATAATCTATGCAACCATGAATAACAATTTAATATAATATTTCTCTCTTTAGTTTAATATGGTATCAGAGCCAGGTTATTGTTCTTGAGTCAATCAAGTGATATTCTTCTGTTGCCTCCATCAATAGTTACCTTAGCCATTGATGGAGGGCTTTAATAATTTATTATTAATATTTGTTATGTCAGTGTTCTTAAGTAACTTATTTGGGGTCTTGGATTTTGTTTTAGTGAATTTGTTGTCATCTAGTTGGATTGAGGATTTTAGTAGTTTGATTGGTCTTTGTTTAATTGGTTTTGGTTTTTTTGTTGAGTAAAGGGAGTTGAATTAGGTTTGGGGTTTCCCTAAGTTTGTAATGTTTGGTTTGGTTTGATTTGGTTTGGTTTAGTTGTTGTGGGTTGTTGATTTTAGTTTGGTTTTTTGGTTTTGGTTTGGTTGTTAATTTTGGTTGATCTGAATCGAAGAAGAGCTGTTTTTCGGTGGATGGTCAATGGATTGTGCAGAAGAGAAGAGAAGGAAGAGAAGAAGATTAAGAATGCTATGTAACTTTTTATTGTTCGCGCTTTCGTTTTCTGATTGTCAAACTATCAATGCTTATTATTGTTGCATTGTGAGTTTGAGTGGGGATGTTAGAGTATAATATATTATATTTGTAAGATATATCACAACATTATAAATTGTGATAATATCAATATTATATTATTTAGTTTCCTTATATGTCAATTATAATGTCTATGTAATAGACATAATCTATGTAACCATGAAAAACAATTCAATATAATTTTTCTCTCTTTAGTTTAACACTTCCCACAACCAATTCGGTTATCTATTGTGATTAGGGGTGAGCATTGGGTGGTTTAATCCAAAATTCAATCCAATCTGAATCCTAAATACTAATTCGGATTGGATATTTCGGATTGGACTGAGATCGGATCGGATTGAGTTCGGATTGAATTAAATCGGTTTGGATTAGGATTATCCAAACTATCTAAATAAAAAAATATTTTTTAATTAATTTTCTTTAAATTAAATTTCATCTCAATATAATATATATTTTACCTATCATCACTTACAACGATATTTTTTTATTTTTATTTTTATTATTTTTTTCAGATTCAAATTTAATAATAATAAAAAATTTGAATTTAAAAAAAAAATTAAAAAAATTTTTAAAAAAAAAATTTTAAAAATTAAAAAAAAAATTGTTGACTAATTTCAAGCTGATATATATAAATATTTTTTAGTTTGGATTATCCAAACCATTTTCAATCCAATCTGTATCCGATCCGTTTAATTAGTAAAATGGTTTGGATTACGGATTGGATAAACTTAGTTTGAATTTTATACGGATCGGACAAAACGGATTGGTTTTACCCATTTGTTCACCCCTAATTGTGATAATCTCGGTATTACATATCTCAGTGTTAATCCTGTTTTTCACTCTCATATGAAACATATAGCTTTAGCCTATCATTTTGTTCGTGAAAATGTTCATAAAGGCATGTTTTGGGTATCTTTTGTGTCTATTGATGATCAACTTGCTGGTATACTCACAAAGTCACTATTTCGACCTCGATTTGACTCCTTATTGTCCAAGTTGCGTCTCTCTTCTAGATCGTCCAACTTGCGGGAGGATATCAATTATAATAATTAATTATTTAATTTCCTTTTATTTAGGCTAAATTGGTGAAGTTAGGAAATATAATTTTCTCCGAAATTCTAGGTGCTTAATTTATTGTTTTATTCTCATTCTTCCCATATTTATCAAACTCTTATAAATAGGAAATTGTAAATATTGTAATATATATAATTCATTCTAAACATTCTTTTCTACCGACACATGGTGCATAATAAGGAGAGGTTGGTATGTGCATGTAATTGACTCTTGGGTCGTCAATTCAGTAGGTCATGGGTGCACAATGTAGCACCATAGTTGAACTTCTCTTCGGTCTAACTCCATGATATCTCCAGTTAGCCCTTACGCCCTCCATTGAGCTTCTAGTGAATTATTCCTCATTGTGTTGCGGACATTTCAGTATAAGGTTCATCTGTTTTGGTGCATCCTATCTCCACCTTTCATTTGTTGAACCCGCACTTCCCTTAGTTGCCTCGGATAACACCTCTTCGGACTTTGGATGCGAACTAATGTTGCTACAAGAGGAATGATGGGTTGAGGATTATACCTAGTTGTGGATGGGTTCTTTGTTGTCGTTTTGGTATGTTATGGACATGATTTGGTTGCTAGTAGCCCAACCAATCTTTATGCCAACCTAATGTGTCTTTTTGATCTTTGGATTTTGAAGTTAAAGAAAATTTGCTGCATGGGAAGCTAAATAAGAGGATGCCCGTAATGTCCGGTTACCAATTTTAACCGCTTGGTGATGAAGACAAGAGGATCCATGCACATGCATGCATGGCTTCGGTCAACTCGTCCGTTGACTTGGGCTTAGGCCCTATATGGTTTCCCAAAACTTGTTTATTTTTATTCATTATGATTATTTTATATTCTTTTAGCAAAAATAAATACATAAAAATTCGATTAATGTCAAAAATCATACCAACCTATTATATTGGGTTTATTTATTTATTATGGCATTTAACACTAGTAAAAAATCGACATTTACCGACGGTTTTTACCGAAGGTTTTATAAAACTCTCCTAATTGATCCCGAGATGAACAAACTTTCGTTAATAAAAATAGATTCCGAGAGGGGTGTAAAACCTTCGAGTTTACTAATTATTACCGAAAGTTCTTTGAAGAACTTTCGGTTTTTACCTTCCCAAAAAACCAAAAATAATTCTAAGTGTTGGATGTGGGTTAATTGCGAAGGTTTTTACAAAAACCTTCGGTTTTGAAATCCCGGGGTTTTTAATTGCGAAGGTTATTCAAAGAACCTTCGGTTTTACCTTTTTTGAAATTCTCTTTTCCGAAGGTTTTCCAAAAACCTTCGGTTTTGGCTCAATTAAAAATAATTCTAAGTTTGGTAATGGTTTTTTCCGAAGGGTTTTTAATAAACCTTCGGTTTTGACTAAAATCAAAACCGAAAGTTATATGAAAACCTTCGGCATCTACCTCTATAAATACAAACCCTAACCCTTCTCTTTTTCATTCCACTCTCTCCTTTCTCTCTCTCTCGCGCCGCAGCCGCCTCCTTCACGCCGCTTCTTCTCTTCTCGCGTTCAGGTTTGTTTCATTTGTTTTTTTTTTGTTTTTTATTATTATATTTAGATTTCTTAAGTTTATATATATATATATTATCTAGATTTAGGCTAGTTTAAACTATTTGTTTGTTTCATTGATTTAGATTTGTCTATACGTTATTGTTTAGATTAGATTTAGGTTAGTTTGTTAAATATATATGATTTTGTTAGTTTTGTTATTTTGTTTGATTGAAGTTATATATATTAGATTTAGGTTACGGTTATTTTGTTTGATTAATATATATATATATATATATATATACATATATCTGAAATGCATTTAGGATGGGTGATTCATGGAATAGTCTTCGGCGTACACCGGAGAAACTGCCTCCGTGTTACCAGAATTTGCTAGCACAAACAGAAATTATGGCACGTGAGGAAGAGGTGAGATAGATGATGCTGGAAATGGAGCAAATCCGATTGAGGGATGCGGAAAGAGGCCGATTGCTGAGTGAAATTAAAGCGGACAGGGCTGAAATGGCCCAGAGATTAGAGAATCTCGAACAGGAACTTGTATTGTTGAGGAGTCGACTGAATCAACCACCCCCTCCTCCCACCCCATCTAATAATTTCTAGATTAATTATGTGTTTATTAGTTTTCTGTACGAACGATGACATTAATTTTTATGTGTTTTGTTTTAATATTCATGAATTATTATTATTATCTTTGGTTTGGTTTTAATATGTTTTTCATGCATTATTTTATTTTTGTTTTCTTTTCACCTTTTTTTTAAAAAAACAGCATGGCCAAAACCGAAGGTTTATTTGAAAACCTTCGGTTTTGACCCTCGTTTAAAAAAATCTAAAAAATTTCTAAGTATGGGGAAGGGTAAAAACCGAAGGTTTTCAAATAAACCTTCGGTTTTGACCCCTGTTTAAAAAAATCTAAAAATTTCTAAGTATGGGGAAGGGTAAAAACCGAAGGTTTATTTGAAAACCTTCGGTTTTGACCCCTGTTTAAAAAAATCTAAAAATTTTCTAAGTGTGGGGAAGGGTAAAAACCGAAGGTTTATTTGAAAACCTTCGGTTTTGACCCATGTTTAAAAAAATCTTAAATTTTTCTAAGTATGGGGAAGGGTAAAAACCGAAGGTTTTCAAATAAACCTTCGGTTTTGACCCCTCTTTAAAAAAATCTTAAATTTTTCTAAGTATGGGGAAGGGTAAAAACCGAAGGTTTTTAAATAAACCTTCGGTTTTGACCCCCTATTTAAAAAAATCTTAAATTTTTCTAAGTATGGGGAAGGGTAAAAACCGAAGATTTTCAAATAAACCTTCGGTTTTGACCCCTGTTTAAAAAAAATCTTAAATTTTTCTAAGTATGGGGAAGGGTAAAAACCGGAGATTTTCAAATAAACCTTCGGTCTTGACCCCTGTTTAAAAAAATCTTAAATTTTTCTAAGTATGGGGAAGGGTAAAAACCGAAGGTTTTCAAATAAACCTTCGGTTTTGACCCCCTGTTTAAAAAAATCTGAAAATTTTCTAAGTACGGGGAAGGGTAAAAACCGAAGGTTTTCAAATAAACCTTCGGTTTTGACCCCTATTTAAAAAAAAATTAAATTTTTCTAAGTATGGGAAAGGGTAAAAACCGAAGGTTTATTTGAAAACCTTCGGTTTTGACCCTTCCTAAAAACATTCTGTTTAAGGTCAGGACCGAGAGGTTTTCTTAAAACTTTCGGTGAAACCCTTAAAAACCGAAAGTTATACTATTAACTTTCGGTGTTATCAAATCATAATTTGGAAAATTAATTGGTTTGATACATTCCAATCTAGAATCTTAACTAATCTAATCAAGTGTGAGTTGTTTTTTAAAAATTAAGATTGTGTTTAATGTTAAAATGTTTATGATTGTGTTTGATTATATAAAGAAGTGTATTTATATGTTTATGTTTATGATGACATGAATGTGTATAAAGTTTGATCATATGGCTTATGTAATGTGTTAAAGTTATTAAATGTGTTAAATTAATAATGTTCAAATTCATTAGAAGATTAAAAACCAATTAATTTAACAATTTATGAAATGGTAATTCCGAGAGTTTAGAGTAAAACTTTCGGAAATACCCATAAAAACCGAGAGTTTTATGATTAACTCTCGGAATTACTATGTCACAAATTGTTAAATTAATTGTTTTTTTTGTTATAATCTAGACTCCTAACTAATATTATCAAGTGTGTGTTTTATTTGAAAATTTTAGATTGTGTTTAATGTTAAAATGTTCAAGAATGTGTTTGATCATAAAGAGAAGTGTATATGAATGTTTATGTAGGATTATCCTATGTATTGATGTAATGTTTGATCATATGGATTGTGAAATGTTTTAAGGATATCAAATGTGTTAAATTAATATTGTTCAACGTTATTAGAAAGTGAGAAACCAAATAATTTAACAATTTGTCATGTTGTAAAACCGAAAGTTAAATATATAACTTTCGGAAATATGCATAAAAAACGACAGATTTACCAAAACCTCTCGGTTTTGTGTATTTAAATTTAATTGTAAAAATGTAAAAAAATAATCAAAACCGAGAGTTATATGAAAACTCTCGGAATTTAAACAATCAAAAACCGAGAGTTTTCGTATAACTCTCGGTTTTGATTATTTTAATAAAAACCGAGAGTTATATGAAAACTCTCGGAATTAATTAAATAAAAACCGAGAGTTTTCATATAACTCTCGGGAATCAACTATTTAATTAAAAAAACTCTTCTCTTTCTCTTTTCCCTGTTTCTTCTCCCTTATCACTTTCTCTCTCCCGCCGCTTCTCTTCGCCAGCGCCGCCAACAAGAAGCCCCCGCCATCCGATCGACGACTCCCTCCGGCTGAAGAAGACGACGCCGCCCGTAGAAGACTACGCCGCCAAGACGCCGCCCCTGTTGAAGCCGCGAAGACGCCTCTCCGGTTGAAGATCTGCCGCGGATCCGGTTGAAGAACTGCCGTCGCGCCTCCGCCGCTCTCAGCCGTGCCTCCGCCGTCCATCTGATTGAAGGTCAGTTTCTAACTTTTAGGATTATTTACATATATAAGTGTTATATATGTTAGATTTTAGGGTTAGTTTTTAGGATTTGTTAGATTTAGGAATTATTAATGTTATTATTGAATCTGATTGGTTATATATGTTAGATTAATGTTATATATGTTAGATTTGGTTTTTATATGTTAGATTTGGTTTGTAATCTGATTGGTAATTGTTAGATAAATTCATACCGGTTCGAATAAACCTAACTTAAACAAACTTCCCATGCAGGAACAAGGAACCGGACCGGATGAACAAAAGAAAACCAACTGAAGAAACCGAACCGGTCAAGTTACCATACCGATCAAGAGTATTCGGAGCATGACCAAACAAAGGAAGGATCGGCCAAAGCTTAAAACCAGATCCATCAAACAGCCGATCATCTACAAGACAAGAATAACCGGAAGAAGTCCGGTTACTTCACTACCAAAGACATTCGGCCAAGTCAAGAGGCCGACCAGTACAAGAAGACACTTTGGGTATCTGTTGAGAATGATACCAAAGGAACAGACTGAATACTTCCATATCCATGCAAGTCTGAGGAAAGACTGTAGGCTGCAGAAAACAGTACTACCGGATCCTTCTACTTCGGGATAAGCCAGAAAGGAAATCTTCAAAGTACAGACAACTGTCCAAGCAGACAGTGCCTACATTGAGTAAAAGACAAACCCAGCAGGTTTGCCTTACAGACCGGCAGGTCTGAAACAGGATACCAGGTCTGAGACAACCGGCAGGTCTGAGACACTGAATCACTGCACCTCTGATCAGCCAATCAGATTCAAGGCTTTGAAATATGACCGTTGGCATATTTCACCTATAAAAGGAGGCAGTTGCAGAAGAGTAAATGCGGGACATTAAGTGAGACAAGTGAAGCGTTGAGAGCATTTACTACAAGTGATAACAGTGTGGTATTCTAAGAAAGCCTAAGTGCTAAATTCTAAGTGTGTGTTACAATTTCGGTGTGAATTGTAAGAGTGTTATCGAGCAGGAAATAAGTCTCGATCGGATTGTACTTGTATTCCTTAGTGAATATCCTTCTCGCGGCTTCGAGAGGAAGGGGTGACGTAGGAGTTTTATCTCCGAACATCCATAAAATCTGTTGTGTTATTTACTTTCTGCTGGCTTCGTTACATAACCGACTAACTTAACCATACCGCTCCAAACCAACTCCATACTGACCATACCGAATATCCAGATAACCGAAACCGACCCACCACTCTTCAAATCTCCATCATCCGAAACCGACTCCGCCTATCATACACGTGTACCGCTTCAACTTGAAAGCAAACCTCTTCCGCGCTTGAACCTAGTTCAAGGGTTTGTGACAGGTTGTGTAGTATTGAAACCCCGGTGTTAATCTCTAACCGGATTAACCACCACCCTACGAGTAAGAACCGCTAACCGGTCCAACCCCCGGTCCACCAGCGGCGACCTAGATCCTAACAGTAATATATGTTAGATTAATGTTATATATGTTAGATTTGGTTTGTAATTGTTAGATTTAGGTTGATTTATGTTAGATTTTGTTTAATTTAGGATTATGGTTTAAAATTGGTTTTTATTAGTTTAGATAGGTTTGATTTTGGTTTGATTGAGGTTTGATTTTGGTTTGATTTATATTAGATTGGTTTGATTTTGGTTTGATTTAGGTTAGATTGGTTTGATGTTGGTTTGATTTTGGTTTGATTGAGGTTTGATTTTGGTTTGATTTAGGTTAGATTGGTTTGATGTTGGTTTGATTTTGGTTTGATTGAGGTTTGAGTTAGGTTAGATTGGTTTGATGTTGGTTTGATTTTGGTTTGATTGAAGTTTCATTTTGGTTTGATTTAGGTTATATTAGTTTGATGTTGGTTTGATTGAGGTTAGATTTTGGTTTGATTTATGTTAGATTGGTTTAATGTTGGTTTGATTGTAATTTTTTTTTGTTATATTGTGTTACATTTATGTATAATATGTTTTATATTGAGTTTGATTATATTTATTGTTATCAGGTTTCATCCACCGTCTAGTGAAGATCGTCGAGCTTCCTCCACCTTCAGCCGCCTCCTCCACCGTCGCCGCCGACACAACTGCTAAATAAGGTAAGTTTTAAATGTTTTTAATGAATGAATGAATTGAATTGAATGAATGAATGAATGAATTAGAATTGAATTGTTTGGATTAGATTGGATTTTAGGTATAAATTGAATTCTGTATGATTGTAATAGTGTTGGATTAGATTTGAATTAAAGTTAGGTATGAATTTTGTATGAATGAATTAGATTTTAGTTGAGAATTGCATTGTTTTGATTAGATTGGATTTTAGGTATGAATTGTGTATGATTGAAATAATGTTGAATTTGATTTGATTTTAAGTTAGGTATTAATTATGTATGAATGAATTAGATTTTAGGTGAGAATTGAATTGTTTTGATTAGATTGGATTTTAGGTATGAATTGTGTATGATTGAAATAGTGTTGAATTATATTTGATTTGAAGTTAGGTATTAATTATGTATGAATGAATTAGATTTTAGGTGAGAATTGCATTGTTTTGATTAGATTGGATTTTAGGTATGATTGAAATATTGTTGGATTAGAAACAAGTTTAGGTTAGATTTATTATAAGATAAATGAAAGTCTAATTAAGTAAATTAGACTTAATTAGATTTATTAGATTGGATTAGTCTAATGCGGGTTGTTTTCCATTTTATTAGAAATATGGAAGTACCCGATAAAAGCTGGATGACCTTACGTCGAGATCATCCAGATTACGAGGAAGGTGTTGACAAATTCCTCGAGTATGCTGTTAGGAATACATCCCGACAAACCGTGAAATGTCCCTACGTGAAATGCTTGAACACGCCGTTTATGGAAATAGACGAAGTGAAGACTCACCTCATCGTTTATGGAATAAATGTTCATTATGAGTATTGGTATTTTCATGGAGAAAGAGACGTACTACTCAAGTGGTTAATGACGATGTCGATGAAGATGTCGATGACTTAGATGATGATGATGATGATGATGATGACGATGATCAGTCGGAGGATGCCATGCCGGAATTCAACGATGCGAGACAGGAGATGAATAATACAGTTAATGAAGAGGTCAATGAAGAACGTTATATGCATGAATTTATAAACGATATGTTCCCCAACGTTAATGACGTCCCGAGCAACGATGAACCAGTCGAAGATGCGCATAGATTTTATAAATTGCTTGATGATTGCAAACGGCCATTGTATGAAGGTGCTCGAATAACGAAACACTACTGAAACTACTTCACATAAAAAATGTATGTCAATGGACGAATTCTTCGTTCGATATATTGTTGCGTCTACTTAAAGACTACATATTACCGATTGACGCTCAATTGCCAAACTCATACTACAAAAGTAAAAAATTCATTACTGATATCGGGCTTAAATATGACAAGATAGACGCATGTAAGAACAACTGTATGCTATTTTGGAAGGATGACATAAATGAAGATTCTTGTAGTGTTTGCGGTCTTTCAAAGATGGAAAGTCGACCAAACAAGTGGGACAGTTCGAGAGAAGCAAAATGGGAAATTCATTCCAAAAAAGGTGTTGAGATATTTCCTTTTAATACCAAGACTGCAAAGACTATACATGTCCTCAAAAACGGCTCCAATGATGAGATGGCATAAAGAAGGAAGAGTTGATAGTGATACGTTGAGACATCCCGCTGATTCCTTAACTTGGAAGACGTTTGATGAAAATTATACAGATTTTGCTTCAGAATCTCGAAACGTAAGACTGGGTTTATCAAGCGATGGGTTTCAACCATTTGTAAATGGGAAAAAATCATATAGTGTTTGGCCGGTTATTCTCGTTCCTTATAATGTGTCACCCACGACTTGAATGGATTCTAGCAATTTCATTTTATCTATGTTAATTCCGGGTCCAAAGAGTCCGGGAGATGCAATTGACATATTTCTCCAGTCATTGATCGAAGAGTTGCATGAACTGTGACAAACAGGTGTGAAAACGTTTGATGCACACACACCTCGCAATACTTTAACATACGAGCGGCGTTGTTGTGGACCATTAACGACTTTCCCGCCTATGCGAATTTATCAGGCTGGAGTACGAAAGGTAAATTCGCTTGTCCTTGTTGTAACAACGATACAGTATCTCTTCGATTGGTTCATAGTTCCAAACAATGTTACTTGGGTCATAGACGCTTCCTTCCACCGAAGCACAAATACAGAAGGGATAAAGAGTCGTTTGATGGTCGAACTGATTATAGAGATCCCCTTAGATTGTTAACGGGGCAAGAAAGTTACGAGCAAGCACGAGACCTAGATGACATAATTCTTAGTACGAATCTGAGCAAGAGAACTAAGATATATCATGAAACGCGGGGAGACAATTGGAACAAACTTAGCATTTTCTTTTGCCTGCCTTATTTGAAATCACTATTATTGAGACATAATTTGGATGTGATGCATATTGAGAAAAATATTTGTGATAGCGTGTTGGGAACAATAATGAATGTGAAAGAGAAGACTAAAGATGGTCCTAAAGCCCGTAAAGACTTAGAACTCTTGGGCATAAAATCATGGTTACATCCTATAAATGATGAAGGAGTTGTTCATTATCTAGAAGCGCCTTTCACTTTGACATCCGAAAATAAAAAACGTCTTTGTAACTTCTTGAAAGATCTCAAGTTGCCTGATGGTTTTTGCTCAAATATCGGCGGTTGTGTAAATTTGGAAGATAAAAAGATTTCGGGATTAAAGAGTCATAATTGTCACATTTTATTGGAATATCTTATTCCTTTAGCAACTCGTGGATTACTTCCATATAATGTGTATGATGCGTTAGTAAATTTGTCTCGTTTCTTTCGGTTGTTGTGCTTCAAAGAGTTGATTCAAGAGGACCTCGAACAATTGTACATGGATATTACATTGACACTTTGCAAATTTGAAATGATTTTTCCGCCGTCAATCTTCGACATCATGATGCATCTCCCAGTTCACTTGTCATTTGAGGCTTTGCTTGGAGGACCTGTTCAGTATCGATGGATGTATCCGTTTGAACATTACATGGGTACAATGAAAAGATATTTGCGGAATAATAACCACCCCGAAGCCTCTATAAGCGAGAGCTATCTTGTTAATGAGAGTATTAGTTTATGTGCCAGGTATATGGAGGAACAAGAGCAAGAAAATGCACAACCTGGAATCTCGGGCATTTCAATATTTGCATCGTTGGAAGACCTATCTAACGGAAAAGTATACAACTTGGATTATATCGATCGAGTGACAGCTCATTCTTACATTTTGAAAAATTGTCCTGAAGTAGAACCTTTTTACATGTAAGATTCGATGTTGCTGTTACTAATTAGCATTAAAGAGTGTGCTATTTAATATTCGATCTATTTGCAGAGATTATAACAACGAGTCCAGTGGAGAAACGTTTTCCGCCTATTTCAAGTATCGAGTGAGTAAATTATAAACCATATATCCTAACTCTTTTTATTCATTTTAACAACTTCATTTCGGATACATATATAGGTCGCCCATTTAGCAGAATTTAACAACATATCAAGAGACCTCAAGATCTTAGGATAAGGTCCAAGTATGTACTCGTCTATGTATGTTTGGTGTAAAGTAAACGGATACAAATTATGTACAGAAAAACACGACGAAGGTTTGACCACTCAAAATAGTGGGGTGGTTGTTGAGGGGTACAACGGGTCTGAAACTATGTTATACTACGGAGTTTTAACGGATATAATCGAAGTACAATACTTTTCTCACAAACGAGTTGTTTTATTCAAGTGTAAGTGGTTTGATACACACTCGGGGGAACTAGGAGTGAAAGTGGATAAATATGGCTTCGTAAGTGTAAATGTAAACCGAATTTTGAAAACCCAAAGTCAAGACCCGTATATATTGGCGAGTCAAGAGAAACAAGTATTCTACGCCCCTGATATGTCAGCCCGACCCGGTTGGAAGATTGTGACAAAAATAAAACTACGGTTTACAAACATATAGTTCAGATTAATTAATTAGGTAGATTTATGTTTTTTACTTTATATTCATTCTTATTACTACTTTATTTCAATTATTCACTCATTTTTATTAATGGTGTGCATTAAGAATGTCTGAAGGTCCTAAAACAACTTGGAAGAGTATGAGGAAAACATCCAAGAAATTGGATAAAAGCTACCAAAACCTACCAAAACCTACTTGCCCAATCCGAGACCTTAAAGCTCCAAGGATCGTCTTCTAGAGACCAACCACCTATTGTTGTGGTCCCGATAGCTACTGCTCCCCCAACAGACGAGGATGTTGAGGCTAGTGAGCTCCAAGAGTTTATAAAGAGCACGTTTGCTGATATGGTGGATGACGATGAGGCTGAAGACGAAGGTCTCGAGGAGCCTATCGAGGAAGGTGACGAGGAGGAGCACGGTTCCACTCCCGACCCATCATCGACAGGTAACTCATTTACAAATTAGTTAGTGTTTCAATTGATTGACATATCTAATTATGATTTTGATAATTTTGAAGAATCTTCTGCCCGCAAGAGACGGGGGAAAAACAAGAATATTGCGTTGTCTAAGAGGGTAGCGGGGACAAGGATTCCTCTTACGTTTAGAGAGAAGGATGTGAGGCCAGGTGGTACAGACGTGGGAAGAACACGGTGGTCTAGACATGTGGGGTCGATTATCCGGGACCCCGCAGCCGTCTCACACCGTCTTCTAAAGTGGAAGGCTTTAAGTGCAGACCAATTGGATTCACTGTGGACTGCTATCAAGGTAATACTTATTACTTGATTATACATTACGTCATTAAATAATTATTTTTAACATTTGAATGTTATTTTTTTCAGGATCCGTTCGAAGCTACTAATGGTGATATTGAGTCTTTTCGAAAGACCGGATTGGGACACGCCAATCAGATATGGGATAGATGACAGTCAGATTTGAACAAGACATATATCCGCGTCCACAAAGGAGACGAGGCGGCGGTACTGGCTAATCCTCCACCAGACTACGATCGAGATGATTGGGAGTTTGTGTGTCGCAACCATTTCTTCACAGAAAAATTTAAGGTACGGTTTCATAATTCAAATAAAAGCTGATATTAATTAATCTAACTTCATTTTTTATTTCAAATACAGAAAAACAGTCGTACAAATATTATTAACAGGAAGAAGCTGAAATTCCCACATCGAACGGGAAGTAGACCGTTTGCACAAATTGAAGAAGAGTTGGTAAGTACATTATTTGTAATAACTTAATCTAAAGATTGTTATTAATTATATAAATCATTTATTTCAACAGGCGATTGAAATGGAACGGGCACCGTTTGTCATTGAAGTATTCAAGAGGACCCGTACCCCAAAACCGACAAAAGAAAACCCAACACCCGTCCCGGACGAACACGTGCAAGAGAAAATTGTAAGTGAATTGAATATGCCTAGTTTTTTATTATAGAAATGATACTTTATTTCAATTGTGCAGGTTGAGATGGAGGAGGTTGTTAGTAACGAACCGGGAATATTGGATTTTGAATTGACGGAGAGGGTGTTCGGACAACAAAAACACGGGGTAGTGTTCGAATGGGATCAGGCGTCCGGCCCACACACTTTCGTGAGGATCGTCGAAGTGGAAACAGTTCACAGCGAAACAATGAGCGATTGTTAGAAGAGAATCAAATAATGAAGCTCAAGCTGGAGGAACTGGAGAAGAGGGATGAAGAAAGAAGGCGCAAAATGGAAGAAATGCAAGCGGAAAAGGAAGAAATTGTGACAAGAATGGAGAGGGAAAAGTTAGAGATGAACGCAAGAATGGAGAGAATCGAATTGTATATGAGGCAACAATCACCTCCTCCCCCCACAAGCTAAGGTTGTTTCGATTCAAAACATGTTTTCATTAGTAGTTGTGTCAATTTGAATTTATAACAGATTGTTCGGATTATTAGTTTGGTTGCGAATTTTGTAATGATAATGATCATTTAATGTGATCGTTTAATGTATGTGGCATTTCTTTTATTATTGATATATTGGTTTGGCTGAACAGATTTTGGTTGCGAGTAAAATAATTCGCACATTTTTAAAAATTTACGGGAAAAAACCGAAAGTAATATTGAAATCTCTCGGTTTTTCTTCAAATGGAAAAACCGAGAGATATTAGAAAACTCTCGGTTTTATCCATTTGAAGAAAACCGAGAGTTATTAGAAAACTCTCGGTTTTTCCACAAAGAGAAAAGCCGAAAGTTTTCATATAACTCTCGGTTTTCTCCATTTGAAGAAAAACCGAGAGTTATTAGAAAACTTTCGGTTTTCTTCAAATGGAGAAAACCGAGAGTTATATGAAAACTCTCGGTTTTTCCACAAAGAGGAAAATCGAAAGTTTTTCAATTACCTTTCGGTTTTACTCTAGGGTATCTAAACCGAAAACTCTACAATATCTCTCGGTAAATGCCCAATTATTTTTAACGAAAGAGTCAATACCGAGGGATGGCGAGAGTTACCAAAATCTTCGGTAATGTGTCTATACCGAAAGTTATAGGGTCAAAACCGAGAGTAAAAACTCTCGATTTTGACCCCTTTTTCACCGGTGTAATGTAGCTTATGTTCATCCAAATTAATCCTTATCGATTAAAAATGCGATTTTCGAATTAATCTTTTATATAAATCTCGATTCACAAGATCATTGTATGAAAATCATATCGTTTTGAAATTATTTTAAAGTTGTATGTTCGGGTGTCAAAATCGAATGTCTACACTATTTTTTTCAAAACAATTATTTATTTTACATCCCATACAATGAGTCTGTATAAAAAATTTAGAAAATAATTTATTGGTTCGACATTATTTGAAATTTATATATTATAAAGTAAAAAATGAGTGTACACACTACCGTTTGAGTTTATTTAAAATTTATTAGAATTTAATTAATTTATAATTCGATTGATACAAAATTGGTTTTAAATTAATTATTTATTTTAATTAAATCTAATAAGTTAATTGTTGGTTTAGGATTATTTGAAATTTTAATTAGGGTGTAAGGGTAAAAAATGAGTGTCCAACCCCTTTGTTGAGTCTTCCTCTTCCCTCTTCCTTAGATAGTTTATTTGATTTTGGCTCAAAATTTTCAATTTTTGATCGACGGCTATTGATAAAAAAAAGTTTTGAAATTTTTTTGTTAAATAAATGACAAAGATCATTTTATCTAATACCCCAACCAAAATACCAACTAACTCCTAAATTTGTTATTAAAAGTTTTATAACTAAAATGAAAAAGTATAAAATTAGCCTCGATAGAAGCATCTCAAAGGATGGGTCGATTTAAATAGATTACTAGTTTCATTAGGAAGGTGTTGAACAATTAGAGGAAAAAAATGGAGAGAACCCCAATTTAGCATTGTTAGAGCTTGAGTGGTCGATTTTTTTAGTTGGAACTCGATTGATCGAGGTTGGTTGATCCTAGACGGTCTTGTAGGATCCTAGTAAGATGTGTGAGCAGTCATAAATCATCATTCACAAGATAGAGTCCTCAATTTGTAAGAACCGATTTCATTGAATTTTTTTAATTGTGTAATAAGATTGTTCTTCTATTGAATTGAGTTTGTAGAACTATTCTAAATACATCATTAGTTGATTATTGATTTTTGGATTGCTTAAACCTTGGTATGGGTTATAGGAACTTCTTGGTTGGATAGTTTAGGTGCAACTCTTTTAACCCAAGTTCAATTGGAACCCAAATCTTTTCAATCCAAAATTAATATAAACTGAACTATTTAACTTAAACCATTAATTTTGAGTTGGATTAAAGTTGGAATTCGGATCCAACTAGTTGCTAACCCTTAATTATTAATGTGAGTTGCTTGCTTACCATATAATTAGTCAAGATGGGATAATTAAACATTTGGTATATAACAAAATAACATATTAAATGTCATTTTTAAATCATAAATAAAATACAAATTTTCTTCTTTAGAATAAAATAATTTTATATTCTATATGTGACCACTTTGAGTTTAAAAGGAGATTATAGCGGTGATGTGTCATATTAGTTATTCTTTAATACTCAAAAAAAAAAAATTGTTTCATATTATCATGTTTTTCATATATTTTAAGTTATTTAAAGAAAAAAAATCAAATATGAAATAAAATTTTATTTTGATGAAAAAATAAAAATTTTAAATTAAATTATTATTATTTTATTTTGTATATAATAATTAAATTGTATTTTTTAATAATTTAAATAGTTGAGCTAATAAAAGCTAAAAATCAAATAACATTTTTAATGCTTTGTATTATTTTTATCCTATTTATTAACATTTTTAGTATCTGAAATAACAAATAAGAATATAATAATCCTTAAATTAACTAGCATGATGCTCTTGCAACGCAAGGATTAATAAATTTTGCATTTTCTTTTATTTTTGTTGTCATCATTTTTTCATTATCATTCGTCTAGTGAACGTCTTAAGTAAAAATGTTCAAAAATAAACCATTTTAGTTTTAATGTACTCTAAAGAGTTTTTATTTTTAAAATTATTATATCTGACAAATTGAATATAAAATACAACATATACAAAATTGAAATATACGATATTCGTCTCTCTATTATCGTTGTTGTCATCATCATAATCATTACATATTTAACCGTCAATATACTTTGTTTCCCGGACTTCATTTCCAATATTTTGCACCAAAATCATCTAATATCATTATCGTGTTATCTTACCTCCACTTCAGAAAACAAATACAATCTCTCATCTCATAATCTCACATTTTTATACTTCGATCAAATACATGTCTCAATTCATACTCTTATATTTTTAATCACTAATATCACTTTAGAGCATAACGAAAACTGTCTCATCTCACCATTTCATAAATTTTCTAGATTTCAAGATTGACATTACTTAAAGTTGTAAGTCATTCATTTTGCTTTTATCTAAAGGAATAATGTTAGACTACTTTACACACTATTAACATCATTTTAATCCCTTACTATGACCTCTTTTACTCCAATTCGACAAACCAACCACCAAATCTCAATCGACAAATCAACCACCAATTTTAATCGACCCACCAATCCCCATATCTTATGACCTTAATGGTCAAATTAACTATCTCTAACATTATCAATATTTTTTACCATCACTTTGTCCCACCAATTTCATGTTGGTTAACCAATAATCTCATTACATATTTATTTACCAATCTCATGATTTTACTTTCACTTTAACCATCTTTGTTTTTCATAAAAGTTGCGTATAACAAGTTTTGTTTTGAACATTGGTCTTTATTATGTATTATGGATTCTTTAACCACTAAAACATATATAATTTATATTTATAATTTTGTGTATATATATATAATTTATATAACTTTTAAAGTTTTTATATTATTAATTATGCAAATATATGTATTTATTTTTTATAATATATAATAAATAATTATTATTTTAATAAAATTTAATTAAATTTTAAAATTTATTAATTTTTGAAGTTGATTATATATATAAAATATATAATATAAATGTATTATTATTAGGGAAATTTGACGAAATAACCCTCATAAGAGGGTTATTTCCAAATTTAGCATAGACCAAATAAAATTTTCAAATATAACCTTTTGCCTATGGAAAAATACTATTTTTCCCTCAAATTAAAAAAATAAAAAATGGGAATGTCAGTGGCACTTTCAGTTTCTTGTCTCCCATTTCCCTCCCTCTCCACCAACGTCCTTCATCAACGTCCTTCATCATCGCTGTGAAGAACGATCCAACAAAACCAAGGAAACCGGAACGTCTTCAACATTCAGGTTAGTTTTTTGTGTTTCCGTTTTCGTTGCCTTCGTCGCCTTCGTCGTTTCATCGCTGAAATGGAAGAATGTTTAGGGTTTCGTCGTTTAGAGTCTAGGGTGTAGGTTAGGTCGTGGATGAATGGTTTTAGAGCTTAGTTGATTGGTTTTACGGTGGAATATAAATCTGACGAAGGCGACGATGCATCTGTCGCAGGCGGAAAATGCATTTGTCGCAGACGAATATGCATTTTTCGCCTACGACAGATGCATTTTTCGCCTGCGACAGATGCATTTTCTGCCTGCGACAGATGTATCGTCGCCTGCGATAGATGCATTTTCCTCCTTGCATTTTCCTCCTGCAATTAACACTGACTTCTGTGAATTTTTATCAATTGCAGATCACATGTATGTGAGTGTTTTTCTCCTATTTGATGGAGACTGGAAAACTGATGATGGTGGTGTTAGTTCTTTTGTCTCAAGTTCATGTTGTGGTGTGAATGTACCCTGAAATGCTACATATGACGAATTAGCTGCAATAGTCTATAATGCTATTGGTGTGGACAAATTAAGATATGACTTAGTGTTCAAAGGGAAGTATAATATGTTAATGATGAATTCTCCTCCTGCAACAATCATTGGGGATAGCGATGTGGCGTTCTATTTACAAGAACTCTCGTCTTCACTGCCCAATCATCGCGCCCCACTATGTGTCTCTTTAGTAGAGAAGTCAATACATTTAACTCAATAAAGTGAAAGACCAAAAAATGACATATTTGAGCAGCAAGATATCTTCCCAAGGCAGCGAGATGTATGTGAACAACAAGATGTATTCCGAAGGCAACAAGATGTATTCTGAAGGCAACAAGATGTATCTGAGCAGCAAGATGTTTTTGAGCAGCGAGATGTATGTGAGCAGCAAGATGTCTTCCGAAGGCAACAAGATGTATCTGAGCAGCAAGATGTTTTTGAGCAGCGAGATGTATGTGAGCAGCGAGATGTATGTGAGCAGCAAGATGTTTTTGAGCAGAAAGATGTTTTAGAGCAGCGAGATGTTTTTGAGCAGCAAGATGTCTTCCCAAGTCAACCAAGCACTTCCCATGCTAGGAAAACATTCAGCCATACTAAGGGAACCAAGCAATACTTCTCATATGAACCACTCAAGATCGAAACACCTGCTCCATTAATTGAAAACAGATTGGAAATGGGTACATTTTTTTATAACAAAAAAGAAATACAATTGAGGTTGCATAGACATGCGATGTCTAATCATTTTATCCTTAAAGTGGTGAAGTAAACAAAAAATCTTTGGTTTGTAAAATGTATGGCTGAGAACTGCAAGTGGAAATTGCGTGCTAAGAAAGGAAAATTCTCGGAGATGTTTGAGATCAGAAAATTTGTAAAAGAACACACATGCTCAATTTTGACGAGACAGGACAATGTGAGGCAAGCACCATCATGGGTAATTGCGGAGTGTATCAAACATAAATACATGGACCATAACCATGACCACATGCCTAAGAAAATAATGGAAGACATGCATACAAGCTATGGGTTAACTTTGACATATAATCAGGCTTGGAGGTCAAGGGAAAAGGCCTTAATGGCGGTGCGAGGACTTGTGGAGGATTCCTATGGTGAATTGTCATCGTACTTGTTCATGTTGCAGAAGAAGAACCCAAGTACCATAACTGACATCCAGACGGATGAGGAAGGCCACTTCATATATATGTTCATGTCCCTAGGGGTTTCATAGGATGTTGTCGTCATATATTGTGCGTCGATGTCAGCTTCCTTAAGCACAAGGTTGGAAGTCAACTACTAGTTGCGATAGCATTGGATGCGAATGAGAAACTATATCACGTTACTTTTGGTGTCGTTGATTCGGAGAATAATAACTCTTGGACATATTTCATGCAACAACTAAGGTTGGCAATTAGATTAGTCCCGGATCTCGTCTTCATATCTGATAGACACCCAAGTATTGCCAACGCCTTATCCGCGGTTTTTCCAGAAGCACATCACGATGCATGCACATACCACATCAAAATGAATATTATGGCCAAATTTAAAACTGATAACTGCCATGTTGAGTTTGATTTGGCTTCTCGCGCATACATCGAGTCCACATTTCATAAGCATTTTGACAGGATTAGAACTAAAGACCCTAGGATTGCTGAATATTTGGAACAAATTGGAGTGGAAAGATAGAGTCGTGCTTTTTTCCTCGGTTCGCGATACAATCAAATGACAAGCAACTACGCGGAGAGTTTTAATAGTCAAAGTAGGGAAGCTAGGAAATATCCCATAACAACATTAGCTGACTATTTAAGATTCACAATACAAGATTGGTTTAATCATAGAAGAGAAAAATCAACCAACCACAACGAACATTTATCTCCATATTATGAAAAGTTCGTACGTGAGGAAGGCGAAAAATGCTAGATTCTACAGCGTTTATCCACTTAATCGATTCCATTTCCATGTGCATGACGGTGAATTTGATTTTCAAGTTGACTTTAAGGGTCGAACTTGTACTTGTAGGGTATTTGATGTATCCGGTCTTCCTTGTACGCATGCCCTAGCGGCTGCCCGTTTCCGGAAATCGGTTCAATGTATAATTTTTTAGGTTTTACTCAACTGAATCGTGGTGCTTGGCATATGCGGAGACATGTTATCCAGTTTTTCATCATAATGAAGCTTGGGACAATCCCAAACATATCAAGAAACGAGTCTGCCTAAAACCCCCTGTGAAGATTAAGAAAGGACGACCAACAACAAAACGTAGATCATCACAAGGTGAGCTTCGTAAGGAACGGAGACGGCGCGGCTCATGTGGCGGTCTAGGTCATAACAGAGCAACATGCTCAGCAGTGATGCCTGCACCATCTACTGTAAGATCAACACAAACTAGTATACAACCCTCACAATCAAGTGCCCAATCTTTGGCATGATCAAACTGTTGTTTTTTTTTGTCAAACTGTTGTACTAACTTTTTTTTATCAAACTGCTGTTTTTTTTGTCAAACACTGATGTACTAACTTTTTGTTGATCAAACTGATGTACTAACTTTTTGCTGATCAAACTGATGTTTTTGTTGATCAAACTGATGTACTTTTAAGTGTTGTCATTTGAAGTGGGTTGTCATTTACATAGTCAACAATTGTATTAACAGCAGGACAACGAGATATAGCAGGCGACAATGCATTTGTCACAGGCGACAATGCATCTGTCGCAGGCGACAATGCATCTGTCGCAGGCGATAGTGCATCTGTCGCAGGCAAATAATACTTAATCGCCTGCGACAGATGCATCGTCGCCTGCGACCGATGTATATTCTTAGACGACAATGCAGTTTTTTGATAGATGGCATTCTTATTAATTATACTAATTTATATATATATACTACATTATATACTCAATCGAAAGTAAACATAAACTAAATTATATGTATACTACATTATATAACCATTTGCATTCAAAATATACAACCATTGTAGCATTAGCAAAATAATACAACTGCCCATTTACATTTAAAATTGTCCATTTTCTATGGGTTTATTATATGGTGGAATAACCTAACTGCCCATTTTTGTCTCCAAAAGTGCATGTTTTCTGTGATCACAACTGATATATTCAATTTGGCAATAAGGTACTCCAAATACATGATTGTAAAAATACCACGGTCCCCACTCTTGGTGCACCTGGGACTCTTGGGTGTGGTATTACAACATATGACATTCTTTCCAAACTGAAGTTATGATACCTGTTATTGGCAACCCTTTTTTAAAAATGTAACATGCTGCATCTATCTCATGCGAATCGAGAAAATGAATTAAGAACATAACATAAATTGAATTAAGCACCGAACAAAAATTAAGCACATAATTGCATTTTCGGCCTGCGACAGATGCATATGTCGTAGGCGAATAGTATTTTCCGTCTGCGACAGATGCATAGTCGTCTGCGACAGATGTATAGTCGCCTGCGACAAATGCATCTGTCGTAGGCCGAAAATGCAATTCTGTGCAGGGTGGATGATGTAGCTTACTTGATCATGTAGCCAATTCTGAGGCCTCAACATTCTGATAAACAAATCTCGATCAGCAAAGAAAAGAACCAGATTTATCTTGTCTTCATCCTCCAACTTCTGCCAATTTTTCAACTCATCCATTAGTTCACTATCATAATCTAAAAGAGGATTGACAGTTACTGGATCATTGAGTTTAAACGTTTTTCCATTATGGTCTGTGTAGTTCCCCAATTGTGTTGACTTCTTCTTTCTCCGAAAATTTTGTCCCTCAAATTTTGTTGGAGTCAATTCTAATACATCATCATCCTTCTTCTTCTCCGACTCCACTTTCCTTTTCTTGGCCAACTCCTGCAACCTCTTCTTGGCCAACTCCACCTTCCTCTTCGTGCCCAACTCCTTCTTTTTCGTGGCGAACTCCTTCTTCTTCGTGGTCAAATTTTCCTTGTCGTCCATCTTCAACTCAGCCTCATTCTTTCTCAACTCAGCCTCATCAGCTAATTTGTTGTTTTCATTCTCAACAACAACATCATCATCAACTACTTTGTTGTTTTCATTCTCAACAACAACATCAACTATCTTCTTTCTCATTCAACCCATCAACACCATCAGCATCTTTGTTTTCATTCTTATCAGCTTCTTTATTCATCTCCAACCCAACATCTTATTTCTCATTCAACCCATCAACACCATCAGCATCTTTGTTTTCATTCTCATCGGCTTCTTTATTCATCTCCAACCCAACATCTTCTTTCTCATTCAACCCATCATCAACATCATCATCAGCTTCTTTGTTCATCTTCAACCCAACATCATCATTCAACCCATCAGCAACAACAACATCTTCTTTCTGATTCAGCCCATCATCAATATCATCATCAACTTCTTTGTTCATCTCTAACCCAACATCAACAACAACAACATCTTCTTTCTCATTCAGACCATCATCAACAACATCATGAGCATCTTTGTTCATCTCCAAATCATTCTCCACTAAATCTGAATCAGCAGTAACATCTTTTTTCTATTGTTTTATTTCACCCAATAATTTGATTATGTGATTGAACATAACACGTTGATCCTCTTTGATGACCTTCATTTCAGTTTTAAGCTCATTCACATCCCTTGTCATCTCCTTCATATCCTTTCTCGGCTCATCAAACTTGACATCATGCTGGGCTTGAGTCACCCGATTGTCTTGGCTAGTTGGAGAATTGTCTTCTTTATTTTGAGGACTTGTTGCTGAAGGAACATGGCTAGATTCATGAGTAGTAGACCGAGAGGTGTCTTGGCTAGATTCATCACTAAATGACTTATCGGTCCTCTTGGCTAGTGTGATTTTAATTGGTCTTCTTCTCTTGGGCATCAGTTTGGGAGTACTGCCATCTTCATTCTTTCTCTTTCTACCATCCACTTCAAATAATTCATCATAAATGTAGCCTCCCATTTCTTCAAAGTCTTCCCCACATTAGTTCCTCTTCTCCTCCTTAGACTCATCAATCTTGTTAAACACATTGCATTTCAAGAGGGCAGTGGATACCTCTTGGACAGTGTTGGTGTTGCTTCTAGAGGTTGTAAAGAGTAATATCCCTGGGCATATAGGTTGTTCCTTGGTCATATCCGCAAATTTGGAGACAAATGTCTTCATAACCAAATATGTCCAAACTTGGAAGGCTATTGCGAACCCACTAATAGTATAAGCGACATCACAGTTTCCCTTGCAGGTTTCCTTCTTCTCCAGATATAGTTGCCGAAGATGTTTCATGTCTTTGTCAATACCCTTCAAAGTTGAATTGAAGGACACATTTCCCCATGGAAATTGAAGGAACATCTTCATGTCCTCCACCATGCTGAAGATTTTCAAACTTTCCCTCCTCCTATTAGTAGATCCAAAAAGACACTGGTAAATAAGGTTGATGAGCCCAAGCTTCCATGCATCCTCCTTCTCAGAGCATCGGAGGAAAACTGTTTGAACCTCTATCACTCTAACAACTGTTTTGCCACCAAAATATTTTTGGACTAGGGGTGGACATTCTTCAACGTGCCAGTTTTCGATCACAGGAAATCTTCCAAAATTTATGCATGTCACCAAGGCATATTCCTTCATGCCTCAGTGCAGCTCCTGACCATTGACTAGGAAAGTTATTCCCTTCGAATTGGAGCTGCTTTTCCTCATCAAAATCTGATGGATTATTGTTCCTGAGAAAATTATAGTCAGGCTTTCAATAGATACTGAAATTGAGTTTTCATAGCCCTTTCCATAAGACCAAAGTGATTAAATTTGTCCTTCGTCTTTAACAAGCAGGTACAAATGGATTTCCATGAAACACGACCAGGAAAGTTCTCAATAACCGTTTTGTTTTTACTTTTGGTTGGTGTCATCTGCAAAAAAACATTATGTCAGACTAATGAAAACAAATACCACTTCTTTAAATCAAATAAGACATCTGTCGCAGGCGACTATGCATCTGTTGCAGGCGGAAAATACTCTTCGTCTGCGACAAATGCACAGTCGTCTGCGATAAATGCATCGTCGCCTGCAACAGCCTTCGACAGCCTGCAACAACCTTTGACAGATGAATTTTAAACCCAAAACGATTCAGTCAGCCAATAAACCTAAACATAAACAATAAACACTAAAACCCTAAATCATTCTTCCATTTCAGCATGCGTGGAAGGTAAACGAAAGAAAACGGGAAAAACTCACCTTCAATGTTGCGGCGTTGTCAACCTTCGTTCGTTCTGCTTTTTGTTCTGCTTGCATCGTCGTCGGGGGCTCGAATATGTCGTCGGGGGTTCGGACAGTCGTCGGGGGTCGGGGGAGAGGTGGGGTTTCGTGGCTTGGATCGTCGTCGGGGAGGGGTGGGTCGTGGGCTTGGATCGGTCGTCGCCGGGGAGGGGGAGGAGGCAGTTTGGAAATATGAAAAGAGGAGAGGGAGGGAAAACTAAAGGGAGAAGGAAACGAACTGATTTTTTTTTAATTTGAGGGCAAAAAAGTCTCTTTTTGATACGCAAAAAGTTAAATTTGAAAAAATTATTTGGCATATGTTAAATTTGAAAATAACCATCTTTTTCGTCGAATTTCCATTATTATTATTATTATTATGCTGTAAATGTTGATTATATATATAAAATATATAATATAAATAGAGATTAACGGCGTTAAGTAGCTCGCTCTCTAACGGCGGGGATCATGATCTCTCTCCTTCTTCTTCTCTCTTGATTGATTTTCCGGTCTGTCCTGATCTAAAGGTCCATTGCAATCCTCGTGTTTGTAGGAGCGGGGGAGTCTGTTGTTTCTCCTGAGTCCTTTTCATTACATAAGATTGTCTCTGCTTTTTCTCCCTCTTTACGCGATCCATAATCTAACACTCTTGGGAATCCTCCTTTCATTAACCGATCCAAATCTCGCCGCCGGGGGACCTCCGTCCCTCGCCGGAAACTTCATTCATTCCGGTTGGCGGCTTTCAATCGTCCGGCGAGGTTAGGAGGAGGAGGAGGACAAGGCACTAAACAACACAGACTTCCTTGCTTGCTTGCTCTGACCTGACCGAATTATCCAAACGTAAAACCAAAGGATCACACGGGGTTCTTAACGTGCAATGACAGAAAAACAGGAGAGAGACGAAGCTACCAACCGATTCAGGAGGCTCTTGCACGCCACAGATTCTTAGATCTCCTTCGAGATCCTCTTAACCTTCATCGATCCTTTTCTTTAAATTCCCTCGAAAAAAAGGTGCTTCTTCTTTCCCTGTCTCCATTTTCACTATTTTTTATTTTTATTTTTTCTCTCAATTATGTTTCTTTTTGAATTCGATCTCTCGATTAGATGCTTCTGAGGTTTGAATTTGCTCATCTTGTTCATGCTGGCAATGTATTCGACAGATAAATTTTTGGGGAAAATATTGAGCTCATAGCAGTTCTTCCTTAATTTAAACTTCAATTTTAAATCCATTGTTTTCATGGTTCTTAATGCAATCAACGCTTATGTCTGTTATCAAAAGTGACCAAAGTTTGTTGAACTTGGATATGCAGTTGTAGCTCTAGGTGCCACCATGCCATCGGAAAGGATGGACTCGAATGGATTTTCATCTTCTTTCTTCTCAGAGCATGTGAATTTTCCTAACGAGGTATTCATGAGGGTCTTTGTTCGGTGATCAATTGCTTTCTCTCTTTTGGAGTAGTAGTAGTAGTAGTAGTCTTAATTGGTTTGATTTGTCCACAATTGATAGAGGCAGGTTGGCTTCTGGAAGTCTGGAATCACACCAGCTGACTACGGTACGTAAGTCTAACTTGTTTTCTCTTGGCATTCTCATCAATTAAGTTGAAAAGATCTTGTTGGAAACACTTGTGGGTCTCAACCTTGACATGAAATCGTAATGAACTTCTGAATATAGATCTAGATAGGTTGGGTTAGAAAGGTGTGGCTTGTTTGGAAACCTTCAATCCCTTCATTTGGGCTGTTTGTAAATCTCTTGAAGAAGTTTTTTTTTTTTTCAATCTTCATTCCTCATCCATCCCAATCCCAATCTTCATAGCTTTGGCTATACTCAGTTCAGATACACCCCCTGCTTTTCAAACACGATCTCACCCGAATGAAAAAACCGGCTGAAAACTCAATTTGAAACGGTTTGAAAATCTGAATTAGTTACGGAGAAACTTTTCTGGATGGGATTTTGTTTGGTAACTATGGGTATCTGTTTTTGTCAAGACCCAAATTCATAAACAAGTTCATAAAATCGAATTAAATAAACTTTGTATTATGTTAGACGACATGCTAACATAGGGGACAAATGAAATATCAAAAGCTCAGCATTGAAGTTGTTGCAGCGTAGACAAGAGGGCATTAACAATGTTAGTTTTTTTTGTTTGTCAAATGTGTTTTACAAAACACAGAGTAAGTGCAATTTTTTCTAAATTTTGCCGTGGGTCATTTACTCATTTATATAATGCATAAAACTATTAAAAAGAAAGGAGAGTAAACAAAAAATTGAATATGCATGAAAGTACCCAAAAAAGTATGAAAATTACAAAACGTATCTCCATTCAATCTTTATAACAAACATAGCTGTATTTAGATTCAAATTCAAATCCAGATTCATATTAGTTTGATTTTAGAATTGATAGTGTAAAAATAAATAAGAATTACTTGATTGAGTTTTTGAAAAAAAAGATTAAACTGATATAATTTATTAAATTTATAATGTTTATAATTGTTTATATATTTATAAGAATATTACAACTCTTAACTTAAAAGCTAACTAATAGGAAAATAACTAAATTGAAAGCTAACTAATAACAATATAGTTAATAGGAGATAATAAAATAAATTTTAACTTTGATAATTAAAACTAAATAATAATATAATAAAATAGATTTAAACTTAGTAATTAATTTGCTATTTTTTTGAGTTATTGTTAGATTATGATGAAGTGGTAATAGATTTTTGGAATTAGTGACTTATACTTTATCGCCCATTCAATTGAAGAGGTTCAATTGAAGAGGTGAGGCACAAATCATGAGCTTGTTGCCAAAAAAGGTAATGGTAAGGTAATGGTAAATCAATAAGAGGAAAAACTTTTGGTGAAGATATCACCACTTGATCTTCAATAGACTAAATGTGTACAAGCAACTTTGTCCGTTTTCAGACAAAGTGAGAGTCAATTTCAATAATTTTACATTAATTGCCAAACTTGGTTAACAGTAAAAACTAATGCAAAACAAAAGAGTGTGATTATAGAGTCCCAACTATACTTCGATAGGGAAACAATGTTTAGAACATAGCAACCCGAATGAGAATACGGTCCACATACTTGAATTGACAAAGAAATAAATCATTTTTGGTGCGAGTGACTTCAATGCCAAAATGTATGTAGTCCTTATCAGAAAACAATTTATTTTATTGAAATATTATTTTCCTCATAAATGATTTAGAGTTGTCAGTTCATAGAAGAGAGATGTATCAAATTTCAATTATGTGAAACCATCATATAATAGAGCAGTCCGAAAAATAACTTACAAAGTCAAAGCCCGATTATACTTTTTAAAACCATATATTGTCTTATGAAGTTTGCATAATAGTTCTCCTTAATTTAAAAAATATATATATATATGTATCTACTAGTGAGGGTGAAGCTCATGTTTAATTGTTGAGTTAACCTTTTAGAATTCTTATTATACTATTGTTATCTAGGTATGAAAATAGTTGGAGCAGCTTCAATTGCAGCAAATAACAGTTCAATTGCTTCATCATTACCATTGGAGGGACAGCCTCAAACATATTCCTTTGGACAACATGATCCACGGCTAATCCATAGTCCTAAAGTTGGCCATAGTTTCGAGAAACATGCCGTTGGATCAGAGAGAGCAGCTATGAGAAGGCATCTTAACCTCAGTTCAGAAACAAGATCCAACTTTAACGGTGAAGGAAATCTTATGATGGGTGTGCAATATGAAAGTGGTCAGTTGTCAAGCTCATTGTCCGAATTATTTGACCGACAATGTAATTGTAAGTAAAAAACAATACAAAAAAAACATCCTTTTTTTCAACATGAAAATCTGTGATCTTGATCTTGATCTTGTTGTTTGTTTTTGCAGATAGATTGCCTCAAGTTAATGCTTCATATGAGGAAGTGGAGCCATTTGATTCTCTTGAGGAGATTGAGGCACAGACCATTGGAAATCTTCTTCCCAATGATGATGACTTCCTAAATGGTCTGACTGCTTATGCATCCCAACGCAATGGCGAAGAAGAGAGCGAAGATTTAGACTTCTTTAGCAGTGTTGGTGGTATGGATCTAGGAGACGACGAATTTTCTTTGGGGAGAAATGACTCGTTCTCTGTTGTTGGTGATCATTCTTATGGGGAAAGCCCGTCTCATACGTTGTTTATTCGTAATATAAATAGTACCGTTGAAGACTCTGAACTACACGCCCTTTTTGAGGTAAGCCACATTAAGTATTGGATTACTTTGATTGATTGATGTTGTTTGGTGAAAAATAACCGAAACACCCCTTCTGTTTATTTTTTTATTTTTTAAATGGTTATAAAAGGTACTAAAATAAATTATTTTGCTATTTTAATGATCTACGGTGGATGGGATGTTGGTCAACTCTAAGATGCATTTATTTGTTAAAAGATTGACCAAAACACATTTCTATTTAGTTTAATTTGTCCAAGTTTATAATTTCTTCCAAAGTTATTTCTAGCATATTTCATATTTTTATATGGCTTAAAAAATATATTTTAATTTTACAATTTAAACGATTTGATTAATGTGATATTGGATCATTAGCTGAGTGTGCATGTGAGTCAACCATGAGATGCATTTATTGTTGATTGGCAGCAATATGGAGTTATTCGCACACTTTATACAACATGCAAACGTAGGGGATTTGTTATGATATCATATTATGACATAAGAGCTGCGGAAAATGCAATGAAAGCTCTTCAGAACCAACCATTGAGGAATAGACGGCTCGACATACAATTCTTCATTCCACGGGTATTCTTCTTCTTTGTGTATATTATCATTTATTGCAGTAACAAACACATAGGACATAAGACCTATTATTGTTCATTTCACATATTAGATTCTTTTCGTATATAGGAAAATGAGGTTGGATATTTTTTTCCATTTTATCTTTTGCTTGGAATATAAATCTCTAATGCGATAGAACCCCACCCGTTGATACATCCTAAAATCCATCTAGTGATTTGATCCAACCTCCAATTTATATGCCCAAAGAAACTCTGATCTCACCTAACCATATTTATTTACCAAACACAAACGTAAAAGTTGGGGCTTGTTTGATGTGAATTAGTTGGGATTATTTCAAAATAATGCAGCCTTCAAAGATTATTTTCAATTACATTATTCAAATCATCAACTAAATTACTAAAATATCCTTCATTTTTTTACACTGTTTATTATAATTTTTAAAGGAAAAATAATAAATAAACCTAAACTATCTGATTTCTTGAAATCAAACATGATTTTCCCCCCAAAATAATCAAAGATCAAACAAGCTCTTTGGGACCTTTAATTGAGATTCATCTACAACTCCAAGCACCAACTCTGTTGCCAAATGAAACATGAATACATGATCTCGTAAATTAATTGGTGATTTTCAATGTGATCAAGACACAACTACAAATTTTGCTCATTATCTATCTGGTTTTGTTTTTGGTAATTGTATATTTATGATAGGACAATTCTTTAGAGGGAGATATAAATCAAGGCATTGTTGTGGTTTCAAACCTAGATTCTTCTGTTTCAAATGAAGAGATACGCCGAATTTTTTGTCCCTATGGCGAGATTAAGGAGGTAAGTACTTGTCTTTTCAATTATTTTTACTTGGAAGTTGTATATTTCCAATTGGCATATATTATTCTTTTAACTTTCTTATGGTGGCTTACATATACAGGTCTCCGAGAGTTCACACCAAGGCCAGCATAAAGTTATCCATTTTTATGATGTTAGAGACGCAAAAACCGCCCTTAATGCAGTTAAAAATAGTGAGATAGCTGGAAATCTAATTAAACATAATAACCCTGCAAATAATTCGTTTATTACACATGGTGGAATTGCACCATCGTCTTCCATGGACAATGGAACTCTTCCAGGATCACACTTGTCTATTGAATCACCTTACAGTCAATTCATGGATAGTGCATTCCGCCATGGGATCTCATCCAGTGTGCCTAACAACCTACTGAAAGATGATTATATTGGCAGACTAAGTAATCTTCCTAAAAATAGTATCCCCACAATGGGGCATCATATGAAATTTGATTTCCAGAAACTTCATCCACACTCACTTCCCGAGTATCATGATGGTTTCACTGAAATGATTCCTTGCAATTCCCAAAGCATGTCCGCGGTTGATGTTAACATTAGACCTTCTAGATTAAGCTCAAATCCACATTCCATCAAAATGAATGATACTGGTATGTTTATTTTTTTTATAGGATGGAATCATTATTCTTGTTGCATTTCTTCTGATCTGGATGTTATCTTCTACACTTATCAGTATTTAGTTCTTCTGCAAATGGTGGATCTCCTTATATGTGGAATAATAGCTCCCCTCAAACTCAAGGAGGCATGATGTGGTCTAACTCGCCATCGGTTATCAACGGGACCCACGCTGTTCGTCCTCCATGGTTTAATGCACTTCCAAGAGCACCACATATGATGATGAGTTCAGTTTTGTCTATGAACAACAACCATAATCACGTAGGATCGACACCATCTGTTTCTGGTTTCAATCTCGGTTCTGTTGGGAACATGAGAATAATGTCAGCTAAATCTCCCCATCATCTTCGACTGGCTTCTCAAAATATGTTTCCTCATGTTGTTGGAAATTCCATTGATGCTGCTGGACTGAAATCTCATCTTCATCATCATCATCAACCTCAGAGATGTTTTATGTTTCCCGGTAGAGCATCACCCCAAATGGTCCCCATGGCGAGTTCTTTTGAATCTCCGAATGAAAGGATTAGAAGTCGCAGAAGCGAAGGCTCTTCAAATCAAATTGACAACAAGAAACTATTTGATCTTGACATTGATCGCATATTCCAAGGCGAAGACAACAGGACTACACTTATGATCAAGAATATTCCTAACAAGTATGTAGGAAAAATAGATTATTCTAAAAAAGTGTCCATTTTTTTTAATGTGGATGAAATCGCAGGTACACTTCCAAAATGCTTTTAGCAGCAATCGATGAGCACCACAGAGGAACATATGACTTCCTTTACTTACCCATTGATTTTAAGGTAATGGATTTTTGTTAAAACAGTTGGAAACATTTTATGAGCTTATTACTAATATTGGATTTTCCTGTCTGCTTACAGAATAAATGCAATGTGGGGTACGCATTTATCAACATGACCGATCCTTCCATGATTATTCCATTCTATCAGGTTCAACCACGTTAATTTTTTTTTCATCTATATCTGACTTGAGTTATGGATAATGAAGAAGTAAAAATGACTCTTTTATTATAGGCATTTAATGGTAAGAAATGGGAAAAGTTCAACAGTGAAAAGGTTGCATCAATTGCTTATGGTCGCATACAGGGTAAATCTGCTCTTATTGCTCATTTCCAGAACTCAAGTTTGATGAATGAGGACAAACGCTGTCGCCCCATTCTCTTCAATACTGACGGCCCAAATGCAGGCGACCAGGTGGGTAATATTTGTTTGATAAATTTCTACACTTGTGTGATTTCTGAGGAAAACTAAATTATATATTCCTCTAATAACTGCAGGTTCCCTTCCCAATGGGTGTTAACATCCGATCTAGGCCGACCAAGAGTAGAGCTGGATCAAGCGAGGAAAACAATCAAGAAGGCACAGAAAATTTATCAAATGAGCACGAATTTTTTAATACCGAGCCTTAGGACTGAGTGGGAACATTGTCCTTCTTGAAAGCGCTAACCACATTATAGGACAAAAGAAGAAACCAATCAGATTTTTGAACACATCAGGCATGGCTAACCTTAAAAAACTAAGGACCTTTTCTTATCTACCTCGGAGGAAAAAATACCATAACTTTTTTGCCTGTTCACAGAATTATGAAGGAATCATTCCCCGTTTTGTTTGGTGGGAGTTTTGAAAAACATAAATCATTTAGAAAATGAAAAAAAGAAAAGTAAAGTGAGATGAGATGAGATACAAAATTTTGGAGTGTTTGACTTGTGCAAAAAGAATGTATGTATGTATGTATGTAAAGCAGCGGAGTAACATATATGGATATTGTTGCATTATGAAGGAGGCTAAAGAAGCTCAATTTTGTTACCTTAAATCCCCACATTTTCCCTTTCCTCATTTTGATTTGCTGTTTCCTGAAAAGACAGTTGTTGAAGAAGGTTTTGATTTGAGGCAATGTTGTACCAATGATACTAACTAATCATATATACTGTTATTTTTATTGTTTCTTTAATTTTATTTTATTTCAAGAGAGAACTTTTGGTGATGGCAACATTCCATAATTTCCATCCTTAATTCTCTTGGATTGTCTTATTGTTGCATGTTTCTATAGTGTTCTAGCATTTCTCCTCTGTTCTTGATAGAGAGTTTCTTTCAATTTGTGGGTTTTTCCTTCAAACAAGTTCATGATCTTGTAAGCACAAAAACAAATTGCACGTGGTCTAGCTTTGGGGCTTTGGTTATGATGGCCTGGTTGATTTATGTAAGCTACTTATGGTCTTTATTCTCTAACATGTTTAATTTTTCTATGCGACCATGGTTACAATGGAGGAGGAGGGTTACTATACATCAGTTTCAAAGAACTACACTGTCTAGCCTTCCTACACAACCTTAACCTGGATGAGTAATTGATTTCTTAAGCGCAAGAGGAGATGAATCAACAAGTTGACTTCAAGAATAATTTCCTGGATAGAACGAGAATTATGATTATATAATAGGCAAATTTAAATTAGGATTGTCCCTTGATGAGTAGAGAAAAGAATGAGTACATAGAAGATATAAGAATGAAATAAGAGAGATTAGAGTAAGAAGAGTTTAACAAAATTGATCATAGTCTTTTTCCAATCCAGATCAGTTGATATTTAAGGGGACTCAAGCTCTCAACTGTTTTTTTTCACCATAATTAATTTTCTCTTCAATAAATTAATTTATGTACATTAAAATTAATTATTATATATATATATTTAAATTATTATTTTTAAATTATATTATTTATATTTTAATATATATTTTAACTTATTTATATTTATAAATTTAATTATTTATATTTTAATATATATTTTAAATTATTATTTTTAATTTGATTATTTATATATATATATATATATTTACAATTTAATTATTATTCATATAATATAATATAATAAATATTTATAATAAAATATTGTATTGAGTAAAATTCATTATTATATATATTTAAATTATTATTTTTTATAAAAAAAAATGATAAAGGGAGAAATTTGGGAAAAAAATAATAAAGGGTGAGAGAAAAGTGATAAAAAAATTACGTTACACATTATTTCTTCTTAAATTCTCTTACTCAATCATTTTTCTTTTATAAATTTAATATATATATTTAAATTATTATTTTTAAATTATATTATTTATAATTTGATATATATTTTAAATTATTATTTTTATAAATTTGATTATTTACATTTTGATATATATATTTTTTTAAATTTAATTATTTATATTTAAATATATATATATTTCAATTATTATTGATATAATATAATATAATAAATATTTATAATAAAATATTGTATTGAGTAAATATTTATGAAAAATAATAATTTAAATATATTATTACAGCGATGAGATAATGTCTTCGAAAAATCAAGTTATCAGTGAACTTATTGATTTTCTTGAACATCTTTAAAATTGTTAATGTTTTTCTTGAGCATCAATCAAATTGTTAATGTTACATTTTATGTTAGACTTGTTAGTTAATAAATATTTTTGACTTATATTTTTATTATTGTTTCTCAAATGTTAATTTCCTCATATTTTGACTTTGTTTGACAACACTTTAAACTATCATGTTTTTGTCACTATATTTAAACGATTCTCATTTAAATAATATTGGATGAAATTTTTTGAAAATAAAAAATTCTATAAATTGGCAAGAGGAGATATATATTTACATTTCAATTATTATTCATATAATATAATATAATAAATAATTATAATAAAATATTGTATTGACTAAATATTTATGAAAAATGATAATTTAAATATATTGTTACATGGATGTCTTCCTGAAAAAAATAAAGTGATAAGTGAACTTATTGATTTTCTTGAGCATCATTAAAATCATTCATGTTACATGTTAAACTCGTTAGTTAATGAATATTTTTGGCTTACATTTTTATTATTATTTCTCAAATGTTAATTTTCTCATAATTTGACTTTGTTTGACGACACTTTAAACTAATCATGTTTTTGTCACTATATTTAAACTATTCTCAATTAAATAATATTGAATAAAAATTTTTGAAAATGAAAAAATAATATAAATTAATAATTAAAATGTAAATATATATATATATATATTAAAATTTAAATAATTAAATTTATAAAAATAATAATTTAAAATATATATCAAAATATAAATAATCTAATTTATAAAAATAATAATTTAAATATAATAATAATAATAATAAGTTAAAATGTAAATAAATAAATAAATAAAATAATAAAGTAAGTTAATTTGTAAATAAATGAACAAAGTAGGTTAGTTTATAAATAATGAACAAAGTAGATTAATTTGGAAAGTTTTAAGCTGAGTTATTTTGGGAATTGGTTCAAGTTACCCGGCTTATTCAAACCAAAATTATAAAGCTCTAATTATCACAAATTAACATTATAACTGGCTATGCATTAATAAAAATTTATTTAAAGGTACATATTATTAAAAATTGGTTCATCTAGTTGGGTAATCATGGTTATTTTTTTTTTAAATTAAATATTTATTAATTAAATATTAATTTTTTTCTCTCTTTCTTTTATTTATTAATTAATCTATTTTTACGATTTTTTTTCTTTTCTTTTGTCTATTTTTTATTATTAATTAATGAATCTATTTATTTCTTTTTACTATTTCTTCTTTTGTTATTTGATTATTTTTTTCTATTATTTAATTTCTTTCTATATCAACATAAATTATTCTAAAATTAGTTGGTCTATTTTAAGGACTAATATTTGATACACTAATATTTTTATATTTTGCTCAAGTATTTTTATTAAATAATTACTTTTATAATTTTTTTTCAAGAAATTTTATTTACCGTAAAAACTATTCTTCTACAAGTTAAACACATTCAACATGTTATGTATTCTGTCATATTTATACAAAATGGAGTAAAAATCATAGGGAGAATAAATGAATATATTATTCTAAAACCTAGCTAATTAAATATTATAGTAAATATTGAAGTACTTTATCTATTATAAGTATTAGTCTCTAAATCTAAAAAAGATCAAATAATTTTAAATTAAATAGTTTATGTTGATATAGTAAAAACAAAATAGTAAAAAAAATAAAAATCAAATAATCAAATAATAAAAGAAGAAAGAGTAAAAAGAGATAAATGACTTAATTAATTTATAAAAAAAAATAGAAAAAAAATAGTAAAAGAAGATAAATATATTAATTAATTAATAAAAAAAGGAGAGAAAAATAAATAAATATTATATTAATAAATATATATTTTTTTAAATTAACCATGGTTACTAGAGAGGGGAATGAGCCAATTTAATTTTTAATAGTAGTATAAATGAAACTTTTAAAACTTGTTGTATAAGGATATAAGTCTAAATGACTTTTTTTTCTTTTTCTATACTTCTCTCCATATTTATTTTATTTTATTTATTATTAGGAGTTAATAAAAAATTTAAAACAACTAAATAAAAATTTAATTATTAAATAATATGATAAATTTGTAAAAATTAAAATTCCAATTAATAATATTTAACAATCTTGATTTTTTTTTAGGGTGACTTCAAATACGAACTCATTTGAGTTTCACAATGATGAGTATTCAAGTAGAGCAAGTTAAACAAACCAATTATGCGGTGTCGAAAAAATCTTTACTAAAAATTTTGAATGATAGTGAAATTTGTCATTTCCCGTGGGTTGGTAAGCAATGTCGGGAAGGTTCTTTCATGTGATAAATGATTATTTATATATATGGTGAAAATAATAAGAGACGTGTACAAATCAAAGGAGGATACTTGTAAGAGAACCTCTTGTACAAATCAAAAGAGTATACTTATAAGAGAACCTCTCAATCAAAGATCAATTTCAAAAAACTATTTATTGAATAAAAGAAAAACAACTCCAAATCTGACAACTTTATCTTCTCTACTTGTACGAAAGGGATGCACACATAATTAAAAAAATATCATCAAAATAATTGGCGGGTATAAATAGTAAACGCCTCATCAAAAATTAAGAGTATTATTCAAATTATAAAAATTTAGTAAGAAAAATTCGATTAAACTCAACAAAATGAAAGACCAAATAAAATACAACATCAACTCAAAACCTAGTGGTAAAAATTAAGAGGCATCATTTAATATAATCCATTAAAAATGCTAAAAATAAAATAACTTTTAACATTCTCTAAACAATTTTTTTTGAGAGAAATAATAAAAAATCCATATATAATGATCATTTTAACATTATACCTCTCTACTTAATAAATGTAATATATATAATAATATTTAAAATATAGTTTCACCACAATCATGGATGTAATCACATAAAAATTTTCTTTCTTAATCAATCTTAATTATTTTCTCTACTAATATATATATATATATATATATATATATATATATATATATATATATTAAATATATTTCTTTTTCTTAATTTCTCTTTTATAAATAATAATAATAATTAAATTCTTTTTTATAATAATTACTAATTTATCTCCCCTTTTATAATTATTAATTTATTTTTCATAATTAATATTTTTATTATTTTATCTCTCACATATATATTCTCTTTCATCATTAATTTTTATATAAACTTATTAATAAATTTTATATTTATATATTTAATATTATTTATTTATTTATTTTTATATATAAATATAATTTAATTTATTTCTCTTTTTATATTTATTAATTTCTTTTTCCTAATTAATATTTTTATTATTTTATCTCTTATATATATATATTCCTCATTAATTTTATATAAACTTATTAATAATTTATATATTTAAAATTAAATATACGTTTATTTTTATATATAAACATTTATAATATACATAATAATTAATATAATAATATTATATAATATTAGAAATGATTGAGTAGGAAATTTAGAAGTGAAAATTTTAGAGAGAATTATGTATGTTCGCAATTTAATTTGCTACAAAAATTAACGTGACAAGTCATTCCCTCCCAAGAAAAATATATAATAACTTTTCACTCTTCTAATTCAATTCCCTTTTTATTTTCTCTCTCATTATATATATATATATATATATATATATAATTTTATATATCTAATAATTAATTTATTTTTTATTTTCTCTTCCTATATATATATATATTATGATTATATGATTATATATTTTTAATAAAATAAAAATTATATATAATTTATTTATTTAAAAAATAATATTAAATATTTTTTTCTCCTAAAATCTCTATATATAGGATGAGAATATATATATATATATATATGATAAAATAGAAAATAAAAAAAATTAAATATGAAAAAATAATTAATATATATATATATTTTTGGAGAGATAAACGTTTAATATTAAATTTTAAAATAAATTAAATACATATAATCTTTTATTTTATTAAAAAATATAAATGTGTAAGAATATAATATAATAGAGGAGTGATAGAGTGAGAGAATTTGGTGAAGGAATGACTTGCATCAGAGAAATTATTTTATTTTTTGAGCGATTATGCCAAGTCATTCCCTCACCAAATTTCTTCACTTAATTATTTCTCAATATAATATAATATAATATATATATATATATATATATATTATATTTAGAGTACTCATATATTTAGTTGACATTGAGATCCCTAGCTGAAGCCATATACAACTTGTCTTGTTTAAAAGATATACTTTATAAATACATGGTTCTTCAAACAGCTACAAGAAGCTACAACAATATACTTATACTCTATCATACTATCATGTTTCTATACAAGTCTTATATACATGCACCATTAGACAGTAAGAAAGGACCCAAAATAAAAGTCAAGTGTTATCCAAAAAGACAAGAAATCTAGCATCATCGGTCCCTCCTCCCACACTCTCTCCAACAGCTTGCTCCTCTCCAAGCCTCATTTCTTCAAGTGTACAAAAGCTAGGGCTGGGTACCTACACCACACACAAGCATAGTGAGTCTAATGACTTAGCAAACAATTAAGTATTTTAAAACCTGCTGGAATGCTTTGCTTTTAAAAAGGAAGATGTATGCATAAAATGTTCATACTTTAAAAAGAGATGATCAGTCCATAAAAACCATTGGCATGTTTAAAAAATATGAGTTCATAGGGCCTATATAGTAACATCTTGAGCCATGTTTGACCCTACACCATTCAGAGCTGGTCCTGAAGGCAAGGAATACATTTGAGCCGTATTTGGAAAGGCACAATTAAAAGTCCATCCCTAAAATCCCTTAACCTGTTTGGACCGTCTTTTAGTTGGGCAGCAGTAAATAGAGCTCATGCTAGATACTCTAGTCCCTTAAATAATCAGCCAGTACATTTGGAATCAACTGACTAGAGCTCATGCCAGCCAACCTCCTCCCGTTTCCATAAATACTCATTCATCAATAATATGCGCCCATATATGCATAAATCATAAGGGTTTCTGTTTTATAAAAGTATATATTTAACAAATCATGAAAACCCTATCATTTCTGGAAAACATGATGACCCTTGTCATACTTGAAAAAAACATATTGTTTATAAATCAAGTTTGTCAATAAAACCAGATTATGCTATAGAAACATATATTTCAAACATATATGAAAATTATGCAGAAAATACTTTAGATACATAGCTATGTGTGGCTTTAAGAGTGAGTTTAAGAGAAGGCTTGCCTTAATTTAGAAACTGGATAAAGAAGATGGTCTTGGCTAGGGTTTGCTCTTGTTTTGAAGAAAATCTCCTAAGTCTTGCTTAAAGAGAGAGAGAACTGAATTTCTAAATGAATCAATGTAATGGGGGTAATGTGAGCTATTTGCTGTTATGCTAAGTGTGAAGCATGCAGCTGGGGCAAGTGGAGATCATGTAATGGGTTGGGGTGGAATGTTATTAAGTTGTCGAGTGTTCCAATTAAATGATAAGCAAGTGGGTTTAATTAGTGACTAAAGAGGAAATTAAATTAGGATAATACTTATCCTAATTTTCTGGCGGATCCCCTACATGGGTCCCTTCAACTTGCAACTTGCTGTTTTATGAAAAAACTTTCTAAGTATAAATTGTGAGCCTCTTCTAGATGGGTCTTTCTACAAATGTCCCACAATATAATTAACACAATAATTTTTATATCTCATCCCCTAATAATAATAATAACAAGTCTATTCCTAACCTAACTTATAAGTGAATACATAAGGGTGAACATTCCAACAATGCACCCATTGACCCTACTAGCCTTTCTTAACAGAAAAGGATGAGTTTGGGCATAACAATTTTACCCTACTTATAAAAATTTTGACCTCAAAATTTACTTACAGAACAGTTTAGAATAATTCTGCTGCATATCCTGTTCTACTTTCCAGGTGGCTTCTTCTATTGAACTATTGTGCCAAAGCACCTTGACCATAATTACTTCCTTATTCCTTAACTTCCTGGTTTACCTGGCCAGGATCTGGGTTGGTCTCTCTTCATATGATAGATCCTTTGCTAACTGTACTTCCTCAAATTGGACACATGAAAAACATTGTGAAAAACAGCAAGACTGAGAGGTAATGCTAATCTATAAGCAACCTCACCAACTGCCTCCAAAATTTCAAAAGGCCCTATATATCTTGGATTCAACTTCCCTTTCTTTCCGAACCTAATGATACCTTTGCAGGGAGATACTTTGAGAAACACATGGTTGCCTTTGTTGAAGATGATATCCCTGCGCTTCTTATCTGCATAACTCTTCTGCCTACTTTGAGTTGTTAGCAACATTTCCCTGATCTTGCTAACTATGGAAACTGTGTTGGAGACGATCTCTGGACCAATTAACATTCTTTCCTCAACCTCATCCCAATGCAGGGAAGTTCTATATTTCTTCCCATAAAGAGCTTCAAAGGGTGTCATGCCAATAGAAGATTGATAACTGTTGTTGTAAGCAAACTCTACTAATGGAAGCCTTGATTCCCAATCACCACCAAAATCTATAAGGCATGCCCTTAACAGATCTTTTAGGATTTGGATCACTCTTTCTGATTGGCAGTCTATTTGGGGTGAAATGCAGTACTGAATACCAACTTTGTCCCCAAACCCTTGTGCAAGCTTTCCCAGAAGTGCGAGGTAAAACGAGGATCTCGGTCGGACACGATTCTAGTTGGGATGCTGTGGAGCCTAACGATCTCTTGCAAGTACAGCTCCGCGTATTGATTTATTGAGAAAGTTGTCTTTACCGGTAGAAAATGTGCTGACTTAGTAAGACGATCTATTATTACCCAGATGACATTCATTTTTCTTAAGGTTAGAGGTAATCCAACAACAAAGTCCATGGTAATATCGTCCCATTACAACTTAAAATGGTTCATTAGTAACTTATTTTTGCAACTTAAATATAACTAATACATTTTTTAGAACATGTAACTTAAATTATAACATAAATTCTAAATAGTGGAAATATTGTAACATTTTTTACATTAATTGATTGTTGATAAAAAAAAATTAAAAGCTTCAAATAAATTGTTGTTAAACAAGTCACTAAAGAGGGAATAATGTTTTATTAATTAAAATGGTACAATTTTTTATAACAAGTAATCATTACAACTTTTAAAGCCACATTAATATAGAGATAATACAAATAATATTGTTAATATTTTAACTACCATATATATATAAATATTCCAACGTTTTCATCCACTTTTATAATTATAATGTTTTATTCTAATAAAAGATAAATAATAAGTGACCATAAAAGTTGGAAACTCTAATCTTATCTTATTGTGCAACTAAGTTTGTAGTAAATATTATTAACACTAATATGTAACTTGTTTCGCAACAAACTATAATTATATGTTGCCAAATGAAGTTACAAATATAAGATAATATAATTTGATTTATTATTTATTTTATTAAGATGCTTTCATTCTTAATTAATTCTTAATTAATTTTAAAATTTATTAATTATATGTTAAATAAAAATTCAATATGTTTTGCATTAATAAAAAAAAAACTGTTTTACTTTACAATTTTTTTTGCAAGTTTAAAGTAAAAAGTAAATTAAACTATTTTTAAATATATTTTGAATTATTTCTAAACTAATTTTGTTATTTATCTTGCATTACAGATAATTGAATATAATCTTCTAACTTATTTCGTAATCTTAATTTTAACTAGATAATAGAACAACTTATTAGATTGGAAGAAATATATATGATATTTTTTAAAATTTTTATAGAATTATAAATGAAAATAAAATTTATTATCAAATTAATTAATACTTAATTAATTTTGAAACTATTTTTTCAATAAGTTTTACATTTGTGAATAATTGAATAATTAGTGATACTTTATAACCGTTCCATAATTTTAAAATACGTTTAAAATAAAAAATTAAAAAATTAAGTTGGACTATTCACTACAAAAAAATGTTCCATTAGTAACTTATTTTTGCAACTTAAATATAACTAATACATTTTTTTGAGAACATGTAGCTTAAATTATAACATAAATTCTAAATAGTGGAAATATTGTAACATTTTTTACATTAATTGATTGTTGATAAAAAAAAATTAAAAGCTTCAATTAAATTGTTGTTAAACAAGTCACTAAAGAGGGAATAATGTTTTATTAATTAAAATTGTGCAATTTTTTATAACAAGTAATCATTACAACTTTTAAAGACACATTAATATAGAGAGATAATACAAATAATATTGTTAATATTTTAACTACCATATCTATATATATTTAATGACGCTTAATTTAAAATGTTGGAGGTGTAAAACACGCTCTCTACACAATCATTCACAAATTATGTAATTTCTCTTTCCTTCATTAATTATAAAACAGAAAAAAAATTTTATCATGTTTACATTAAATACTAATTACAAAACATTAAAACCTACAATAAAATTAAGAATTTTAATTATATATTATATTAGTTATCCCATTATATTAATTATAAAATAGGAAAAAAAAAATTAAAAAAAAATAAAATAAATTAGTTATCATATTTACATTAAATACTAATTACAAAACATTAAAACCTACAATAAAATTCAGAATTTCAATTATATATTATATTAATTATAAAATTTAACTTTTATCCCATTATATTAATTATAAAATAGAAAAAAAATTAAAAAATAAAATAAAATAAATTAGTTATCATTTTTACATTAAATACTAATTACAAAACATTAAAACTTACAATAAAATTAAGAATTTCAATTATATATTATATTAATTATAAAATAAAACTTAATTTTCAGTTATCATATTATATTAATTATCAAATTTAACACAAAAACAATAATTATGAAAAATATAAACCTTGTAACTGCAATTAAACCAATATATTAAATCAACCAACTTTTCATCTTCTTTTCCATCTAAATATTTGTTTTTCTATAAATAATTTTACATCAACAAGGTTCAATTTAAGAGAGAAGAGTGATATTCTGCCTATTCAGAGCATTTTAATTCATCGGTCTCTTTTTAAGGCTTCTAACTCTAAGCTGTATTGATTTCTAATCTTCTTAATCTTCTCAATTTCTCTATCAATATCATTCTTTCAATAATTAAATTTGCAATATGTTATGTTTTAACAATCTATTATTCACTGTTTTTCTTTTTTTCTCAGGAATTTGATCATTTTAGGCAATTACAACATCCTATCTTTTGAATTCCATCTTGGTTAAAGTGAGGAATAATTAAATTATATGACTAATTAATAAAATAATAAATTAAAATGCATATGATCTCTATATTCTTAGCATAATATTTTTTACTATTCTCCATTTTTTTTATTAAAAATATTATTATTACTTATTATAACATTTAATTTATTTATTTATTATTCATATTATTTTATAATATTTATCTTGATTATCCTATTTAATATATTTATATCTATATATATCTAATGACGCTTAATTTAAAATGTTGGAGGTGTAGAATACGTTCTCTACACAATCATTCACAAATTATGTAATTTCTCTTTCCTTCATTAATAAAACAGGAACAAAAAATTAATTTTCATGTTTACGTTAAATACTAATTACAAAACATTAAAACGTACAATAAAATTAAGAATTTTAATTATATATTAGATTAGTTATCTCATTATATTAATTATAAAATAGGTAAAAAAAAAATTAAAAAATAAAATAAATTAGTTATCATTTTTACATTAAATACTAATTACAAAACATTAAAACCTACAATAAAATTAATAATTTCAATTATATATTATATTAATTATAAAATTTAACTTTTATCCCATTATATTAATTATAAAATAGACAAAAATAATTAAAAATTAAAATAAAATAAATTAGTTATCATTTTTACATTAAATACTAATTACAAAACATTAAAACCTACACTAAAATTAAGAATTTCAATTATATATTATATTAATTATAAAATTTAACTTTCATCATATTATATTAATTATAACATAAAACTTAACTTTCAATTATCATATTATATTAATTATAAAATTTAACACAAAAACAATAATTATAAAAAATATAAACATTATAACTGCAATTAAACCAATATATTAAATCAACCAAACTTTTCATATTCTTTTCCATCTAAATATTTGTTTTTCTATAAATAATTTTACATCAACAAGGTCCAATTTAAGAGAGAAAAGTGATATTATGCCTATCAAGAGCATTTTAATTCATCGGTCTCCTTTTAAAACTTCTAACTCTAAGCCTTAATCTTCTCAATTTCTCTATCAACTATCTCTATATCGATTTTTAATCTTCTCAATTTCTCTATCAACATCATTCTTTCAATAATTAAATTTGCAAATATGTTATGTTTTAACAATCTATTATTCACTATTTTACTTTTTTTTCTCAGGAATTTGATCATTTTAAGCAACTGCAACATCCTATCTTTTGAATTCCATCTTGGTTAAAGTGAGGAATAATTATATGATTAATTAATAAAATAAAAAAATTAAATGCATATGATCTCTATATTCTTAGCATAATATTTTTTTTCTATTCTTCATTTTTTATTAAAAATGTTATTATTACTTATTATAACATTTAATTAATTTATTTATTATTCATATTATTTTATAATATTTATCTTGATTATCATATTTAATATATTTATATTATATTAACAATATTTTTATTATTATTTAATCTAAATATTTTTAAAGTTACTTTATTTGAAGTTATCCCTTATAATATTCGACCTTTTGAATCAACTATCTCTCTATATCGATTTTTAATATTCTCAATTTCTTTATCAACAATATTATTTCAATAATTAAATTTGAATATGTTATGTTCCAACAATCTATTGTTCACTGTTTATTTTTTTTTCCAGAAATTTGATCATTTCATTCAGCTGCAACAAAGTCCTATCTTTTGAATTCAAAAAAAAATTAGCTATCATGTTTACATTAAATACTAATTACAAAACATTAAAACCTACAATAAAATTAAGAATTTCAATTATATATTATATTAATTGTAAAATTTAACTTTCAGTTATCATATTATATTAATTATAAAATTTAACACAAAAACAATAATTATGAAAAATATAAACCGATTGCAATTAAACCAATATATTAAATCAACCAAACTTTTCATCTTCTTTTCCATCTAAATATTTGTTTTAATTCATCGGTCTCCTTTTAAAGTTGTATCGATTTATAATCTTCTTAATCTTCTCAATTTCTCTATCAACTATCTCTATATCGATTTTTAATCTTCTCAATTTCTCTATCAACATTATTCTTTCAATAATTAAATTTGCAATATGTTATATTTTAACAATCTATTATTCACTGTTTTGCTTTTTTTTCTCAAGAATTTGATCATTTTAGGCAACTGCAACAACATCCTATCTTTTGAATTCCATCTTGGTTAAAGTGAGGAATAATTAAATTATATGACTAATTAATAAAATAAAAAATTTAAATGCATATGATCTCTATATTCTTAGCAAAATATTTTTTTCTATTCTCCATTTTTTTTTATTAAAAATATTATTATTACTTATTATAACATTTAATTAATTTATTTATTATTCATATTATTTTATAATATTTATCTTGATTATCATATTTAATATATTTATATTATATTAATAATATTTTTATTATTATTTAATCTAAATATTTTTAAAGTTACTTTATTTGAAGTTATCCCTTATAATATTCGACCTTTTGAATCAACTATCTCTATATCGATTTTTAATTTTCTCAATTTCTTTATCAACATCATTATTTCAATAATTAAATTTGTAATATGTTATGTTCTAACAATCTATTGTTCACTGTTTGTTTTTTTTCAAAAATTTGATCATTTCAGGCATCTGCAACAGAGTCTTATTTTTTGAATTTGATCTTGGTTAAAGTACGAGTAATAATTAAATTTTATGACTAATTAATAAAATAAAAAATTTAAATGCATATAATTTCTATATTCTTAGCATAATATATATTTTTTTTTCTATTCTCCAATTTTTTTTTAAAAAAAATATTATTATTACTTATTATAACATTTAATTAATTTATTTATTATTCATATTATTTTATAATATTTGTCTTGATTATCATATTTAATATATTTATATTATATTAATAATATTTTTATTATTATTCAATCTAAATATTTTTAAAATTACTTTATTTGAAATTATCCAATATAATCATCAAGTATCAACCTTCTTTTTAGTCAAAGTAGCAGTAATGACTATATTTTATGATTTAATAAAATAAAATTAATTTTTTAAGTTAAATATATTTAATTTTTTTAAATACATATAATTTTATTAATTGAAAAAAGATAATCTCTATCTCTTGAGTATAAGATTTTTTTTTTCTATTCCAAACAATTTCATATGATAAAGTTAAATGTATTTAATAATATTTATTTTTAATCACAAAAAAAAATATTTTTTTTTTGAAATATTATTATAAAGTTCAATTAATTATTTATTATTTCCCATTATTTTTTAATATTTATCTTTATTCTCATTTTTAATATATTCATATTATATTAATAATTTATTATTATTATTATTATTATTAGCCTATGATATCCAAGTCATTAATTACCATACCAAAATACTTATAAATACTTTTTTTATAATAAATGTGTTTGTTATGTCCATAACATCTAATTTTTAAATATTTTGTCATTTTTTCACATATACTTTCGTTAATTATAACAATCCAATTATCCACTCAAATAATCTTAATATTTTATGTAAAAAAATGTTTTGCATAATATATTAAATTTCATTAAAATAACTATTTTTACAGAAGATGGTGAATCTATTAAAAGTTAATACATGATATTTATTTTTAATCATAAAAGAAATATGTAAATTTTTGTTAAATATATTATATTTATTATTTCTCATTATTTTATAATATTTGTCTTTATTCTCATATTTAATATATTATATTATTTAATTTATTATTATTATTCAATCTATATTTACATATAAATATTTTTAAAGTTTTTTATTTTAAGTTTTTTTTATGTTTACATTTTATACTAACTATCTATTGTAATGTCAATTCATATGAAAATATCAGAAAATGGACACACAAGCATCCATTGGAATTTTAGATTTGACTATGGATGGCAGCTTTGGACAAATTATTTATTGAGAGAAAAAAAAAGAAAAGTATATAATTGTTAGAACAAGCATAATCAGAAATAAAATAAAAAGACTAAAACAAGAGGAAAAAATTTTCCGGAAATAAACATTAACCATAATAAAACAAGTTTGAATGTTAAAAGATTAAAATTAAAAAAAAAAAATTAAAAAGAAGAAATACTCGCGTCGTTCATAAATTCTATTATTTAAAAAAAAAATTACTAAAAAAATCTACATAGATTTCTTTTTATCTATCATTACTATTCGTAGAATAAATATGGAACTTTTTAGTGAAAAAAAATAGAAAAATACATTTTTAATAATCAAAGTAATGAAACAAGATTTGAGAAATCAAATCAAATTCAATTTATTTTCAGTAGAAAAAGTCGCTTCAGAATATTCTTAATAAGAATTCACATAATTTTGATGATTTAGCCTCCTTGTCGCAAGCGTATATCTTTTACAAATTATCACAAACCCCCTCTCTTAACTTGTACTTCTATAAGTTAAGACATATTCTTGAATATCATGAAACTTTTTCGTTTCTTAAAACTTCACTAAAGAATTATTTTGAACCACAAAAACTATTTACATGTGGGATGCAATAAATACTAAAAAAATAATGAATTGCTAAGTGTTGATTTCTTATTAACAGACAAGGATGTAAGTGTGTTTAATATTTGTTATATATTAATGTATGTTATTATAATGTGTATCATATTAGTGCAAACTAACATGTAATTTATAGGGTGCGGTTATTCACGTCAGCATCGATCGTCAATTTGTTCCAAGACATCGAAACTTATTAAAGGAGGGTAACATGTACATATTTCAAAATTTTCGAGTTGTCAAGTCAAATGCTGAGTACAAACCTGTTCCAAACTCTTTGAAAATTTTGTTTAACTACGGGACAACCATGAAGTCTGTTTCTGAGATTCTAAATATTCTGAGATATAAATTTAATTTCTCTGATTACAAGGAGGTTATTTTTAGAAGTGACAATTGCTCACAACTAACAGGTAGTGTTTTGATTAACTATTGTCTTTCATTCATTTTTTTAACTTACATTTTGCTTTTTTATGTTATAGTTATTATAGCTCATCTTATCAGTTTGAGCTCTAAGACTTTTAGCAAAACTGGATATAACACAGTTGCAAAACTTGGCTTACTTGTCAAGTTATACTAAGGTATGAATTGTAAAAAAAATATGCTTATGTCTTAATATGTTTGTGTTAATCATTTCTATGTGCTTTCAATAGGTCATCATGTCCTTTCTTCAACAACGGCCACACAAGTTTTTCAAAATCTAATGATTCCAGAGGGGGTGACTATGCGAGAAAAGTTGATATTGTCTTTCTTTAAACAATACTCTTTGTTTAAATATTTGTTGTTTTAATGACTATTATTTTTGTGCCACCTTTACTCAACTAATTGTAGATTTGTTGTCCATCCATCTCAAGTATGTTTATTGAATGATACTGTTGAAAGTTCGATGTCTTTACAAGATGAGATGATGAAAGATCGACACACAATTGAGGAATTATACAACTTATTGTCAAATGAGGAAAGCAAGGTTGATAAAATTGGTATTTCAATTTTTTTATAGTTATCTTACTGGTTTATTGGTTAACATGAATGTATACGTACCGTTGAAGCGACAATCAATAATGTATGCAACTACAATGGTTGATTTTACTACTCTTGTATTGATTGTCGCAGAAAAGTAATGCTCGAGGGCGATGTTTTTTTTGCAACTCATGTGTTAAAGTTACAAAAAAATCCTACTCCAAGGTGTTTATTTTTTTCTCTTTGATCATTAACAAACTATATTCATATATTTGATTATATCTATTTTGTTTTTTTCATTAATTATTTTGTATCCATTTTAGATATAAATTAGAGATTGAGGTTCGTAACGAGTCAGGAGCTGCACTATTTGTACTTTTTGATAGAATTGTCAATATGTTAGTTAATCTAACTGTTTCAAATTTGTTACAATTACATCTGAATTGTGACAAAGATTTCCATTGTCGTTATCATCAATGTCATCGCGAAAATTTGTGTTCCAAGTTAGAATTACTGATTACAACCTGAAGAAAAAATCGCACAATTTTACAATTATAAAAGTGTTTGATCCAAGTCAATCACTCATTACTCACAGGTAAATATATTTTGGATATCTTTATGCTTAACTTTGAAACGTGTTTTATATATTAAATTAAATTTTGTTAAGGGAGGAACATCAATTTCAGACAAAATTGTTGAAGGGGTACTTTTTCCAGACAAAGTTGTTGAAGAGATAGGATGAAAAAGACAAAAAATTTAGTTTTTGTTTTTCATTTTACAATTTTATAATTTCATTTTATGTAAGTTGTTTTTTTATTAGTATACATTATTAACTATTATTATAATATAGGATATCTTAAATTATACTAGAGTTATACATTTATTTATTTTTATGAATGTTTGTTTAATATTGTGTTAACTTAAATTTTTATTTTGCTTTCAATAGTTTAAATTAAATCAAGTCTTTTGGTATGTCTTGTATTATTATTATTTTCAGTTTTAATCAATCATTCTTTTTTCTCACATTATGTATATATTTCATAATTAATTTTATATAAATATATTTTTCCTTATATCATTTTTCCACAATTATTTATATATTATTTGTTTAGTCATTTTAATAATTTTTTTTAATGTTAGATAATAAATTTTTTAATGTAAATTTAGTAATGTTTTTTTAATCCATAAACATTTAAATTATATATATATATATATGAATATATATATGTGAATATATATATATATATTATATTTTCTATTTATATAAATATATATTCTCTTTTATTAAATTAAATGATGTTTATATGTATATAAAATATTTTGTTCATAAAAGTTTGTTTTAATTTTTTTACCATATTTATTTATTTTTATACAATTTACTTATATTATGAAACAACTAATAATAATTAATTTATTTTTTTTATTGTTTTCTTTAATTATATATATATATATATATATATTATATTTTCTCTTCATATAAATATATTCTTTTTTATTAAATTAAATATTTTATAAAAATTTTGTTTATATTTTTCCCATACAGGTTTCATACTAGTATATATAAATATTCCAACGTTTTCATCCATTTTTATAATTATAATGTTTTATTCTAATAAAAGATAAATAATAAGTGACCATAAAAGTTGGAAACTCTAATCTTATCTTATTGTGCAACTAAGTTTGTAGTAAATATTATTAACACTAATATGTAACTTGTTTCGCAACAAAACTATAATTATATGTTGCCAAATGAAGTTACAAATATAAGACAATATAATTTGATTTATTATTTATTTTATTAAGATGCTTTCCTTCTTAATTAATTAATTGTATATTACATTATTTTATTGAAATAAGAATCAATAAAATTTAAATCTATCTATAAACTTATTATTTATAAATTTGCTAACTTAATTAATTCTTAATTATTTATACATATTGTACGTAGTATCCATTTATTTTTGTATATAATTATTTATTATTAATTAATTATACTAATTTTGCAAAGAATAATAATAAATAAATAGTTATAGAATAAGTAAAATTAATAATATTAAAATTGGATATGAGCTACAAGAGCTAACCCATTGGTTTTTACTAACAATTTTGATAAACAATGTACATATTAAGTAGTTTATAAAATTCATTTATCCAGCGATGTGAGATTCTTGTCGTGTTCTATTTATCAACTATTATTGTAACTTTATAAAACTAAATATTGCAATATAAGTTGAATAGCAATTGATATGGTATATATAATCTATCTATTAGTTTCATTTATAAATGAATAAGTAATGTATTTTGCATTATGTATATTAGATTTATTTGTAATTTGTTTTTTAATAAACGTATCAAATCGCAACTGGCCTTACGACTTTCATATAAAATAAAATTACAATTTGAATTGCACATCCCATGTATTAATTTTACCATAACAAATTTTGAACTTTTTGCTAATTTGAGCTAAAAATAAAGAGTAGATGTGATGTTTGCGAAAAAGAAATATGGACAACTCGTGTAGGAGTCAGTCCATGGTCTTTACTAAATTTTTATTATATAAAATATGTTAAATAGTTTCGAAATTTTCTTTTTCTAAGTGATATGGGATTATTGTCGTGATTGAGTAATTACATGTAAATAGCTACGCATAAAAAAAAAATCAATGTTATTATCAACTATTATATCCATTTATTATAACATTAAACATTATCAATACAATTATATATATATAAAATAATTAATATAATTAAAAACTATAATTAAAACATAATTAAATAATGCAGACCAACTAACTACTTAATAATATCATTTTAATTTAAAAATATTCAGATAATTTCAAATTAAATAAAATAGTTTGAAAACAAATACAATAAAATTTAAATAAAATAAAATTTAAATTCAAACTTAAATAAAATAACATAATTAAAATTTACAGCCAAGGAGAGTCATTCATATAGTTTGGCATGTGAGTGTGGTCTACTCATAACATACACGGCATGCAACGATTCATTTGATCCAGGTGGATATCCCATATATTTTTGAACCTTTGCAACAAAAAAATTTTCAGGGTCTTCAGTTGTTGGGTTCTTTCAGTTGTTGAGTGAAAGTACTATCCTCGGAATCACCAGAACCTTCAGCATTTGTATCGACCCCAACAGTGTACACAGTCGAACCAGTAGTTAAACTTTGACCAAATAATCTTTCTTAAATATTTTCATTTTGAATCCCACTTGACTTAAATTTATTTAGTTGGTCATGATCCTATTCAACAAAAAAATAATAAACAAAATTCAATATTAATAATTTTAACCTAACTAATTTTTATAAAAGTGAAAAAAAAAAACAGTGTTTACCTTGCTCTTTTCTTTCCACCAAAAGTTTGGAGCTTTAATAGTATTACGCTGATGATCCCAACCCATGCCGCTAAGTTTACTACTATTTTTTAAAAAAATTCAAACTTTCCACAAATTCTTTTCTGAATTCCACTTATTTCTCAAGATTTTGATATCGTGATAGACAGACAAGTGAGTCCACAGACCCTCACTTACGTTTTTATAACCCAAGGGCGTGGGATTTTTACCCTTAAAATTTTTCTTTATTTTTTCTAAATCACAAAGCCCCAGAAACATTTCGGTGAATCCACTGGAGTAATGGGAACTCCAGGATTAAAATTAGTAATCCTTGGCATTCTATTAATATAAATGAATTGATATTAAAAAGAGATAAAAGATTTAAATAAATAAAATTTATAAGAAATAATGAGACGGAATAATAACAATCAACAAGATGAAGGATCAACTTTAAAAACCTCAGACATAAAGTTTTAAATGTGTTAATTGAATTTAAAGTGGATATAAGAGAAAACATATTTGATAAACTTACTTTAACACTGCCGATGAAGATGCCGACTAAGAGTATAAAGGCAGAGTTCAGTCAATCCTAACAAATAAAAGAAGAGAATCAAATAAAAACGTTTAATATAACTAAATTTCACCTCATCCTTCTTTATAGAAAAAAAAGGAAAGAAACTTATTTATTGGAGAGCGATACTTCTGTTAATTATTCTTTCAAATCTGGTATTCGATCTTCAAAATCTCAAAAGGACCGCTTGTCTCTGTCGGTTCATGAATCTTAGGCCTTGTTCTCTTTGGGTTTTTTAAAAAACCCACCCCAAATCAATTTTCCAATCAATCACTTTTCAACAATCACATCACTCGTTTCATTAACCAAAATACTAAAATACCCTTTATTTTAAATTATTATTTTTTATTTTATTCATATATATCAATACCCTTTAAATATTTTTACCAAAAATAATCATCACCTCCTCAAAATCATCATCAATCATTACCTTTTTTCCTCTCTAAGTTTTTTCAAAAACCCCAATCCGAATAAGGCCTTAAAGCCAAATTCAATTTCGAATCTGAAATAGTTAGAAAGATGGTTTAACTGAAGTACCAAAGAAGGATTAACAAAGAAATGAAGGAAAGGAAAGAAAAGATGATAGAAAGAAAACGAAGGAAAAGAAAGAAGAGAGAAATGGGATTGGACGGAAGGAAGGGATGAAAAGAAAAGAGAGAGAGGATGGTTCAGACTTCAAACAGAAGCACAGACTTATTTTTCAAACTATCTTATCAGTCAAATTCTTTCAGTCGTCTGTGCTTTACTTTAAATCTAATCCGTATACAACAGGCCTAAGAGCTTGTTTGATCTCGGCTCTTTTAAGGTGTAAAAGAAATAATTAAAAATTATAATATTGAATTTTATGAAACTCAATAAAAAAAATCAACTAAGTTAATATTAAGACATACTATCAAATCATAAAATAAAAAAATTCAAAATTAAAGATATTTAATTTTTAAAATATATAAAAATATGTCTATATTAAATCATTTCAAAACTTAAAAAAATATATAATTTAAATCAAAAAATATTTTACAGACATCTGATATATAAATATAATTTTTTTATTATTAAATATTAATACTCTTAAATTTTTTCACAAAAATAACCTAAAACTCAAAATTTTATTAAAATAACCAAATAAAAACTAATTATCTCAGCAACTTTCTCATACTTAGACATGAATTCAGTAAAAAGTTATAATAATAAACAAGACTGGTCCATCAAACTTATAGGTCCATCAGACCTATATACAGAAGAAGAAGAAAATAAGTAATAATCACAAATCCAAGTTACTGCCAAGCAATTGTTTGAGAGCTGATTAATGTTTTTATTTATCATAATTTTAATTTTCTTTATTTATTAATAAATATCAAATTTTTTTTAAAATTAATTATTAAATAAAAATATAGAGAGAGAAATGAGGATGATCCAAAAAAACCCAAAAAAAATTAATTAGGTTAGTGAAAAAAAAAATAATTTATGATAATTTTGAGTAAATAGAGATATTTTGTTAGTAAAAAAAAGTTAAAATGTATTGATTTATATATATAATAAAAATTAATAATTTTAAAAAATATATATTTTAATATTTTAGTTAATAAATTAATTAATTTAATGAATAAAATGTTAAATGAAGTAATTGATGTTTTCTGGATTATTCCAATTAAGCTATTTTTAGCATAATAAGTTGGGTGAAAGAGCAAAATTTTCTGAAAATTCTTAAAAGTTTCATAAGAACTGAACTCCTTTAATATCTAAAAAAAATAAATGAAATATATACCTTCTAACTTAAGGAATACCAAAAAGCATCCGTCATACCATTATCAATATGGTAGAATTTAAAAAGTTCTTGAAATCTTTATACTTCCTCCAATATTCAAGAAATTAAATAAAATATTAGAAAATTTTATATAAAAATGTATGATTTATAGCTCATTCATTTCTGAAGATGAATTTGGTTAGAATATAAAGAAATATTTTAACGGGAGAACTCATTAATAATTTTTTAATAAAGTTATAAATAATATTAAATATAAAATCAAATGAATAGAATAGATTTTTAAAATAGAATATTGGAGAATTTAAAAAAAAGTAATTAATAAGTTTCTTCTTTAATATTGGTGGTGTTTGGCGGTGACAGATATAAAGGCAAAGGAAAGGAAGAAAAGTAATATAAAAACTACTGTTGTCAAATCCAACTCAGTATAATAAATATGACAATTTTTTTATTTATTTATTTTTATTCTATAGAATAATAAATCTTCCGAAGAAGAAAGCTAAATATATATTTTAATATCAATCAGGTTGAATTTTTTTAATGAAAAATTTTGATAAGCATAATTTAATTAATTTTGTTTATTAACAGTAATATAATTCATTGATATTTTTAATTTCTAGTTTAAAATTTAAGAAATAAATAATAGCAATTCTAAAAAAATTAATTAGATATGACTAAAAAACAATATATTAAAAGAAAAATAATAATTTTTATATGGATTAAACTAAAATAAATAAATAAACATTTAAAATAAATGACAAGAATTAGGATTTTATTTCTTTCTAATAGAGTAAAAACAAAATTAATTAAAAAAAAAAAACCAAATAACTAAAGAAAAATAAGAAGAGAAGAATGCTAAATAAAATATTTTATTAGAGAACACTTCCATGGTCATTTATTAATTAACATGTTATTTGAGATATTTTTTAATAATAATAAACAAAACTCACCTTCGAGACCAATAATATAGCTATATACATAAAAATGAGGAATAATGATAAATGTAGGTTATATCTCACTATATGAATAATTGATCTCAATATATTTGGGACTTGTTTGAGGAACTAGTTAAGTTTTTTTTTATCATAAATCTAATATATCATTTTAATTATTAATCCATATAAATTAATTATTAAATAAAAATATACAGATAGAAAGGAGGAAAATCCAAATAACCCAAAAAAAACTGTTTGTGTCAATGTTTGGAATTGATTTATTTAAAAAATTAGTAGTAGGTCAGTATTTTGTTAAAAAATTCAATATTTATTTTGATTGTTGGGGGTTAAAAATGTATGAATTATCAAATAAAATCATAACAATATCATTATCAAATAAAATAATAATATTACCACACAATTAGTAGAACAATATTAAAATGTATTAAATTATAGTAAATTAAAATTGAGAATAAAGTACATGCCAAAACATTCCTCGGAATTAAATAACGATGTTTCAAAATGAAATCACATATAAAAATAAAGGATTGATTGATATCTGTTTTTCACGTATTTCCTTCTTCTTTCTTGACAACTTTCTTCCTTCCATGTTATCCTTGAATATTAATCATATCCTCTATCTGCAAACATCAAAAAAAAAATATTACTAAAATATTAATATGAATCTTCAATTTTAGAATTTACCTTTTTAGCAACTGCATTATTCATGCTTGCTGCAATTTCAACGATAGATTTCATTTCTTCGAACAAAGTGATGGATTTGGCCTCTAATTTGATCTTCAACTCATCGTTCTCCATTTAAATAAATGTAAACTTTTTTGTTATTAAGGGTGAGGTTGAACTAAATCATTTTCCTACAAGAGAACCATTTTTTTGTTTAAGATTTTCTAGATAATATTCGAATCAATTACTCATTGTGTTTTTACTCATATGTTTTCATTACTAATGAAAAGTGTAATATGTACATATTGACATTAATTTATTATAGTGCTATATATTTAATGAGGAGGGATAGAGAGAATAAATTTATAATATTTATATATTATTAAGAATTAAGTTAGTTTAACTAGTTTATGAATAATAAGCTAGCTAATATATAAACTACATTATTCTTATTTAATAACGTAAATAATATTAAATACAGTTACATAATTAAGTTTATTTATATAATGTATAACAGTATTATATGGATTATTAATATTAAATTAATGTAATAATTATAATTTATGGAAAAAATTATTGAGATATTGGATTAAATGATATGAAAACTGAAAAGGAGAGTAATATAATTAATTATATATTATATTTAAAATTAAAATTAGACCAAGTAAAAATTCTATACGTAAAATGATTTGTTATTGTTTATTTTTACGGATAATCATCTTATAAGTTTATTGACTATCTTTATTTATTTATTCTCTTAAAATTAATAAAATTTATTATTAAGAAATTAGGAGAATGAAAAATAAGAATAGAGGAGAAGATAATTAATTATTTTAAAAAAAAGTATTTGCATTTTTTTGGGTGAGAATTAATTGAAATTATTATTAAAAAAAACATATAAGTTTTAATAAGTTAAATTATTAAAATAAAATACAAATAAAATCTAAATAAAACAGAGTAAAATATAGAGTTAAAAAAACAAAATAAATTTCTAAATAGAGTTTAAAAGAGTTAGTTTAAACATTTTTTTTTTAAAGATCATTGTAATTTTTTAACTAAAATTATAAAGTTTTTAATATGTTAAATAATTAAAATAACATCTAATATAATAAATCTAAACAATAACACGTAAAATATATAATTTTAAAACAATCAAATAAAACATTTTTTTTAAATAAGGAGTAAGTTTTAGTTTAAATAATGTAAAATATTTATAATTATTTATAAATTAAATTTGATATTTAATGAAGGTATGAAATTATGATAATTGATTAAGTGTTAATTTAGATTTAATGATGAGAATTAGTAAACCAAGTATATGATGAAAAATCTGAAAAAATATTTTAATTTTTTTTTATCAAATTATATAAAATAATTAAAATTAAATCTAGTCTAATATAATAAAATCTAAAAAAATACGAAAATTTAGAGTTATAAATAAATGTAAAATATTTGTAATTATTTATAATATATCTTTATATTAACTTTTGTAATTGAGAAAAATTTATAAAGATATGAAATTATGATAATAGATTATGTGTGAATTTGAATTTAATGATTAGGAACGATTATGTGTGAATTTGAAATTAATGATAACAAACGGGTGCATGATACAAAACTTGAAAAGAATTTTAAAGTTTTAAACAAAAATAAAATAAAATCTAACAAGTTATGTATAATTTATTAAAAAAAAACTTCTCATCATCTCTATGTGAATAGAGTTCAAATTAAGATCTCCCTTCTCTCTCCATTAATGGAGCTTTCAAACCTTTGATCAGCTTTTCCAAACTTTTCATTGTCGATCAAAACGTTTGTAAGTAAGTGTTCCACATTCTTTTCTTTAAACCTTTATATATTTGATGTGTTGGTGAATACTCATTTGAAAAATATCTCTAATAACATTTATAAATTTAGGTTGTAATGTTGTTTATAAGTTTTTTGTTTTGATTAACTGATAGAATACAATTTTTTTTCTGAATATTTTACTTAATATTGAAATGTGTAAAACTTGCAGGAATATGAGTAAACTGAAGAGGGGCTCAAGTTACTATAGAAGAGGAAACTGAAGAGGTATGATTATTGAGGCATATATTATAGTTTTAATTCGTATTTTTTTTTCTTCATTTTATTAATGATGATTTATGACTATTATGTTTAACTATGGTAGGATGAAACAATAATGGAACAAATACAAAGGAAGAAAACAAGAAAGACTAAAAAAAAGGGACATCGGACAACACACAAAAAAGCTTCAGCTTCAAAATTGAATGGTAGATCTGATTCTAGTACCATAAATCATTCTTCATCAGTTCCTCAATCCAACAATACTTCCACCAACATTCAACCAAACTCTCAACTAATAACATCAAGGGGTCCTCCTACACAAATCAACAACCAAATCACGAGCGCACCAACTATTACTCAATCTTTAATCATTCTTGACAACCACCATCTAACCCAACCACCATCACAACCTCTAACAGAAGAAGATTTAGCAATGGATGATGGTAAAATTGAACCACAAACTACAAACTTAAAAATATTTCTTAGGATCGAAGGGGACAAGTAAGTATCTTCTATTAGAATAATGTACATATACTGTTAATACAAATATTTTTACTTTCAATTCAATAAATATTATATTGTATATATATATAGTTTCGAACCAGACATTACCAAAGAAGTCAATGGTATTGTCACTGGATTATGGAGAGGATCTTTCTTAAATTGGAATGAAGTTTCTCAAGATATCAAATACTTGTAGTGGGCTCATTTCACGGTATGTTAAAAAAATATTATGAATTTATAATATATGAATTTATAATATTTTAAAAATTATAGGTTAATCTTATATATATTGTATTTGGTTAATATATATATATTGTATTTGGTCTAATTTTGCAGGAATATATTTTAAATGAAGTTATAATATTATTGCTCAATATCCTATTGCAAAACTAATTATAAAATTAATAAAATATAATTATTGGATAAAATCTTGAAAATGAAATGGCTAAATGTATAAAATTCTATAAATATATTTTTTCTTGTGGGAATTATAAATTAAATATTAATTACAAAAATGTTGTCAAATCAGTTAGTAAATTAATTCAGAAAATAAAAAATATGCCATCTAAATATTGAAAACTATATTGCACAAAGAAATGACTAAAGATATTAGTAAAATTTATAAATATATTTTCGTATAAATTACAAATTATGTTGAACTGATATTTTTTGAGGTAAAAAATATATATTAATTGCAAAAAATTTTACAGAACCTATTGGTAATATTTTGCAAAAATTATAAATTATGTTGTAGAACATATAGATAAAAGTATTGATAAATTTTTATAAATAAATTTATATAGATTGCAAAAATATATTGTAGAATAAATTGGTAAACTTATTATAAATATATTTAAATCTGTAATTTAAATTTGATTGTAAATTATGTTACTGAACAAATAGCTAAAGTAATTGATAAAATTTCATGAATACATTTATATGGATTGCCAAAGATATTGTCATACTTATTAATAAACTAATTAAAAAATAATTTAAATATATAATGTAAAGTTATTGTAAATAATATTATAAATGAAATGGCTAAAGTTAGTGTTAAAATGAAAAATATAAATTATATATATATTACAAAATATATAGCAGTAAATGAAATTAATAAAATATTAAAAATTAGATATTAATTACAAATGATATTCCAAGTGAACTTTGAAAATTAGTTGCTATATTAAAAATATATAATTGCTTGAATGGTAAAATAAGTTACATTTAAAATTATTATATTTATAAGATAAATGAAATGATTGCAAACATAGTTGTAAAACATTTGACTAATTACATTTTAAGAAATATTTTTACCAACTTAAATGTTAATATATATTTTTGTTGAAAAATATAAATAAGTTATTAATAAATATGTCATTAATAAACAAGTCATTAATAAATAGTATTATAATAATTATTCCAAAATAAGTTGTAAAATACAAAATAACATTAATAAAATCTATCATGTAAATAATGTTTTGAATACTAGTTTGAATAATATATATTGAAATAAAAATGGCGAAAGTCTAGTTACAAGTATAATTGTAAAAAGAGTGACAACATAAATTACAAAATCTGCAACTTCATAACCGCATCTGATTTATGTAACATTGCTGATTATATTAGAATTGTTCTTAAAGTTACTAAATTAGTTGATAAATACTTATTTTAATGCTATTTCAGTCGAAAAGAACACTATCGCAAAGTATCATAATTTTTGTAGTGCATGGAAGTCTCGTCTATAGAAATGTCTTGTTATGTCTACTACAGAAGCTGAATATATTTTCATTACTGAATTTTGTAAGGAAATGAGATGGATGAAAGAATTGTTGAAAGAAATAGGCATTACACAAGACAAGTTTGTGGTGTTTAATGACTCACAAAGTGTTATACATGTGAGCAAGAATCCAAGTTTCCATTCACGTTCAAAACACATCCAAAGAAGATACCATTGGATTCGTAAAGTGCTCGAGAATAAGGAGTTATACTTAGAGAAAGTGCATACAGATGAGAACGGGTCAGATATGATGACAAAGGGTTTGCCAAGAGGCAAGCATGAGATTTGTTGTGCCAAAGCTGGATTGGTTCTGGAAGGAGTGTCACGATGATGAATGTTTATAGCAACATTCTCTCATGGCTCAAAAGGGGGAGAATTGTTGAGGTGTTCATTGCCATTGCGTGCGGGTTTTAAATTCCGGGTGAACGGATCAGGGTTTTTTGTTATGAAAACGGGTTAGAGTATAAATACTATTTTTGGATATTTTTCTCATAACATAGTAAAGTTGAAAGAGAGAGAACAAATCTAGGGTTTTCTGGTTTCCTTCTTATTCTTTGGCTGATCTAGAGATAAAGATTGAGGAGCTTTTTGATTGTGGAGTAGTCCAATCATTCCTAGTATAATTCATTCTTTCATTTGAGAGCAGTGAATGTTTAATTTCTAAGAAGATATGTAGTTTTCTTGTTGCAAAACTCAACCGTGTGCATTCTTTGTTGGGCTACTTTCAGTTTCCATATCTTTCTTCAAAAATATGGTTGTTATTGGGTCTCGTTTAAGTGGTGGTGTGGACCTGTAATCTGTAATCTGTTTATGTTAGGAAAAGGTATATGATTAATGATAAATATTTCAATGAGTATGTGACAACATGAGTTATCACTGTACATATACATGTTCCTAAAAATGAAAGAAATGTCCATTTTCTCTATTTTTTATTTTTAAAACAATCTTTATATTAAATATAAAGTTAGTGATAAACAAGATAAATCATCACAAACTTACAATCATTCATCACTTTTTTACTCACTTTAAAATTGTACTTAAATGTTCGTATTAGGGTGTAAACGAGTCAAGCTGCTCGTGAGTAGCTCGGTCAAAGCTCGACTCAAACTAGATTTGACCGAATTCGAGTCGAGTAGCTCGAGTATAAAATCGAGCTCGAGTTCGAGCTTTATATTTCTTGTTCGAGTAGTTCGCGAGTAACTCGTTATTTATATAATGTAATATATATAAACTAAAAAATCCTAATAGGGTCGCGGTCGCCGCCCCACTTGAAAATATTGAAAAAGAAAAAAAAAACATAACTAATATATATATATAATTCCAATTTGTGAGAGCGGGTTAATGTATATATATATAAATGGGAGGAAATAGATATTTGGCTAGTTAATTAGTAAATATGCCTATAAATATCAAACTGTTAAATTTAAAAAATAAAATTAAAAATATTATATATAAATTTTAAACTTTTAACCTAACAATGTAAATACACATTTCTCATATATATATATATATATATATATATATATATATATATATATATATAATAATAATAATAATAATAATAATAATAATGCATAATTTTAAATATTTGAGTAGAAGAATTGTAATTAATTTAAATATAATGTGAGAATAAATAGATATCTGAGTTATGTCGCAGATTGACTCACCCATAAATTTGAAATGGTTAAATTAAAATTATTATATATAAGTCTCAAACTTATAACATAATGTAAATAAAACATTTTAATTAAGTAGATTAATAAAATTTTATATTTTAAATTTAACATAAAATTTGATAAATAGACGACATTATGTTACACAGTTTATAAAATAATTATAATACTTAAAATATGTTTTATGAATTAACACATTATTTTATATCAATAATAATATATGTTAACTCATATCTCATATGTTTTTTTTTATAGTTTTTGTTAAATACTCACTTTAATTTTGAATATATGTTGGTGATTAGACTAATTAATTACGTATAAAAATATAAATTGAAGTCAACAGTCACAAATATTATAATGATGAAAGTGTATACAATTCCTATTTAATAGTAGAACTTGAATCTAACGTGATGTGAATTTGAGAATATATGTAATATATATTTGTACGAATTTGAGGATGAGAGAATGATGATTTGAAGTGAGAAAATATTGTGATATATGTGGGTGCGAAATTTAAGAGAATATTGTTTTGAATTGAAACGACAATCAAATTTCTCTAGAATTGAACTCATGACTTTTTTGTCTCTTAAGCCGACTTTACCACTAGACTATCTTGGTGAGTTAAATGGTATATGTGATTCTGAATTTGAGAAATGAATGAGTTATATGTGTATGTGAGTTTGAATTTAAACAACAATCGTATTTTCTCTCGCCGAGACCTAACTCATTATCATTTTTTTATCTTAACTCATTACGTAATCAAACATATATAATGAACTTTCGAATCCATATATTAAAAAAAATTGCATAACAAATTTCCTTATATCGTATTTTATTTAGAAAATAACTTAGCGTTATTTCATTAAAAAGCCTAAAAGTTGGAGAAATAGTCAAATTCAAAACTAAACGGTCTCTAACTTTAATTAAATGATGACAAACAACAACCTTAGAGTATCTGATTAGAAACAAATAAAGAAACACATATTACATAACAAACAACAAAATAATACAATATCTACCGTATTAAAATAACCTTTACTACTCTTAGAGCATCCCCATCGGTAGGTACAAATTTGATGTGGACAAAATTTGTACCTGGGTACACTAATGGGGAGATGGGTACAATTCAGGAGAGAGAAAATTGAGTAACAAAGTTTTGCTATTGGGTACAAATGAGAAAAAGTCAAAAAAAGTGGTCCCCACCCCCACTCTTTTATACAAAAAAAAACAAACATTTAAAAATTTTAAAAAATAAACCGTTTTATTTAATTTTTTATTTAACAAAATATGATTTAATAGTCTATTTTTTTCAAGTATTATTGTGATAATAATTTCCTAAATTATTTTTAAAAATTATTGATTTTTTTTAATTTTTTAATATAATTTATAAATATTAGTTTTATTAATTTAAACAAATTAATATAATAAAAAATAAAACAAGATTACTTGAATTATTGAATTAAAAAATATTGTATGAATTAGATGATGTGGATGGTGGACCACAATTGTACTTGAGATGGTTGGGGAATAGAGGTATAAATTGAGAGATATAATTTATTTGTGATGTGGCTGCTGATGTGGCACATATTTGTACCTATGTATGGGTACAAGGATGAGGATGCTCTTACCCTTCTTTATAAAGCCAATTGCAATCCTCAAATTATAATATGCATTTCACGAATTTCAGCGATTATATTAATGTCACATCCTCACTTATTTTGCTCTAGGCTTCCCTATATCGCATTTGATTGTTGTTTCGCGGGTTGACACATCCTTGAAACTTGTAATGCAAATTAAAAAAAATATAAGATTAAATTTTTTATATATAAGTCACAAGTTTAACCTATAAATAATATGTGCAACTCTAATCAACTAAGTTACTTAATTTTTATATTTTAAATTTAATTAAATATTTTTATAAAATACGTCAATGAACCTCTAACATTTTTTTAATTAATTTTTCTTATAAACAATTTTTAATATTAAAGAATAATTTTTTTATGTGGGTTAAGTGATTTAATTTAAATGGTTACTTGTATCAATTATATATTCAATTATTCTTACATTAAATTATAACCATCAATCTTAAATATTATATGTTATGATGATTATAATATTCATAATATTTCATCAAATATATGAATGAAATTATTGGTTAATTAAAATGAAGATAAAAGTTTATAACGAAGAAATGACCAAAATGAGAGTAATAATTATAAATTAATAAAGTTATTCTTAATTAAGTCATAATAATTATATTGTTTATTGTCTTAACTTAGATGATTAATTTTTTATTTTAATATATCACTTCTAAAATAATTTAAGTCATAATCAATCATGTAGTAATATTAATATAATTAAAAAATAGTATTTTTTTAATTGAGAATTTAATTTTGTATTTATTTATATACATTCTTAAAGTCAAAATTATTTTGTCTTAATTTTTTATATATATATAATATATATATAGATCTATATACATAGAGATCTATATATATATAGATATCTATATCTAGATATATATTTATATCTAGATCTATATTTATATAGATATCTATATAGATATATATATATAAAAATATATATATATATATTTATATAAATATATATATATATAAATATAAATATATATATATATATATCTATATAAATATATATATATATAAATATAAATATATATATATAAATATATATATATATTTATATATTTATATATATATATATATATTTATATAAATCTATTTATATATATATTTATATCTATATATATATAAATATATATATCTATATATATAGATATCTATATATATAGATATCTATATATATAGATATCTATATATCAATATATATATATCAATATATATATATATCAATATATATATATATCAATATATATATATCAATATATATATATATCAATATATATATATATATATCTATATTTATTTATATATATATATATATATATATATATATATATATATATATATATATATATATATATATATATAAACATAGGCCTTGTTCTTCTTAAGTTTTTAAAAAAACCTATACAAAACCAATTTTCCAATCAATCACTTCCACCAATCATATTATTCATTTCATTAATCAAAATACTAAAATACCCTATATTTAAAATTATTATTTTTTATTTTATTTATATAAATCAATACCCTTTAAGTCATTTTACCAAAAATAATCATCACTTCCTCAAAATATCAATCATCATTATTTTTTTCCCTCTCTAGGTTATTTAAATAACCCAATCCGAACAAGGCCATAGATATCTATATATAATTGTCTCGAAAACAAACAAACATTGTATATTTAATATTCTTTTAAATTGTCTAATAATTATAAATTAAATTTTAATCTTATAAAATTTTCTTATTTAACGAGATGTTCTTGTAAATTTAAAAATATAAATGCATATTAAATTTGAATTAAACTCCAATCTTTACCGTTTAAAATTATTTGAATTTATATAATAATAATTTTATCCAAAACAATTAGATAAATAATATTTTTTTTTAATTATAATATAACTTTATAATTTTAATTAATTTAAGAATTTAGTAGTATATTATTATTATATACATATTAATAATCATTTCAATATAACCATTATTTTAATTATTTAATAATTTTTTTTATTTAAATACAAAAATTACAATTTATTTAATTATATAAAATTAATTTACCTTTCATTTTATAAAAAAAAAATAAAAAATATTTTTGTTTTGAGTAATTATTGATGAAAAACAAGGGTTTTATTGATTTACTAAAAAAATTAACAAATTTTTTTTCTTTCTCTTCTTATTCTTTGTCAATTTTTATAAATTTTTTCTCTCATTCACTTCTTTTTTATTTTTTAACCATAAAATAATTTTTTTTACAAAATTTAATAAAACATAATTTTTAGAAAAATAATAAAAAAAAACCCAAATAACTGAGGATCAAACAGGTACTGGGAATTTGTTTGTTATGTTTATTTGATTTGTGTGATAGTTTTGGTGGATAAATAAGTAAGATATTTAAATATTTAATTGTTTATTTATTAAAATGTTTATTTATGTAAAGTTTAAATTTAAATTTAATAAAAATAGTATATAATACTTTATACGTAATAAATTATATTTTATGGTCATATTTTCAAAAAAAATCATTATATAATTACTTATCAATTCTCGATTCTCGATGAAAATATAATGATGGCTGATTGTGAATAAATAAATAAAAAATTGAATGGACAGTAATTAATGAAAGAAGATGAAAAGATAATAATAGAGTAAATTCAAAGAATGGCGGTGATAAAACCCTACTTTTTGCATTCTTCATCATGAATAAAAACCGTACGTCTTATTTGATATTTCCATCATCGTCATCAGAAGAAAGAGAGTTGGGTATGTTCTTTGATCTTCAACTTAATTAATATTTTTACTGTTTTTGTTTATAATATTATCTATCTATCTACTTTCAGATCAGAAAAGAAAAACAAAAAATGGCTTCACCGAACAATGCTAGGTATTCAACGATCGAAGAAGAAGAAGAAGATGTTACGAGTGAAGAAATGGAATCTTCGACTGTTTTATTGAAGCAATCCACTGGTAATAAACGGATCCGGGTTAATGAAAGTATTGAAAGTTTTTATCAAAGATATCCCTTACTGAAAAAATCATTCGAGTGTGATCTTTTTGCTCCTATGAACAATGATTTTATGAAAAAGGGGCTGAGTAAAATCGCTCACTATAATGCAGAAGAACTGGAAGAGAAATGGTCTGAAATCTTGAACAAAGAGAATCAGCTTCGGGTGAAAAAGCTCGCTTTAGTTGAGGAACTAAAGATACTTATAAAGGAGTCGACTTTAAACAAGTAGTATATATATAGTATTTTGTCTTCATTGTTTTTTATGTTTTTGCTGTTGGTTTCCACTTTTTGATTCGGGGGTTTTGGTTGTTTTTGTTTTCATGGTGTAGTAGTCAGTCAAGTAAACCTTTGAGTCATGGATTATTATGTGTTTTCATTTTGTGTTAGTATTTATTTGATTTTGAATTAGTTTGTCATCTAATGAAAGGATTATCTCTTGCAGAGACTAAAATATAGATATACATATGTGATCTTATTCTTAGGGCTTTGAGAATAGTTTTGATTAAATGATATTAGACTTAGATTGAATACTAACTGGACTAGATATTAGGGTATGAATTCCCTATTTTTTATAATATCAGGAATAAATATTGCTTATTCTAATAACTAGATAAATAACACTTTTCAACATACAACCCTATTTCCTATTTAAATCACAACATTCTTCCGACCAAATTGGTAATTAAGTCCTGAATAATTCTTTTTTTTTTTCCGGCGCTGGAATAGGTAAAATCGTTGTTTTTTTAAACTGTGGACTTGTGGACTTAAGTGGAGGTGGGCTTATTTAGCAAACATGGTTGCTTCTCTTCTCTCTCTTAATTTTTTCTTAATTTTTTTAAACTGGACTTAAGTGGATGTGGGCTTATTTAGCCGTGTGGTTACTTCTCTCTTATGTCAGATCAAATAATAAGATTTTTCTCTAAAAATATATTAATTTTTAAATCATTTATATATAAAAAATAATTTAAAAAAATTAATAAGAAGATAAGAACATATTATAATATTATATGTTTATATTAATACAAAATAAAATTAACTATTTAACTTAGGGGGCGCTTGGTTCAAATAAGGGAATCGGAATAGGAATGGGATTGATAGATGTGTGGAATGGGAATGGGTATGATTGATAGAAGTGTAGTGTTTGGTTATGAGTATTAATCATTCTCAATACCATTGATAGTGTTTGGATATTTCTATTCCGATATTTCTATTCCATTGATAATGTTTAGATTTATTAGAGATAAATTATTAATATTAATTTGTAATTGAATTAGATTAATCTTTTTATTTTATATTTTATTTTATTTAATTAAAAATACAAAATATTATTATTTTTATATTATAATTGTTTAAAATATATAAAATATTGAAGTGTGTTCTAATTTAATAAAATATAAATATCTAATATTTTATTATATTAATTATATATATATATATATATTTAAATACATATAAAAAGTAATTGAATGATTTAATTTTTTTATTTATAAATAAAAATTATCTATTAATAAATATAATTTTTTAAAAATATTATATATTAATAATTAATTAAATGAAATATAATATTTCACTTAATAATATATACTATAACATTGCATAATATTTTTAATAAAATTTTTTATTAAAATATTTTATATCTAACTTTTCTAATATTTTTTCAATATTTATTTTAATAAAATTGTTATTTTATTTTTAAGTTTTTATATTTTAATTAATTTATTATAATTTTATTATTAATATATAATATATAAATATTATATAAAAATATTTTTTTTATTATTAGTTATTATAATTATTTTAAAATATTTATTTTATTTTATTAATTTTATATTATTTAAAATAATTTCTCAATATTATTTAAATAATTGAAATAATTTATTTCAATAAATAAATTAAAATAAATTATTATTTTAATTATAAAAGAACGTCTAATATAATTATAAAAGAAAAAATATATATAATATTATAATTATAATTATGAGAGAGAACGTGGGATAGTGGACATCATGGGAGAGAAAATACATTACAAGGGAATGGGATTCATTCCTCCCAATTTAGAGAGGAATGGATGATTCCTGAGTATCCGGGAATCAAATCAAAGTTCTGGAATGAAACCCATCAACCAAACACTTCATTTTATTCCCTTTCCCATTCCTGAGTACAAAAACCACGTACCAAGCATCCCCTTATTCTCAAATATATATATATATATATATATTACAATATTATCAAATATAAATATATATATAAATATTAAGAAACCCTAACTATACCACATCCGTCTCCATCTTCTTTCTTTTCTCTCTCAATCTTCCATCTTTCTTCTTCTCTCTCAGAATCTTCTTTCTATTTTAATATATTATTGAAGGTCAAAAAAAGAATGTTCAGGGAAGGGACAACAACAGTAAAAGATGAAAAGGTAAAGAACAATAACTCAGGTTTCCTTCCCTTCATCAGCATGGTACAATTTTTCCGATTTCGGCCGATTTTAACGAAGGAATTGATTCAACTCGCGAATGAATAGTGATTTTACACTCTAGAGTAATTACAATTCGTGATTCGTTTTCTTTGAGTTGAATTGTAAACTCGAACGAGTTTAAAAGCATTGGTTCAAACTTGTCATCATTTAAAAAGAAATAAATCATTTGAACATGTACTGCTCCATTTAGAAAATAGGGTTTTTTTCAGCGGCCAACATCACCTATAGGTGATATATAGGTTGGCTTGTTTGGTTGTCAATGTTTTGGTTCATTTTTAATGGACTAAGTAATCCATCATACTCGGATCATCGTACTCGGATCACTATGGACAACACTTAAATAACGTGATGACTACCTCATGAATAATTTGAATTTAACAACAAATGAAACAAAACAATTTTATAAACAAACTAAAGAGGAATACCAAAAAAGATAATTTGATCAAAAAAAAAATTATTTAATGATTTTTCTAAATAATAACACATTTTATCAAATTCTCATATATAACCACTATTATAATTTTAGTCTTATATCACTATATCTCATCCTTTAATTTTTTCATTTCATATATATAAACAACACATTTTTATCGAATTCTCATATATAACCACTATTATCATTTTGTCTTATAACATATCTCCTCCTTTAATTTCTTCATTCCCATATAAATACACTATAATGAGCATTGTCATTTTACTCTTAATACCCAACATATTTTAAACTCCTAAACACCATCATTGTGGTACCTATTTTCAAACACCATCATTGTGGTACCTATTTTCAAATTCGCGCATTAGGAGAGTTTTGAACACATGGTCTCATTTATGAAATATGAACATTTTGATTGCTAAACCAATAATGATAGTTGATTTCAATTTAAAATTTTGAATATATATATAGAGTAATGATATGGAACGCGAATCTGGGGCGCGAATCTGGGGCCGCGAATGTCAACGAAAATAGAATATTCTATTTAAACACGGAATATTCTCTCCTCTTATTAATTAATTTATCTCTCTACCACTTTTACGAATTAATTAATTTATTTTTTCTTTCTCTCTCACTAATCAATTAATTTATCTAACTAATTAATTTATCTAACTAATTAATTTATTTAAACCCTAAACTCTAAACCCTAAACCCTAAACTTTAAATCTTAAACCCTAATTAATATCTCTATTAAGTTTAGTTTAGTTTAGTTGAATTATGAATTTATCAAAGAAATGAGTGAAAAAAAATAATTTATTAATAATTAGTCACCAATTGTGGAGAGAAAATAATTAACGTGAGAATAGAAATATTAGATAAATATTTATAAATAATAAAACTAAAAAAAATATTAATAAGTCATTAAAAAAAATAATGAGAAAAAGAAAAAAGAAGACATAAAGAATAAATAAAAAAAAATTTGATAAATAAAGGAATTGTAAAGTCATAAAAATATAAAAAAATAAAAGAGATAAATTCATAATTCAACTAAACAATATATTAATTAGGATTTATGATTTAAGTTTTAGGATTTAGGGTTTAAAATTTAAGGTTTAGAGTTTAGAATTTAGAGATTAGAGTTTAGCGAAAAAAAACTTAATTAATAAATACAAGTTGTAAAGTGTTAAGTTATTTACCAGTTAAATTATTGATAATAAATATCAAAAAAAATAGTGAAATAATTAATCGTGATAATAGGATAAATTAATCGGTGGTAGAAGTAGAAAAAAAAATAATTAGTAAAAGAAGAAAAAATATTCGGTGTTTAAAAAAATATTCTATTTTCGCGGACATTTGCGGCCTAAATTCGCGTTCCCTATCCTTACTTTTCTATATATATATATATATATATATATATATATATATATATATATATATATATATATATATATATATATATATATATAAAAGTTAAGTTTTTGATCATTTATTTTATTTTAAATGGTACTTATATATATTAATATTATAAAATAATTAATATAAATATAATAATAATTATTATTTATTAATATATATTATTATATAAATTATGAAATTATGAATATAAATAAAATCGATAAGTATATATTTAATTATTTATTAATATATAATTATATAAATTATAAAATAAATAATAAAAATATAAAAATATAAAATATTAATAATAATAATAAACAATCCATAAATATGAAAATAATTTGAAAAATAAAAATATATGAGTTAATATATAGAGAGAGAAAAATTATATAAATATATATAATAATAAAATATTAAATAAATATTTATATAAAATTAATTATAATATGTATTATATATATATAAAATAAGAAAAAATAAAATAAAACAATAATTAGGAAAAAAAATAATATATATATATATAAATATATATATATATATATATATATATATATATATATATATATATATATATATATATATATATATATATATATATATATATATATGGAATAGAGAAATGCTTAATATTGGTTTTTAAAATATTCAATTTTAAATAAATTAATATATATATATATATATATAATTGTTTTTATTAGAAAAAAAGTATAAAATTTGTTTGTGAGATAATATGAATTTTTTTTTGTATTTATATAAAATTAATGATAAATTTTTTGTTTTCTCTCCTATTATATTATATTATTATTATTATATATATATATATATATATATATATATATATATATATATATATATATATGGTGAGAAGTCTCAAATAAGTCTGAAACATTTATTTACTCAAAAAGAGTTGAATATGAGGCAGCGGCGTTGGTTGGAGCTGGTGAAAGATTATGACTACGAAATTATTTATCAATCGGGGATGGCCAATGTTGTAGCTGATGTCTTAAGCCATAAGTCTGGTACGCTTAATCAAATCACTGCCCAGTCTGACCTGATTCAAGAGATTGAAATATTAAATCTGGTTGTGATTGAGCCAAGGCAGGAGTGCATTTTTGCAACTCTAGCCATTGTTTCTGATCTTGTAGAAAGAATTAGGTTGGGACAAGCTGATGACCCACAACTCACCTTATGGAAGCAAAGAGATGAGAAAAGGGAGATACCTTTGTATAACACTAAGAATAATCTGGTGTATCACAGGAATCGACTATGGGTATCTTCAGTAGGTTCTTTAAGGCATGAATTATTGGTTGAGGCACATACTACTCCATATTCTATTCATCCAGGAAGCACCCAAATATTCAAAGATCTACAGATGTTGTATTGGTGGTCGGGTATGAAGAAGGATATCATTAAGTATGTTAGTGAGTGCTTAACTTGCCAACAAGTTAATGTGGAGCGTTAAAGGCCTACTGGACTTCTTTGCCCACTGTCCATACCTGTTTCAAAATGGGACGATATTACCATGGACTTTGTTGTTGGATTACCTATAACCTTAAGAAAAATGAATGTCATCTGGGTAATAATAGATCGTCTTACTAAGTCAACACATTTTCTACCGGTAAAGACAACTTTCTCAATGAATCAATACGTGGAGCTATACTTGCAAGAGATCGTTAGGCTCCACGGCATCCCAACTAGAATCGTGTCCGACCGAGATCCTCGTTTTACCTCGCACTTCTGGGAAAGTTTGCACAAGGGTTTGGGGACGAAGTTGGTATTCAGTACTGCATTTCACCCCCAAATAGACTGCCAATCAGAAAGAGTGATCCAAATCCTAAAAGATTTGTTAAGGGCATGCCTTATAGATTTTGGTGGTGATTAGGAATCAAGGCTTCCATTAGTAGAGTTTGTTTACAACAATAGTTATCAATCTTCTATTGGCATGGCACCCTTTGAAGCTCTTTATGGGAAGAAATATAGAACTTCCCTGCATTGGGATGAGGTTGAGGAAAGAATGTTAATTGGGCCAGAGATCGTCTCCAACACAGTTTCCTTAGTTAGCAAGATCAGAGAAATGTTGCTAACAACTCAAAGTAGGTAGAAGAGTTATGCAGATAAGAAGCGCAGGGATATCATCTTTAACAAAGGCGACCATGTGTTTCTCAAAGTATCTCCCTACAAAGGTATCTTTAGGTTCGGAAAGAAAGGGAAGTTGAATCCAAGATATATAGGGCCTTTTGAAATTTTGGAGGCAGTTGGTGAGGTTGCTTATAGATTAGCATTAACTCTCAGTCTTGTTGTTTTTCACAATGTTTTTCATGTGTCCAATTTGAGGAAGTACAGTTAGCAAAGGATCTATCATATGAAGAGAGACCAACCCAGATTCTGGACAGGTAAACCAGGAAGTTAAGAAATAAGGAAGTAATTATGGTCAAGGTGCTTTGGCACAATAGTTCAATAGAAGAAGCCACCTGGGAAGTAGAACAGGATATGCAGCAGAATTATTCTGAACTGTTCTGTAAGTAAATTTTGAGGTCAAAATTTTTATAAGTAGGGTAGAATTGTTATTCCCAAACTAATCTTTTTCTGTTAAAAAATGCTAGTAGGGTCAATGGGTGCATTGTTGGAATGTTCACCCTTATGTATTCACTTATAAGTTATGTTAGGAATATACTTGTTATTATTATTATTAGGGGATGAGATATAAAAATTATTGTGTTAATTATATTGTGGGACATTT